>NW_028318190.1:5687000-6006000 GCF_062004578.1 Staurois parvus | reverse complement strand
TTCTCATCCTTCTTCTCATCCTTCTTCTCATCCTTCTCCTTCTTCTCATCCTTCTCCTTCTCCTCCTTCTCCTTCTCCTTCTTCTCATCCTTCTCCTTCTTCTCATCCTTCTCCTTCTCCTTCTTCTCATCCTTCTCCTTCTTCTCATCCTTCTCCTTCTCCTTCTTCTCATCCATCTCCTTCTCCTTCTTCTCATCCTTCTCCTTCTCCTTCTTCTCATCCTTCTCCTTCTCCTTCCTCATCTCCAAGGGCATTTAAATTAAAGGTACAGTGTTCTGCACTAATTTAAAGGCTCTCTGAAGCCTAGAAACCCTTTTTATAAGTTAACTTCGTAGCGAATTAATTCGCATCGAATCGAATTTCTTCCTGGAATTCGCCGAATCAGCCGAATCGAATTTTTGAAAAATTCGCTCATCTCTAGTCTCAGGACAATGTGGCAGCATTCTTTACAGGCAGTAGAGTTCTGGTAATGACTATTTTCTGCAGTACAGTGACCAGTAACAGAAAGCATAATACATCACATACCTGGCTGTATGAAATACAATATTTGGAGGCCTACCTCTTCTTTCCATAAAAAAACATACCAGGATCACTTGCAATTTGGTGAATTGCATGTAGACATTATCGTTAAAGAACTTTGCCCATTACAGTGACCTATATTGACTATATAAAAGAACAATATATGTAAGTATATGGCAACGCCTAGTAACAGGAATTTACACAAAATCATAAAAGAATTTTAAAAACATCTAAGAATATAACAATTAGTCCTCATGCACACGGGACGATAACACTGGTAATGTTAGCTGTGTAAAGTCACGTTAAAAGCTTTTTTTAGCATTTTTGCATTAGCGTTTAGCAGCGTTTTCTCGCGTTTGAGTGTTTTAGTGTTTTTTTACCAGGAAAAAAAAATTTTTTTTGTCAAAAAAAGTCCAAAGTTTTACCGCGTTTTACTGTGTTTTGCCATGTTTTGCATCGTTAGAACGCTTTTACAGCTAAAAAACTCCTCTAGAAACCCACTAGTCCTGGTTTTTTTTTTTCAGCCAAAAAACTTCCCTGCCAAAAAATGTTGATTACTGACTATGTGTGCATGGACACATACTATAACTTGCTGGGGGGTTTACTAGCTGTAAAAAAAAACCCATCAAAAGCCAAAAACAGTAGCTGTAAAAACGTCCAGTGTGCATGAGGACTGATATTGAACATTGATGACTTCAAGGTCCTAGGTTGAACCAGTATACCTAGATACTGATGTGCACTTTCACTTGGTGGAACAAGTCATTCTTAGTGAGCACTCATTAAAGTAATTTGGGTCTTTACAGTATGTCCCTCACTGTGACTTTACCTCTCATAAGTCTTCCTCTATCCATCCTTTCCCTCTCTTATTTACGCTCCCACTCCTGACCTCCTGAATGACCTGAATGTCACCCAGGAAACATTCTTGAACCTTTGTATTTGTGACATCAATGACCCAGCATGCCCCGGTTGATGATGTCACATGGGGGTGGGGTCAGATGGGTGATGTCACCGGTGGCCTCGCCCCTTACATATTTAAGAACTGTCAACGGGAGCCAGCGTCGGGAGCACAGCCTTTGTTTTTTTTCCCTTTATTGGGGCGATGGCGGGCATCAGGATTGACATTGGATCTACTTCGGGGGATATTCTTTTATTTTCCTTCTTTTAATAAAGGACTTGTCAAAGACTGTCTCTTGTCTTTCTTCAGTACCTTGTACCCCATACTCATTCACATGGGGGGCAGGATCTGGGGGCCCCAGATTCCGATAAGCCCCCTGCCCTCAGACCCCCACAACCACAAACTGACATTCTTATAATATGTCAACAAAAGTTAAATTTTATTTCTATCATTTACACTTTCAAAATAACAGAAAACAAAAAAATGGCGTCTGCAAAAGTTTGGGCACCCTGCAGAATTTATAGCATGCACTGCCCCCTTTGCAAAGCTGAGACCTGCCAGTGTCATCGATTGTTCTCAATCATCATCTGGGAAGACCAGGTGATGTCAATTTCAAAGGTTTTAAATGCCCAGACTCATCTGACCTTGCCCCAACAATCAGCACCATGGGTTCTTCTAAGCAGTTGTCTAGAAAACTGAAACTGAAAATAGTTGACGCTCACAAAGCTGGAGAAGGCTATAAGAAGATAGCAAAGCGTTTTCAGATGTCAATATCCTCTGTTCAGAATGTAATTAAGAAATGGCAGTCATCAGGAAAAGTGGAAGTTAAAGCAACATCTGGCAGACCAAGAAAAATATCAGACAGAACAGCTCGCAGGATTGTGAGAAAAACAATTCAAAACCCACGTTTGACTGCACGATCCCTTCAGAAAGTTCTGGCAGACACTGGAGTTGTGGTACACTATTCCACTATAAAGAGATACTTGTACAAATATGGTCTTCATGGAAGAGTCATCAGAAGAAAACCTCTTCTACGTCCTCACCACAAAATTCATCGTTTGAACTTTGCAAATGAACATATAGACAAGCCTGATGCATTTTGGAAACAAGTTCTGTGGACCGATGAGGTTAAAATTGAAGTTTTTGGCCGGAATGAGCAAAGGTACGTTTGGAGAAGAAGGGGCACAGAATTTAATGAAAAGAACCTCTGTCCAACTGTTAAGCATGGGGTTGGATCAATCATGCTTTGGGGTTGTGTTGCAGCCAGTGGCACAGGGAACATCTCACGAGTAGAAGGAAAAATGGATTCAATAAAATGTCAGCAAATTTTGGATGGTAACTTGATGCCATCTGTGAAAAAGCTGAAGTTAAAGAGAGGATGGCTTCTACAAATGGATAATGATCCTAAACACACCTCGAAATCCACGGGGGATTACATCAAGAGGCGTAAACTGGAGGTTTTGCCATGGCCTTCACAATCTCCTGACCTCAACATAATTGAAAATCTATGGATAGACCTTAAAAGAGCAGTGCGTGACAGACAGCCCAGAAATCTCAAAGAACTGGAAGACTTTTGTAAGGAAGAATGGGCAACGATACCTCAAACAAGAATTGAAAGACTCTTGGCTGGCTACAAAAAGCGTTTACAAGCTGTGATACTTGCCAAAGGGGGCAGTACAAGATATTAACTCTGCAGGGTGCCCAAACTTTTGCAGATGCCATTTTTTTGTTTTCTGTTATTTTGAAAGTGTAAATGATGGAAATAAAATCTAACTTTTGTTGACATATTATAAGAATGTCTAATCTGTAATTTGATGCCTTTTGGAGATTTTTCCATCTTTCCTTGGCTTCTTTATGCACATTAATACAAATTTTTAGCTGGGGTGCCCAAACTTTCGATCTCCACTGTACCTATCCCACGATCCAGAGGTGTCCTCACCATGGCTGGTTTTATCAGTCGTCTTCTCTCCCGGCACTGGCAGCTTCAGTGTGGGCACAAATGTGACAGCTAGCGGCTTCACAGCCGGGTGCTCACTGCACATGCATGAGTAGCGCTGCGTTGTCAAATTTGGGTACCCGCCCAATCCTGCTCCCCAAAGGTGCCAATCCTTCATGGGCAGTGGGGGACAAAGCATTAAAACAGAACTTCCCCCTTTTGGGTGGAGCTTTGCTTTAGTGATTTAGAGAAGAGCTATAAAGAAGAGTGGACCAAAATCCCTCCTGAGATGTGTGCAAACCTGGTAACCAACTACAAGCACACCTGTGTGCTTTCCAGCAAGGGTTTCTCCACCAAGTACTAAGTCATGTTTTGTTTGGGGATCAAATACTTATTTTACTCACTGAACTGCAACTCAATTTATAACATTTGTATTGTGTTTTTTCTGGATTTTTGATTGATATTCTGTCTTTATCATTTAAAATACACCTATGATAAAAAATTATAGACCCTTAATTTCTTTGTAAGTGGGCAAACTTACAAAATCTTCAGGAGATCAAATAATAATTTTCCCCACTGTATAAGACCTCTTTCACTTGTTCTGTCACTTGTAAAGTCTTGGTTTTTTTTTTATTTTGAAATTCTAACACTCCTGGCACAGAGATCACTGACATATGTACATTGCGTTTATCTACAATTACGTGCATTTACATGCAGCTGCATTTAGCTGTGGTAGTAAACTCTTGCGTTTTCTATAACGACTGTTTATTTATTTTTTCTTTGTACTGCAATTAACTGCATTTATGTACAGATAGCTGCAGTGCATCGCTCCTGGATGCTGTCAACTTTATTTTTCCTAAATAAATGTTATGTTATGTTATGAAAACATTGCTAAATACAGTGTGTGGATGGAGCAATAGGGATGCATTGTCTGGATTTAGCTGCGGTAAGTAAGTTCCTCTAACTTACAGTGTCTCAAAAAAGTATTCATACCCCTTGAAATTTTCCAAATTTTGTCATGTTACAACCAAAAATTTAAATTTATTTTGTTGGGATTTTATGTGATAGACCAACACAAAGTGGCACGATTGTGAAGTGGAAGGAAAATGATAAATGGTTCTCAAAATGTTTTTAAAAATAAATATGTGAAAAGTGTGGCGTGCGTTTGTATTGAGCCCCCCTGAGTCAATACTTTGTAGAACCACCTTTCGCTGAAATTACAGCTGCAAGTCTTTTGAGGTATGTTTCAGTCAACTTTGCACATCTAGAGAGTGACATTTTTGCCCATTCTTCTTTGCAAAATAGCTCAAGCTCTGTCAAATTGCATGGAGAGCATCTGTGAACAGCAATTTTTAAGTCTTGCCACAGATTCTCAATTGGATTTAGGTCTGGACTGAGCCATTCTAACACATGGATATGCTTTGATCTAAACCATTCCATTATAGCTCTGGCTGTATGTTTAGGGTCGTTGTCCTGCGGGAAGGTGAACCTCTGCCCCAGTTTTAGGTCTTTTGCAGATTTTTATCATAGTTAAGGGGGCTGAATACAAATGCATGCCACACTTTTCAGATATTTATTTGTAAAAAGAACTGGAGAAATCCAAAACCCAATTATGAAGCGTCACTCTACTGGTACTGAGACATTCAGATAGCAATAGGGGAGGGGCTCCTCACAGTAGATTTGTCTTTTAGAGAATCTGTGTGCTATTAGACACTGGCATGCCTGCCTGCAAGCCAGTATTGGCAGTGAAGGTGTGACAGTCCGCCTGTCACCCTGACTGGGTGATTCCATCAGAGAACTGTTTACTCACTGCTGGGACACAGGACCAAGGTATTATAGCTGGGCATCGCACCAAAGACTAGGTCACACTAGCTAAGGTGCAACTGGAACTACTTTATTGAAGAGAAATGCAGGTTTTTATACACTTCAGAAATAGGGGCAGTCCCCACATGAACAATAAAAACAAATATTACACATTAGGATAAACACTGACTAGATAACGAAGTCAAGTTGACACAAGACTAATTCCATCATGTAGGAACCTTAAGGAGGACTAGCCACCAGACAGAAACAATAGGTGACTCAATTAACTCAATTACCAATGGAACAAATACACAACGATAAACACATCACTCCTTAGTAAACAGATTACAGCAAAATACCTCAGCATCGGGTTGTTTTGAGCTGATTATATTAACATCTGCTCTGAGTCTAGGAGCGAGGCTGAAGCAGTCAATGCTGGTTTCGGCATAGTGACTCCAAATCTGTATCTTGGTCCTCCAGTTCTCAGAGTCTGTGTGTTTTGGGGAGACATGGATTTGAATCCAAAGTAAAACTACTCCAAAATATCCACCATGCACACAACTCCCAAAGAATAGAGCCCCTTCAAATGGCCCATAGTAGGCAAGAGGGTAGCCTGCCAGTCTCCTCCAAAATATCCTATCCTGGTTGGGTCTGTCACAGAAGGTCCTTTTGCCGGATTGCAGATCACTTGCACCATTACCTGTGCATCATCAGATATGGCCTCTCTAAACAGCTGAGGGATGTAGGCAAAGAATCTTTTATTCTATGGATGTGTCCAGGATCCCAAGGAGTTGTGGGAAAAGGCATTAATGAGCCTGTGCCTGCATCCAGTTGTCATGCCTACCCCTGGCGTTGGTGGTCAGGCACTATAGTTGACTTTGTGTTCTTCGCCTATAGCAGCCCCCTTTCCTATAAGGCAAGCAACCCTACTGGTACTCGGTTGCCCCAGTTCTTATACACAATGCAATAGTGCCTGGCTACCACCCCGGTACAGGTGCGAGCTAAGCACAGCAAACAGGTACTTGCAGTTGGCAGACAGGCAGAGTGGTCCAATGGCAGTCAGGGTTCAGGGCAGGCAATGTTCAGAGAATAGTCAGGGTCAAATCCATGATCAAAAGGCAGGCTGGGTTCGGAGAGTAGTCCAAAGTCAAATCTGAGATTGATATTTATAAATCCAAACTAGCTGGCAGGGTAGGGATCGGACGAAGGTAAATGTCAAGGCACAGGAACAAGGTAAACAGGAACTTAACACACGTGTTGAAAACACTATCACAAGCACGACAATAAGGGCTTGACAGGTCTAAAACAGGTTTGGACTCCATCCAGAGGCTGTGTCTACATCAATAACTCTACAGGTGGACAGTCAGACAGGGAGAGTACAGTTCAGCTAAAACCAGGATGCTGGAATTAGACTAGCCACTGCCATTGAACAGGAGCGTTACACGTTCCTGACAACAGCGCTATGCCTGAGAGCAGTGGTACTCTCCTCTAAACCCGCCCCTCACTGGACATGGAGGTAGCAGCAGGAGCCATTGGCTCCTGCTGCTCTCAGTCAAATACAGTAAGCAGGGGGTGGGGCAAAGCCACGCTATGTGTGTCTAAGAGATACACACCGCCTGGCTCGGGAGTGAGCCTGCAGCATCTGCACCCATAGCAAGCCACTCAAGTGGACATGTTGTGGACAGCCCAGTATCTTACTCCTACGTGGATTCTCTCTACCAAAGAGAGGGCCTACGCCCTTGAAAGTATGACCTGGCAGATCACTGATGAGTCATGGGGGAACAGTATGCCATCACTGGATCAGGGGAGCAACCACTGGATCCTGTCTCTGTGCCTCTGCCCAGTTATACACTTTTAGTATATGGATGAGGTTCACCCGAGGCCTATTCTTAGGCATTCCTCCAGTCAAGTCAGGGATTTCTATTTTTCAGCTTTATCATCTACATCTTTGGTTCCTGGTAGAGAATCATGCACTATTGCCACTCTACTGCATTCTCCTTCTCAATGAGGGGGCAGTCTCTGCTTGTTCCACGATGGAGTATTCCTGCTTAAACTTCGGTAATTCTGTCTGGAGCTGAGCAATCCCTACTATTAGTTTCTTGGATGCCCACAGAGCCATCTGTTTGAGTGCAAAAGAGTCTACCAATTTCCCACCTATGATGGCCATAGAGTCATAGGAGCCTGTATGTTCCTGCTGCTGACACACTATGGCCACTTCTAATAGTTCATTAGAATGTCAAAATGGGGTTGCTTCTATCCTTCTCATGCAAAATTTCTCTGACATTTCTCTTGCAAGGTTTCTCTGACCTGAAGACAGCCGTTCTCATCACTACAGCAGGGCCTTCCTGTTCAGTATCTATGCCCTGCAGTTCCCAGGTGCTGAGGTATAAAGGCTCAGTGCCAGGTATGGGGAATAAAGGTGCTCATAGTGTAGTATTGTAAATGATAAATTTATTGCATCAAATAAAACCAATGACGTACATTGCAACTGGAGAGGTTACAAAAGACTGCTATGGGCAGTCATAAGAAGCACCTAAACAAGCACTGACCAGTGTGAATCATGTGTGGGCCATCGGACCTCCTGACCCGGCGGCGTGACGTCAAGGTGTGCGAGGGCTCCTCCTAGACGCGTGATGCCATCACCCCTACTGCAGACGTGTGTTTACACGAAACGCGTCTAGGAGGAGCCCTCACACACCTTGACGTCAGGAGTTCCAGTGGCCCACACATGATTCACACTGGTCAGTGCTTGTTTAGGTGCTTCTTATGACTGCCCATAGCAGTCTTTTGTAACCTCTCCAGTTGCAATGTACGTCATTGGTTTTATTTGATGCAATACATTTATCATTTACAATACTACACTATGAGCACCTTTATTCCCCATACCTGGCACAGAGCCTTTATACCTCAGCACCAGTATTTCAGGCACTGCGGCAAACCTGAGGATTAAACACCTGTGATCAGACCTGTAACCTTCTCATATATCACTGAGGGACCACCAGAGGATCTTGGCACCAGGCTGTTTTCACCCAGGACCCTAGGATGTATATGATCCAGATATGCGCAATTATATTGTGCTTCCGGTGAGTAGGCAATTTATCCATACCTCTGCAATAGAAGACTGGATCACACTCACAGTGATTGATATTATATGGTGGACTATATAACTCTTATTAAGAGTATAAGTGGACTTGTATCAGTCACATATTCTGTTATGTTAAAGGTTTACATTTGATTTAGCGCTGCACTCCCTGTTTTATGATCTTAGTAGAAAGGCCTTGTGGTTCCTTTTAGTGCATTGGTCGCTTTTTGAATGCGCTCACTGACTCATATTTACTGATTACTGTATCTTTTTGGCTACTTTGCTGTAAAGCTAGGGACACAAAACCCTGTAGTATATAAATGTGCTATTACTAAGCCAGAATTCTGCATATATAAACTACTTACAATTGTAGCAAAACAATACAAGACATAAAAGGTACTTTAACCGTTTCCATACGGGGCACTTTTACCCCCTTCATGCCCAGGTCATTTTTCAGGTTTTGAAGCTCTCACACTTTGAATGACAATTGCGCGGTTATACAACATTGTACCCAAACTAAAATTTTATCATTTTCTTCACACAACTAGAGCTTTCTTTTGGTGATATTTAATCAACACTGGGGTTTTTATTTTTTGCTAAATTAACAAAAAAAATCAGAAAATTTTGAAAAAAAACACGTTTTTCTTTGTTTCTGTTATAAAAGTTTGCACATAAATAATTGTTCTTCATAAATTTAGGCCAAGATGTATTCTGCTACATGTCTTTGGTGAAAATAACCCAAATTAGGATGTATTTTTTAGTTTGTAGGAAATGGGATATATCTGAATATTGATCAATCCTGAAGTACTGATAGCCAATCTAATTTCTTGAGGTCCAAGAATGTCAGAACAGTACAGATATCCCCCAAATGACCCCTTTTTGCTAAGTAGACAGTCTGACGTACTTCATAAGAGGCATGGCAAGTTTTTTTAAGTTGTATTTTTTTGTCATACTTTTTCGGAAAATGAAAAAATTTAAAAAATTATTTTCACTATTTTTTACATACTGTTACCAATGCAGTACAGCATCATCATATAACTGGCATGGCGGTGATCAGGGACACTGGTGACAGTATGAAAAAAAAAATATATATTTTTTTTTTATTACTTTTAATTTTTTATTACATTCTTTTCTTTTTTTTAAGATTTTTTTTCATATTTCACTATGACCAAAGTAGTACAATGTTACCATAGTAACATTGTACTACTTTGGGGAAGTGATCAGTATTTTTTCTTTCTTTTTTTATACACAATTTGCTTATAGCAAATAATTACTTTGCTATAAGCAAGCATTTACCGGAATGACATTGATTCATTCAGGGGTTTTTATTTTAGTTTTTTTGTGCTTAGCTGTGATTTGGCCATGGCTAATCACATGACACAGCTGGGCTGTGATTGGCCCAGCTTGTGCATGTGATCGCTGTGACCATTCACAGCTAGGCATACTAGTATACAATGGATGGCATGAATGAAGCCATCCATTGTATACAACTGTCATGTGACCTGCTGTGATTGGTCACAGCAGGTCACATGGTACCGGCAATAGGGCCGGTACTCAGATCGCGCCGCTGCGCTGCTCTGCAGGCGCGCAAATGGCGCATGCCCGAAAGGACGCCATATGGCACCCACCGGGAATGGTGAGGGTTTTTGCCGGCCACCATTTGGCCATAGGCCGGGCGGGAGCCGGTTAAATAATTATACAACACACATTCTAATGGGAGACAGTACACGAGACAGTACAGTAACAATACGATTCAATACACGAGGGGTTCGAGGGCCCTGCTCCTTGGAGCTAACAATCTAGGAGGGAGGGGATAGTGGTACAGGAGGAAATAGCTTTGGGGGATGGAGTGGTAGGAAGAGTGGAGGAGTTCAGTAATTAGCTGAGGGTAGGCTTCTCTGAAGAGATAACAAAGGATCAAAGTCCTCCTGCGCTATAAAGGAAGTGTGCCTAACCTAAAGCTGCCAACACTCAAAAAACTGATACCCAAACAGTGTTACTCATTAGTATAAATAGTGTAGCGCTCATAACAAATAATAAATAAAAAATAGAAAATAAAATAAAAATTCATATAGTGTAACTCATCACTACAATAGTGCTAAACATGTATAGTGTCAAACCCAAATGAATAACAATATCTGTGCCCCTCGCTTAAAAACGTGCACACACACCAAATAAATACAGTATCTATAACAGTGCCTCTCACTTAAAAAAACGTGTACACACACTTAATAAAATACATTAAATAATATATCAACAACCCCTCAAATCAAAACAAGGGGCTAAACAAAAATTGCTACAGTGCAATAAAGTGTCCACACTTCAAAAATGATACTCAAATGATCAAAAAAATGTCCACAAACAGTATATAAGTGATGGATAAAGTCATGCAATGTGCAATGGTGTTTAACAATTCTGTGATTGTGCCAACACACTTCTTCTGTTTCCGGCTGAATTGCCTCCTCACCTCCTCCCTGTGACCCCTAGGGGCCAACACGCTTGCAGGATCACCCTGGATCCTTAAATTATATGGACCAGCAACCTTCTTCCTCCAGTGGATCTCCTTATGGGGCTCCTGTTGCCCCTGATCAGACCAGATGTCTCTAAGGGACAATAGCTCACCAGCCTTTCATTGAGTTGCTTGAACAGTAATGTTGTAATTCATAATCAATTTGCTGCAGCGCACCACCTTTGTCTCTTATGAATGGAGCTCCAGCAGAGAGAAGCCGCATATTCCCGGAGATCAGGAATGTAGAAATGATGATTCTCTGAAGAGATAGGTTTTCAGAGTGCACCTAAAGGTGAGGAGAGTAGGTGATAGTTAGAGATGAGCGAATCGAACCAGGCGAACCGGAATTCGAGTCGAATTTCAGGAAATATTCGATTCGCGTCGAATCCGAAATTTTGCCTACTTTGGGTGCGCGAATCGAACATTTCCCGATCAGCCGGCAAAAGTGTCCCTGCAGTGAGCTCCGCTATTTCTGACAGTTCTCTGACAGAAGGAACACATGTTTAGCGGTTGAAACATTGTATCTATTAGTTTCCATTTAGGATACAGATGTTTCAACCGCTGTACATGTGAAGAAGCTGTCAGAGAACTGTCAGAAATAGAGGAACTCTGCACATACACTTTTTGCCGGCTTGGAATTATTCTTCTTTTCATCCTACTTCTTCTTCTTCTTCATCCTCATCCTCATCCTCTTCTTCTGAGGATGAGGATGAAGAAGAAGAAGAAGAAGAAGAAGAAGTAGGATGAAAAGAAGAATAATTCCAAGCCGGCAAAAAGTGTATGTGCAGAGTTCCTTTATTCTGCAGATACACTTAGAGGAGCTCTGCACATACACTTAGAGGAACTCTGCACATACACTTTTTGCCGGCTTGGAATTAATCTTATTTTCATCCTACTTCTTCTTCTTCTTCTTCATCCTCATCCTCATCCTCAGAAGAAGAAGAGGATGAGGATGAAGAAGAAGAAGAAGTAGGATGAAAATAAGAATAATTCCAAGCCGGCAAAAAGTGTATGTGCAGAGCTCCTCTAAGTGTATCTGCAGAGCTCCTCTAAGTGTATCTGCAGAATAGAGGAACTCTGCACATACACTTTTTGCCGGAAACCGCTGTATGGAGGGAATGTCCCATAACTGTCAGAAATAGACTATTTCTGACAGTTCTGGGACATTCACTCCATACAGCGGTTTCAACCGCTGTATGGAGGGAATGTCATAGAACTGTCAGAAATAGACTATTTATGACAGTTCTGGGACATTCACTCCATACAGCGGTTGAAACATTGTATCTATTTTTTTCCATAAATGACATAAATCTTATTTTCATCCTACTTCTTCTTCATCCTCATCCTCATAAGAAGAAGAAGAAGAAGTAGGATGAAAATAAGAATAATTCCAAGCCGGCAAAAAGTGTATCTGCAGCGCTCCTCTAAGTGTATCTGCAGAATGTAATTTATGGAAAAGAATAGATACAATGTTTCAACCGCTGTATGGAGTGAATGTCCCAGAACTGTCAGAAATAGACTATTTATGACAGTTCTGGGACATTCACTCCATACAGCGGTTTCAACCGCTGTATGGAGGGAATGTCATAGAACTGTCAGAAATAGACTATTTATGAAAGTTCTGGGACATTCCTTCCATACAGCGGTTGAAACATTGTATCTATTTGTTTCCATAAATGGATCCATTTATGGAAACAAATAGATACAATGTTTCAACCGCTGTATGGAAGGAATGTCCCAGAACTGTTAGAAATAGTCTATTTCTGACAGTTCTATGACATTCCTTCCATACAGCGGTTGAAACATTGTATCTATTTGTTTCCATAAATGGATCCATTTATGGAAACAAATAGATACAATGTTTCAACCGCTGTATGGAAGGAATGTCCCAGAACTGTTAGAAATAGTCTATTTCTGACAGTTCTATGACATTCCCTCCATACAGCGGTTGAAACCGCTGTATGGAGTGAATGTCCCAGAACTGTCAGAAATAGTCTATTTCTGACAGTTATGGGACATTCACTCCATACAGCGGTTGAAACATTGTATCTATTTTTTTCCATAAATGACATTCTGCAGATACACTTAGAGGAGCGCTGCAGATACACTTTTTGCCTACTTCTTCTTCTTCTTCTTCATCCTCATCCTCTTCTTCTTCTTATAAGGATGAGGATGAAGAAGAAGAAGAAGAAGAAGAAGTAGGATGAAAATAAGATTAATTCCAAGCCGGCAAAATGTGTATCTGCAGCGCTCCTCTAAGTGTATTTGCAGAATGTCATTTATGGAAAAAAATAGATACAATGTTTCAACCGCTGTATGGAGTGAATGTCCCATAACTGTCAGAAATAGACTATTTCTGACAGTTCTGGGACATTCACTCCATACAGCGGTTTCAACCGCTGTATGGAGGGAATGTCCCAGAACTGTCAGAAATAGACTATTTATGACAGTTCTGGGACATTCCTTCCATACAGCGGTTGAAACATTGTATCTATTTGTTTCCATAAATGGATCCATTTATGGAAACAAATAGATACAATGTTTCAACCGCTGTATGGAAGGAATGTCCCAGAACTGTTAGAAATAGTCTATTTCTGACAGTTCTATGACATTCCCTCCATACAGCGGTTTCAACCGCTGTATGGAGTGAATGTCCCAGAACTGTCAGAAATAGTCTATTTCTGACAGTTATGGGACATTCACTCCATACAGCGGTTGAAACCGCTGTATGGAGGGAATGTCATAGAACTGTCAGAAATAGACTATTTATGACAGTTCTGGGACATTCCTTCCATACAGCGGTTGAAACATTGTATCTATTTGTTTCCATAAATGAATCCATTTATGGAAACAAATAGATACAATGTTTCAACCGCTGTATGGAAGGAATGTCCCAGAACTGTTAGAAATAGTCTATTTCTGACAGTTCTATGACATTCCCTCCATACAGCGGTTGAAACCGCTGTATGGAGTGAATGTCCCAGAACTGTCAGAAATAGTCTATTTCTGACAGTTCTGGGACATTCCCTCCATACAGCGGTTGAAACCGCTGTATGGAGTGAATGTCCCAGAACTGTCAGAAATAGTCTATTTCTGACAGTTCTGGGACATTCCCTCCATACAGCGGTTGAAACCGCTGTATGGAGTGAATGTCCCAGAACTGTCAGAAATAGACAGAAACTGTCACAGAACTGTCCTTCTTCTCATCCTTCTCCTTCTTCTCATCCTTCTCCTTCTTCTCATCCTTCTCCTTCTTCTCATCCTTCTTCTCATCCTTCTTCTCATCCTTCTCCTTCTTCTCATCCTTCTCCTTCTCCTTCTTCTCATCCTTCTCCTTCTTCTCATCCTTCTCCTTCTCCATCTTCTCATCCTTCTCCTTTTCCTTCTTCTCATCCTTCTCCTTCTGCTTCTCCTTCTCCTTCTTCTCATCCTTCTCTTTCTTCTCATCCTTCTCCTTCTTCTCATCCTTTTCCTTCTTCTCATCCTTCTCCTTCTCTTTCTTCCTATCCTTCTCCTTCTTCTCATCCTTCTCCTTCTTCTGATCCTTCTCCTTCTCCTTCTTCTCATCCTTCTCCTTCTTCTCATCCTTCTCCTTCTCCTCATCCTTCTCCTTCTTCTCATCCTTCTCCTTCTTCTCATCCTTCTCCATCTTCTCATCCTTCTCCTTCTTCTCATCCTTCTCCTTCTGCTTCTCCTTCTCCTACTTCTCATCCTTCTCCTTCTTCTCATCCTTCTCCTTCTTCTCATCCTTCTCCTTCTTCTCATCCTTCTCCTTCTTCTCATCCTTCTCCTTCTTCTCATCCTTCTCCTTCTCCTTCTTCTCATCCTTCTCCTTCTTCTCATCCTTCTCCTTCTCCTCATCCTTCTCCTTCTCCTTCTTCTCATCCTTCTCCTTCTTCTCATCCTTCTCCTTCTCCATCTTCTCATCCTTCTCCTTCTTCTCATCCTTCTCCTTCTTCTCATCCTTCTCCTTCTCCTCATCCTTCTCCTTCTTCTCATCCTTCTCCTTCTCCTTCTTCTCATCCTTCTCCTTCTCCTTCTTCTCATCCTTCTCCTTCTCCATCTTCTCATCCTTCTCCTTCTCCTCCTTCTCATCCTTCTCCTTCTTCTCATCCTTCTCCTTCTCCTCATCCTTCTCCTTCTCCTTCTTCTCATCCTTCTCCTTCTCCTTCTTCTCATCCTTCTCCTTCTCCTTCTTCTCATCATTCTCCTTCTCCTTTTTCTCATCCTTCTCCTTCTCCATCTTCTCATCCTTCTCCTTCTCCTTCTTCTCATCCTTCTCCTTCTCCTTCTCCTTCTTCTCATCCTTCTCCTTCTTCTCATCCTTCTCCTTCTCCTTCTTCTCATCCTTCTCCTTCTCCATCTTCTCATCCTTCTCCTTTTCCTTCTTCTCATCCTTCTCCTTCTGCTTCTCCTTCTCCTTCTTCTCATCCTTCTCCTTCTTCTCATCCTTCTCCTTCTTCTCATCCTTCTCCTTCTCTTTCTTCTCATCCTTCTCCTTCTTCTCATCCTTCTCCTTCTTCTCATCCTTCTCCTTCTCCTTCTTCTCTTCCTTCTCCTTCTTCTCATCCTTCTCCTTCTCCTCATCCTTCTCCTTCTTCTCATCCTTCTCCTTCTTCTCATCCTTCTCCTTCTCCTTCTTCTCATCCTTCTCCTTCTCCATCTTCTCATCCTTCTCCTTCTTCTCATCCTTCTCCTTCTGCTTCTCCTTCTCCTTCTCCTTCTTCTCATCCTTCTCCTTCTTCTCATCCTTCTCCTTCTTCTCATCCTTCTCCTTCTCCTTCTTCTCATCCTTCTCCTTCTTCTCATCCTTCTCCTTCTCCTCATCCTTCTCCTTCTTCTCATCCTTCTCCTTCTTCTCATCCTTCTCCTTCTCCATCTTCTCATCCTTCTCCTTCTTCTCATCCTTGTCCTTCTTCTCATCCTTCTCCTTCTCCTCATCCTTCTCCTTCTCCTTCTTCTCATCCTTCTCCTTCTCCTTCTTCTCATCCTTCTCCTTCTCCTTCTTCTCATCCTTCTCCTTCTCCATCTTCTCATCCTTCTCCTTCTTCTCATCCTTCTCCTTCTTCTCATCCTTCTCCTTCTCCTCATCCTTCTCCTTCTCCTTCTTCTCATCCTTCTCCTTCTCCTTCTTCTCATCCTTCTCCTTCTCCTTCTTCTCATCCTTCTCCTTCTCCTTCTTCTCATCCTTCTCCTTCTCCATCTTCTCATCCTTCTCCTTCTCCTTCTTCTCATCCTTCTCCTCCTCCTTCTCCTTCTTCTCATCCTTCTCCTTCTCCTTCTTCTCATCCTTCTCCTTCTCCTTCTCCTTCCTGATCTCCAAGGGCATTTAAATTAAAGGTACAGTGTTCTGCACTAATTTAAAGGCTCTCTGAAGCCTAGAAACCCTTTTTATAAGCCATCTTCGTAGCGAAGAAATTCGCATTGAATCGAATTTCATACTGGAATTCGCCGAATCAGCCGAATAGAATTTTTCAATACTTCGCTCATCTCTAGTGATAGTCTGATGGATTTGGGGTAGGGAGTTCCAGAGGATGGGGGAAGCCCTGGAGAAGTCCTGGAGATAGGCATGGGAGGAGGAGACCCAGGAACTAGAGAGTAGGAGGTCTTGTGGGGAGCGGAGAGTACGTTTTGGGTGGTATTTGGATACCAGATCAGTGATGTACTTTAGGGCAGTATTATGAACAGCTTTATAAGTCAA
Source organism: Staurois parvus (assembly GCF_062004578.1). Taxonomy (NCBI): domain Eukaryota; kingdom Metazoa; phylum Chordata; class Amphibia; order Anura; family Ranidae; genus Staurois; species Staurois parvus. The sequence continues at coordinate 5,989,555 of NW_028318190.1, read as the reverse complement.
TGTTAGCAATCTGAATTTTATCCGTTGGGCAATCGGGAGCCAATGGAGGGATTGGCAGAGGGAGGTGGCGGATACGGAGCGGTTAGTAAGGTGGATGAGTCTGGCCGCAGCATTCAAGATAGACTGAAGCAGGGATAGCCTGCGGTGGGGTAAGCCGATGAGGAGAGAGTTACAGTAGTCAAGGCGTGATATAATGAGGGACTGAATGAGTTGCTTAGCGGTTTCAGGGGTTAGGAACAGACGTATATTGGAGATGTTGCGGAGGTGAAGTCTACACGAGTTTGTCAGAGAATGGACCTGGGGCTGGAAGGACAGATTGGAGTCTAGGATGACACCTAGTACTCTGGCTTGAGGGGAGGGACTGATGTTGGTGGTGTTGGTCTTGACAGAGAAGTCAGGGGGGGTGCGGGCTGGGGGGAACACTAGGAGCTCAGTTTTGGAAAGATTTAGTTTGAGGAAGTAGAGTGACATCCAATCCGATATGTCGCTCAATAGGCTTGTGATACGGGCGGAGACTGAAGGGGTGAGGTGAGGGGTAGAGAGATAGATTTGCGTGTCGTCGGCATAGAGATGGTAGTTGAAGCCGAGAGAGTGTATCAGTTGGCCAAGGGAGGAGGTGTAGATGGAGAAGAGAAGGGGCCCGAGGACAGAACCTTGAGGGACCACAACAGAGAGGGGGAGTGAGGAGGAGGTGGCAGCGTGAAGGAGCGCTCTGAGAGATAGGAAGAGAGCAAGGAGAGAGCGGAGTCTCGGAGTCCAAGAGAGTGTCCTTTTTTGAGGAGGAGGGGGTAGTCAACCGTATCGAAAGCCGCGGAGAGGTCGAGGAGTAGGAGCACTGAGTAGTGGCCATTAGCTTTGGCGGTGAGCACATGCACACGCTATCCAATCTTCCTAGAAAATAAGCATTTACAATTGTCTGTATCCTTTAGAGATATACTAAAAATTCACTTAGCTTGTGCTATAGTGGATTCACAATTTCTGTTGCAACCAGGACCCTAGGCTACTGAAGAAATTTCAGGAAACTAAGTTCTCTCATACTGTAGATTTAGTGTCATCTGCAGGTGAAATCCCCTCTGGCATAATCTTCTTTGGTCTTGTGGAGTCCCCCAGGCACAATATTCTTTAGTTTTATGGAGTCCCCCTTTCAGCTTATGTTGCTGGCCTTTTATTTAGAAGTTTGGGGAGCCATTCTCACATAGGAGTATCCCTTTACCGCTCCCTTTCTACATATGTTTCTATGAAAGCATTTTCTAACTCCAGATTTAGATGGCACTGTAGTATCATACATGCCATAGGTCAAATATGTCACAAGGTCAAGCTATTGTTGACTTTTATTGACATAGCCTAGGTACAGTTTTTGTCCAGAACTCCTCTAAAACAGTCGGAGCAGCTAAAAATGTGTACATTGCTCATCCAATTGTTTACAATGACCCAATATACAACAATAGTGTCTATTTCCCTGTTGTATAACAGGACAGCAAAACTAGTCTTATGAAAGCTATTCGCAAATATCATATCTGTAATCACTATTGTGGGGAAAACACTGTCGCGCACAAGGTCACGGACCAGCGACTGAAGCGGAAATATGTCATTGCATTTGTGGAAGGATGTTTGCATGCACCCGGAAGTGCTCGTGCGTATGAGAGCTGGCAAGATGACGCTGTCGCTTTTTTAAATAGAGCTGATCCTCATTTGTAAGGTAAGTGTGGCATTATGCAAATATGGATGATGTGTGGGGGTGATGTGATAGGTTGCTAGTGCATGCGTGCCTATAATTGTGTGCAATCTTGGCTGAATAGCAGCACTTCATTTTAGCACATGTGCATACACGTTACTTCATGTATATATACACATTAGCTATGTGTTTTTGCTGGTTCATAATTATTCAGCATCCCGGCACCTGGCCCTTCATGTTGGGATATTTCATACAGGTGTCTATAATGGACAAATGCATTTTCTTGGTGCTCCTGGCACATTTGTCAGGGCCTCATGTAAATCTCTTAATCCTTACTAACAATTCAGTGCTTTATGATCACGTGACTGTTGTGACAGCCAATCACAGCAGTCACATGACTTTAAAGCCTGTCTCCCATCATCAGAAACTCCTTAACCACTTGCCTACTGGGAACTTTTACCCTATTCCCTCCCAGGCCAATGTTCATCTTTCAGTGCTGTTGCACTTTGAAGAACAATTCTGCACTCAGGCCACGTTCTACCCATATTTAATTTTAAACCATTTAGATTTCCTCACACATAGAGGTTTCTTTTCCTGCTATTTACTCGCCACATGTTGTTTTCTTATTTTAGTGGCACTATACACCCAAAAAACATGATTTTGTTTAAATAACTATTTGATTTGTATTATCAAATGGTGAACACAGGTAATTATTTGGCTTTACTGATGTGCATTGATTAGGCTGCACTGATAGGCAGCACTGATAGACACTTCTGAGGTGGAATGGATAGCCAGCACTGATGGGCACAGATAGGCTGCTGTGGTGAGGTGGCACTGATGGGCATTGATGAGGAGGCACTGATGAGGCTACACTGATATGCAACAAGGATGATAGGTGGCAATGATGGATAGGACTGACTGGTGCCAATGACTAGTGTCAGTGAGGGAGCAACTGCTGGGCATTGGTGAGTGGCACTGCTGCTGGGTGGCACTTCTGGCTGGCCCTTCTGGGCAGCAGTGCGGGGCAATGCTATTAAGTGCCCTGATTTTCATTGCAGGACTTTCCTCACACTGTGACAGTGTGACGAAGTGCTGCCAATAACCGGCAACTGTATTTACTATGTGATCTGCTGTGTCATTGGATACAGCTGTTCACGTGGATAAAGGCCACTGTGTTTGCCCTTTTTCCCTTTTCCCACTGGGTGCGCCTTCTGAGAGGACATCATATGATGCCTTCCTCGAAATGGACAACAGCGTTGTAGCCGTCATTTGGCTCAAGCGCGTGTGGACAGTGGTTAAAGGGCCAGGAGGTGGCAAGGGTAGTAATGTCTTGCAGTTGTACATGCTCATGTAAATACAGTGTTGATGTAATGTGTGTCTATATCATCATTTTGTTAAGCGCACCACAAGCTGATAGTGCAATCCAAAACCAGTATAATATGAGAAAAAAATTACTTTGGCATTGTTTACATCTCACCACTGAGCTATTTTAATTCTCAATTGTTCATTCGTGCCACATTTTAGGGCAATTAAGTTGTACCACACTAATAGAGCTGTATTTTGTGGCTTTTTGTCACCCTTTTTTTTAATATTTGCTTTGCGACTTAAAATTTTAGAAAAACAATTTGAGCCTTTATGCTACAAAACAGAGCCTCCCCCCAAATCTCATTCATGCTATGTATTCCTCAAATAAAATTTCACTCAGTGTATATTATGTAGTCTGTGTGAAAGTTGCATAGTCTACAAACTATGGGATCTTTCTGTTAAAAATGCAAATCCATGAAGTACTGACACCCAATCTCACCTATGGATACCCCATAAAATTAAAGAACAGTACAAATATTCCTCAATGTATAGTACGTCAGTGTTAACATATTAAAAATATATTAGAGGGTTGAAATCAGCTTTATTTTATAATGGTTTTTTGGGTTGCCTAAACTTGGCTTGCCCTTACATTGATGGTCATTGTAACAGCAATGTTGAAGATTGTCCTGAATTGTTTACAAATCTGCCATCTGGCCTTATTTGTGATCAGGGATTGTCTAAAGCTAATCACATTCTACAATGTGCTGTGCTTGGTCCAAGTACTATGTGATAGGTGTGGTCCAATCACAGATCTCTGGTAAAGGAAGCCAAGCTCTTAGGGAATACAAAAAAACATAATATATTTGTGGACATTGTGATCATGAGATTGCATAGCAAATACATGATCACCAGGCTGAATGAAGCAGCCTGCTACCATGAGTTGCTATCTGCTGTAGGAAATTATGCAGCGTGCTACAGCAGGCACACAGCACTATCCAAAGTGAAAACACGCAGAATTACAGTGGGGATCGAAAGTTTGGGCACCCCAGCTAAAAATTTGTATTAATGTGCATAAAGAAGCCAAGGAAAGATGGAAAAATCTCCAAAAGGCATCAAATTACAGATTAGACATTCTTACAATATGTCAACAAAAGTTAGATTTTATATCCATCATTTACACTTTCAAAATAACAGAAAACAAAAAAATGGCGTCTGCAAAAGTTTGGGCACCCTGCAGAATTTATAGCATGCACTGCCCCCTTTGCAAAGCTGAGACCTGCCAGTGTCATGATTGTTCTCAATCATCGTCTGGGAAGACCAGGTGATGTCAAGCTCAAAGGTTTTAAATGCCCAGACTCATCTGACCTTGCCCCAACAATCAGCACCATGGGCTCTTCTAAGCAGTTGTCTAGAAAACTGAAACTGAAAATAGTTGACGCTCACAAAGCTGGAGAAGGCTATAAGAAGATAGCAAAGCGTTTTCAGATGTCAATATCCTCTGTTTGGAATGTAATTAAGAAATGGCAGTCATCAGGAACAGTGGAAGTTAAAGCAAGATCTGGAAGACCAAGAAAAATATCAGACAGAACAGCTCGCAGGATTGTGAGAAAAACAATTCAAAACCCACGTTTGACTGCACGATCCCTCCAGAAAGATCTGGCAGACACTGGAGTTGTGGTACACTATTCCACTATAAAGAGATACTTGTACAAATATGGTCTTCTTGGAAGAGTCATCAGAAGAAAACCTCTTCTACGTCCTCACCACAAAAATCATCGTTTGAACTTTGCAAATGAACATATAGACAAGCCTGATGCATTTTTGAAACACATTCTGTGGACTGATGAGGTTAAAATTGAACTTTTTGGCCGGAATGAGCAAAGGTATGATTGGAGAAGAAGGGGCACAGAATTTAATGAAAAGAACCTCTGTCCAACTGTTAAGCATGGGGTTGGATCAATCATGATTTGCGGTTGTTTTGCAGCCAGTGGCACAGGGAACATCTCACGAGTAGAAGGAAAAATGGATTCAATAAAATTTCAGCAAATTTTGGATGGTAACTTGATGCCATCTGTGAAAAAGCTGAAGTTAAAGAGAGGATGGCTTCTACAAATGGATAATGATCCTAAACACACCTCGAAATCCACGGGGGATTACATCAAGAGGCGTAAACTGAAGGTTTTGCCATGGCCTTCACAATCACCTGACCTCAACATAATTGAAAATCTATGGATAGACCTTAAAAGAGCAGTGCGTGACAGACAGCCCAGAAATCTCAAAGAACTGGAAGACTTTTGTAAGGAAGAATGGGCAAAGATACCTCAAACAAGAATTGAAAGACTCTTGGCTGGCTACAAAAAGCGTTTACAAGCTGTGATACTTGCCAAAGGGGGCAGTACAAGATATTAACTCTGCAGGGTGCCCAAACTTTTGCAGACGCCATTTTTTTGTTTTCTGTTATTTTGAAAGTGTAAATTATGGAAATAAATCTAACTTTTGTTGACATATTATAAGAATGTCTAATCTGTAATTTGATGCCTTTTGGAGATTTTTCAATCTTTCCTTGGCTTCTTTATGCACATTAATACAAATTTTTAGCTGGGGTGCCCAAACTTTCGATCCCCACTGTATGTACATGTATGTAATTGTGCCTGTATGAGTAGCCTGACTACAAGAAATGTAGTGTGGTCATTCAGCAATGTGGTATTAGCTTTTGCAAACAGGTTGGTTTAGAATTGAGTAAACTTCTGCCATGCTTTTGTTTTTGGATATTTAAAATTCTGCTGTTTTGTTTCTGCAGAAGAGAGTGAAGAAGAAGAGCAGGGCCACTGTAAGTGCCTTCAATGTGATTGCCTGTTATCTGTGTACATTCTGGAACTGAGATGTCTTCAAGGTGTTTGGTGTGTTCTTTCTTGTTGTTTGTGCAGCGCCAGCCATGTTTGCAGAGGAGGAGGAGGATGAGCATCAGATTCTGCTTCTACCGCAGCACTTTCCTATGGAGCCCTTCTCTGGACTCACTCATCCAGACCCAGTGGTCAGAAAGGAGGTGGAGGTGGTTTGCTTCTTTCCTCACTGAGCACCTTTCAAGTCCTTCCTAACCCTTCCTCTCTATCCTTCTCTTCTTTTGAGACTCACTGCATTCGGCTGTTTTCTCCCATTTCTCTGAGGATTGCAGTGGTCTACCGGCCGGTGTCACGCTTTCTTAATGACTTCTCTGCTTGGCTAGCCTACTTTCTCTCCTCTGAAATACCCACTATCATTCTTGGAGATTTTAACATCCCCATTAGTGTGAACAACCCGGCTACATCCCAACTCTTCAACCTGACCTCATCTTTTGCCTTAACACAATGTATACAGTCCTCCACTCACTCTAATGAGAATACATTAGACCTTGTTTTCTCCTATCTTTGCACTCCCTACAACCTCACAAACCCCCCCTTTCCTCTCTCTGATCACAATCTCATCATATTCACAGTGTCCTCGTCTTCAAACACTTATCCCTCCAAGCAGCAAAAAATTACTCGCAGAAACCTTCACAACTTAAACTCTCCTATTTTTCACTCTGCAACTGACTGCCTCTATGAACAAATCTGTCCTGCCCTGACCTGGCCGTTGTTGTCTTCAACAGTTTTCGTCCACACTAGACTCACTTGCTCCTCTAGCTACATGAAGTATCAGGCCCCGACCATTACAACCATGGCAGTTTGGCAACGCCAGAAATCTTAAGCGACATAGTCGGGCATGTGAAGAGCGCGGTGTCAGACCCTAGCCCTTCTCACCAACTCATGTCCGAAGGACCAGCCAATCTAAAACTGCCCTGTCACATACGTAACAATGCCATGCTCAGCTGCACCCTGCACAAAGATGTTCCAGCTCACTGGACCACAATCTATGTGCCGCAGCCTGAGAGCGATTGTTACTGGGTCAGGTTAATTACGCAATTAACCCTTCACGCTGACACCACCGCCTTTTTGTACAGAGAAGGAAGAAACTCGCCAATCTTAGCAATAACACTATGATGTTTTAATAAGTGTCTGTATACACACTGTCACCACAGGCACATGTATGCAGAAGTTTAAAAACACACAGTAGCGCTCTTCAGAGACAGGGATTCTTAGTTTGCATTAAAGAGCTTTAGAAACAGTTCAACACTTTTCAGATAATAGGATTTATTTCCAAAAAGGTCAAAATGGTGCAATAAAAATATTTACAGAACAAGATGTAGCCAATATATATATATATATATACACATATATATACAGAGAGCAATAACACAGCAGAGAGATAACAGAAAGAAGTTTAGAGAGGTAGAATACTTGCCAGAAGTCCTGGTTTAAGCAGCGTTCAAGTGTCCTGAACAAAAGGGTGCCTTTTCTCCCAAAATTGGTTCCTGATATTAAAAGAGAGATCTCTTCATCTTACTTCTCCAAGCATAACAGCCTTTTTCTAGGAACCCAGCAGGCTGTCTCCTTAAAGCAGAGAACCAATCGCCTCATTTGGGGAGAGGTGTTTAGGTGGGGAACTCAGGTTATGACCAAATCCCTCGCAGTTTATGTCATGGTCAATAACCTTCCCTAGGTACATGTAGCATCCTATCCACTGGCAGGATAATATGCAGAACGATATTCTGAACGTCCAGAGATCATATATGACATATCTGGCTCTGACGGTTAAGAAGATATCGCTTTCTGCTCTCGGGTAGACGTAATCTAGGGGTATAAGGTATCAGGTGACTTGTATTAAAATGACTAGAGATGGGGGCGTGTCCAAGATGGCGACCGGAGCGGCCGCATAATCCAGAGCTCCGGCACCGTATTCCGGAATCCGCTGCCATCCGTACAGCAGCGGACCACAGTGGAGCAGCGGAGGGCCCTGGTATCATCCCGGATACCTGGGAGGTAGAATCCGGGCGATATATCCGCCCTTCGTGGCGGCGGACGTTCGCGGCCTGGTACGGCCGCATGGGCCGGGGCTCCGGCACCTCCTATCCGCATCCGCTGCCATCCGGGCTGTGGGGGATCACCCGAGGACGTCTGCAGCGTCCTCTGCATAACAGAGGCTGAGAGAGGGACGTCGCTGAGTGTTGCTGCTCCCCGCGGCGGCGGCGACGATTACGGCCTACACCATCTGCCAGAGGCCTCCTTTTGCCTGGTCACAGTGAGTGGGGGGTACAGGTGGCATCCTGATATTATGATCTCCCCACAGTGATTTGGGGAGTGGGCCTCACATTAATAGCCCCAGAGTCCATCATCTTCTCTGTCTGTGGCCCTTGCTGGGCTCAGAGGCCTACTGGGGCCTTGATACTGCCCCAGGGGGTGTCTCCCTGCGGGGCCCTGTGCTCAGAATCGGAGGTCCTCTGCTTCCCACCCATCCCTCTCGTGTCCTGAGTTGGGATCTGGTGCTATCACCCTGCCCGGAGTGAAATTTTTGCTGGTTGCTGTGACTTATGTTCTATCTACCCTTTCAAGGCTTGCTGAATATTTTTACAATATAAAGTTATCGCAGATGGGTTTGACAGCATCCATGTAACTACAACCCTGAACCTATATTGGGCGCTATAGGTCCCCTGGGGTTATAATCTCCATTCACTTTCCAATTTTCAGTTGATCACCCCCGGGAGATTCTTTGTATGCCGTCCACCAAGAAAAAAAAGGGACAAGCTCAGAAGTCCCTCACGACATACCTCCTTAAGGCTCACGAGATTTGCGGCATGTCTCCAGTCAATACAGAGCAAGCATCCCTGTCCGATCCAGCACGGGACACCACCGTTCCCTTATCGGCCTTGATCAGTGAAAATACACAACAACTCACAAAAGGGGACTTGGAGTCCAGCTTGGAATCTATGTACGCCAAACTAGCCGCCAAATTTCAATCAGAATTACATAAAAGCACTAATGTTCTCTCTCAGGAAATAGCCACGCTGGGCTCTAGGACAGACCGCTTGGAAACCAAACACGATGAACTTAGCCTGGCCTATGGTGAACTTTCCAGAGAGCATGACCATTTACAAACGGCCTTTTCACAACTGCAGGCGCAGGTTGAGGATCTTGATAATCGCAATCGCAGGAATAATCTGCGAATCAGGGGAATCCCGGAGTCTATGTCGGATCTTTCATTAATTATAATCAAGTTATTCAAGTCACTCCTTCCAGATCGTGACCCTGGATCTTTTGCTTGTGACCGCATCCACAGAGCCCTACGCCCTAAACCTCCTGCTGACAAGCCGCCTAGGGATATTGTCCTATGCATGAAGGATTTTCTGACCAAGGAAGAAATACTCAGAGCTGCTCGCAACACTCCAACGATCTCCTTTGAAGGCTCGGTTTTACAAATCTATCCTGATGTTTCTCCGGCCACGTTGGAGAGGCGTAGAAAAATGAAAGAAGTTACAACTGCCCTGTTCTCTGCTCGTATCCGCTACAAGTGGGGCTTCCCTTTTAAGCTGATAGTTCCACACAATGGGAGCACATATATCGCTACATCCCCTCCCGAAGGTAGAGCAATCTTGGCCAAATTAGGCTTGGCGGATGCCCCATCACCTCAACGCCCACCCCCCACCCCTCGTATCTCTCCCATTTGGCATACTCCTTCCCCACGGAGGGATAGAAGGAGAGTCAGACAAGAACCGGGTTGACAGGCCCATTCTCACTTGCCTAATACTCATTGTCTTGATAGTCTTTGGTCTGGTCTATTGTTTTTTATGACTTTACTAAGATTTGGGACACAGGGATTTTGCTCTCTATTTCTTACATTGTCAGGTTGTATATTTCTGTGGTTGCTGCTGTGATATTTTTGCAATACTGAATATTTTGTATACCTTGCATTGATAACTGGACGAGTTAAGGTATAACAAGGGTCATTGGACCCTCCTAATTGCGCCCATTAATTCATGGTTGTACTACTCTTTGACACGTTACCCCACCCTGCCTCCTGACATGGCCGGAGGTGTCGCCGCCCGATTGCGGGGTGGCAGCTCTGTTTTCCATGTTCTAAGGAGACAGGGTTTGGGCCCATGTGGCCCCTTAATGTTTGAACTTTTTGTTTTATCAGGTATGACGATTTTTCTGCCTGATCCATGTTCTTCAGTTACCCTTTCAAATATAGAAGACATTAAAGCTTCTTCTCCATTGTTTTCCGTTTTCTCTTCTCTCAAAACTTTAGTGTATGAGGATGGTATTGGGTCGGTCTGTGGACATCACGACTCCTATGATGGGGTCTGGAGGTCCCCAAGGCTGGATCTGCCACCTGTATGTCTGTCTGATACGGACCTGCGGGTTTTTATGTCTAGTCAAATAACTTTAGGGGATATCTTTGTAATGTGTACTTTTATGATGATAGTGGCAAGCTCTGTTTATTATGGCAATTCAATGTATTTCGCATAATGTCCAGGGTTTCAATTCGCCAAATAAGCGCAAAACAGCCTTTCTTCAATATAAAAGATTAGGAGCAAAAATCATCTTATTACAGGAAACGCATTTTGCAGCCGCAAAACACCCAACCTTTTTTCATAGATCCTATAGACAGGGGTATTATACCCTACATTCCTCCAAGAGTAGGGGAGTGGCCATTTTTCTACATAACTCATTTCCCTTTGAGGTTCAACATGTGTATCGTGATCCAGACAGTAGGTTTATTATTCTTAAGGGCACCCTTTCAGGTCGAGAACTTACAATTGCTAATGTCTATGCACCAAATTCGGCACAGGCTACCTTTTTTTTTAATTTTTTTGGTGCTCTGGATAAATTTTTGTCCCCCCATCTATTGGTGGGTGGGGATTTTAATCTGGTGGCAAATCCTCTTTTGGACCGTAGCTCCGCCTCGCACACTTCCCAAGCTTTCCCAAAATCCCTTACTAAGAAACTAGATGCCCTCCAGTTGGTGGATGCTTGGAGAGCGCACAACACGGGAGCCAGGGATTACACATTTTATTCCCACCCACGTGACTCTTATGCTAGACTAGACTATATCTTTTGTACCCCTATTTTGCTAGCTAATTCTAGGATAGCTAGTATTCATTTGAGCACCTGGTCGGATCACAGTATTATGGCCTTATCTATCACGTTTGTGGGATTGGCACCTACTCCCTTTTCATGGAGACTTAATGATTCTATGTTGGCTGATACTGACTCTCGGCAGGAGGTGGTTACATCTCTTAAGGAATACTTTCAATCTAATTCGACCCCTGATATTTCCCCAGCCACACTCTGGGTAGCCCACAAGGCGGTCCTACGGGGCCGACTTATCTCTATGGCTTCGGCCAGAAATAAAAAACGTTGGCAGCAGATACTACTTTTAACCCGAGAATTAGAAGCACACTATAGAAGCCATGTAGCTGATCCATCTTTGCTCAATAAACAGCTATTGTCCCAAAAACGCTTGGAACTGAATGCCCTACTTTCCCAAAGAACTGAAAAGGCCCTCCGTTGGTCGAGGGCCTCGTTCCTATTACATAGCAACTCAGCATCTACCATGTTTGCAAGGAAATTGAACCATTCTTTGCGCCCCCCACATGTGTATAAATTGCGTACTAATTCAGGTGCTATCTCATCTTTACCTCAGGAAGTTTTGGGTATTTTTGAAAATTTTTATTCTAAACTACTGGCTTCTCCACAGTCGGATTCTGTTTCTCTATCAGATTCATGGCTGGATTCTATACCCCTTCCTGCTCTCACACCTTCTCAGATTGCCTCTCTTAATGCCCCATGTACTTTAGAGGAAATAACATGTGCAATAGGAACGCTGAAACGCTCTACTGCACCGGGTCCTGATGGATTTACTGCTGGCTATTATAAACATTTTACCTCTATATTGGCTCCATACTTGATAACACTATTTAATGATGTTTTACAGGGGGGTAAGTTCCCCGAGGAGATGTTGTTAGCTAACATGTCTCTAATACCCAAGCCACAGAAAGACCACTGTTTGCCGCAAAACTATAGACCAATCTCAGTAATGAATAACGATCTGAAGATATTTAGCCGCATTTTGGCGAACAGGTTGGCTCCTATTATCTCCTCTTTGGTATCTCCAGACCAGTCGGGTTTTATTCCCGACAGATTTATAACTGATAACATCCGTCTCACTCTAAACGTTATTCAAGATGCCAATTTACATTCCAAAGAGGTTCTGTTGATGAGTTTAGACATAAACAAGGCCTTTGACAGTGTTCTTTGGCCCTACTTGTTCTCTTTGCTACAGAAAATGGGCTTCAGTGATGGGTTTTTGGCAGGCATACATGCCCTATACGACTCTCCTAAAACAAGAATAAGGCTTCCTGGCTGTAACTCTGACTTTTTTACATTGGGTAGAGGTACCCGTCAGGGTTGTCCTCTTTCGCCCCTTTTGTTTGCGCTGGTGTTGGAACCTTTGGCATTGGCGATCAAATCACATTCGGATATTTCTGGCTATTCGTTATTAGTTTCACACTTTAAGCTGAGCATGTATGCTGATGATGTTATGCTTTTTATTACTAACCCGTTGACTTCTTTGCCTAATTTGTGTGTAGTATTGAATGATTTTGCTAAAGTGTCAGGTCTCACCGTTAATTTTACCAAATCGGTAATTATGCCTGTTAATGTTCCTGACTCCCTAAGTGCATCTCTCCGTAGTTCTTTTCCATTTCGCTGGGTCAAGGACAGGATATCCTATTTGGGGATTAATCTTACTCCCAGATACTCGGATATGTTTACGGCTAATTATCCATCATGTGTGTCACGTCTCTCTACTCTACTGAAGATTTGGCATGGTTATCATATCTCCTTTCTGGGTAGAGTCACGGCGGTTAAAATGAATATCTTGCCCAAACTACTTTATCTTTTTAGAGCACTTCCAGTTCCGGTTTCAAAAACGTTTTTGGATCATTTTCAGCGGATTATTAACAATTTTATTTGGGGAAATAAGCATCCACGTTTTGCCTCATCCATTTTGTATCGTTCACAACGGACGGGAGGTCTTGGTCTTCCTAACTTTTGGCTATATTACCTCTCGGCTCGTTTTGCGCAATTATCACAATGGGCTACTATTAACTCTCAAATCCCGTGGATCAAGTTTGAGTCTCAGTCGATACGTCCTTTTTATTTACCGGGAATTTTATGGTCTAAAATCTCCCCCCGATCGCTTACTCTTCATAACTCTATAGTGACCTACTCGCTGACACTTTGGTCCAAATACAAGGCTAAGCTGAGTTTAGTCTCTCATATTCCCCCAGGTGTTTCATTTTTTGGTGATCCTACTTTTGTTATAGCCTTTTCCTCCCCTCATATGTTTCGTTGGTGGTATGATCGATCCTTTATCAGATTATCTGATTTCCAAAGAGGAGGATCTTATATTACCTTCGATATGCTGCGCGTGTTATTTGATGTTCCTCTTCGTGAGTACCTTCGTTATAGACAGATTAGGCACTTTTTTAATGCGCACTTTGGCCTTACCCCGTCTTCTCCGATCTCTTTTTTTGAGCGTGTCAGCCGTGACTCTCCTAGAGGTAAGGGTCTTATTTCAAATCTTTATCACCAATTTTTGCTCTGTCTTTTTCATGCTCCCCCTATGTACAGGCAGAGGTGGGAGGAGGATTGTGGTGTCACTTTTTCGGATGAGGATTGGGACTCCATGGTGGATAATATATGCAAGAGCTCTAGATCTCTATCGGTTCGTGAGACGGCCCTTAAAGTTTTAACCAGATGGTATTATACTCCGTCCAGACTACATACAATGTTTCCACAAACATCCCCTTTATGTTTCCGGGGCTGTGGCCGCACAGGTACTTTGGTCCATCTGTTTTGGGATTGCCCGAACATATCTTTCATCTGGCGTAGGATATCTGAGGTGGCTACCTCACTATCGGGCAGCCCGACGCAATTGTCCATACAGACCTGTTTATTGGGGGTTCATATCCCAGGGGTCCCTGATGCCACTCTGAGATTGCTACATACATTATGTATTGCCACTTTATGGTCCATTGCCCTGCATTGGCGGTCTAATGTTGTACCCTTGGACTCCGTTTTACACAGAATTGACGCTGTAATGCTTATGGAACGCATTCATTATACACTACTGGATAAGATGCACTTATACGATAAAAAATGGGAGTCATGGAAGGATTGTAGACATTTATTGCATGATTGACAACATCCCCGGTAGAGAATGGCTGACATATATTGTTGATAGATGTATCACTCAATCTATTTTATCATTTATGTATCTCATGCACTCATAACTTTCTTTCTTCCTCTATCTTCTTTTTTATGTTAATATACTTTGTATTGTACATTTCAAATGTGCCATATTTTTGTTGACAATATCACTTTCATACTGTGCTGTTGTTTTACTGTCTACTTATGTACAATAAAATCGTTTGTAAACAAAAAATAAAATGACTAGAGATGAGCGAAGTATTCAAAAATTCGATTCGGCTGATTCGGCAAATTCGAGGAATAAATTTGATTCGATGCGAATATATTCGCTGCGATTTTAACTTATAAAAGGGTGTTTCTAGGCTTCAGAGAGCCTTCATATTAGTGCAGAACACTGTACCTTTAATTTAAATGCCCTTGGAGTCTGCTGGGGAAGAGAAATAATACTGTTAGTCAGTATGACATGCAGATGAGTGCCGTCGATCTTAGAATCACCGCACACTTCACTCATTTGGGCAGTCACGGGGCCAAAACCAGAGTGTGGAGCCACAGTGCGGCGGTGGAGGCAGCAGCAGTGGGAGGCCATACAGCACCCTATGACAAAAATGGAACCCACCAGCAGTGTGAGGAGACCTGAAAGTGGCACATGGCAGAGTGTGGCGATGGAGACAGCAGCAATGGGAGGCCGTACAGGGACCCATGAGAGACTCTGGACCTGGCAGCAGCATGAGGAGGCGGTACGGGGGCCCATGGCAGATTACGGGCCTGGCAGCAGCAATGGGAGGCCCGTAATCTGCCAGCACCCTATGACAAAAAATGGAACACACCAGCAGTGTGAGGAGACCTGAAAGTGGCACATGGCAGAGTGTGGCGATGGAGACAGCAGCAATGGGAGGCCGTACAGGGACCCATGAGAGACTCTGGACCTGGCAGCAGCATGAGGAGGCGGTACGGGGGCCCATGGCAGATTACGGGCCTGGCAGCAGCAATGGGAGGCCCGTAATCTGCCAGCACCCTATGACAAAAAATGGAACACACCAGCAGTGTGAGGAGACCTGAAAGTGGCACATGGCAGAGTGTGGCGATGGAGAGAGCAGCAATGGGAGGCCGTACAGGGACCCATGAGAGACTCTGGACCTGGCAGCAGCATGAGGAGGCGGTACAGGGGCCCATGGCAGATTACGGGCCTGGCAGCAGCAATGGGAGGCCCGTAATCTGCCAGCACCCTATGACAAAAAATGGAACACACCAGCAGTGTGAGGAGACCTGAAAGTGGCACATGGCAGAGTGTGGCGATGGAGACAGCAGCAATGGGAGGCCGTACAGGGACCCATGAGAGACTCTGGACCTGGCAGCAGCATGAGGAGGTGGTACAGGGGCCCATGGCAGATTACGGGCCTGGCAGCAGCAATGGGAGGCCCGTAATCTGCCAGCACCCTATGACAAAAAATGGAACACACCAGCAGTGTGAGGAGACCTGAAAGTGGCACATGGCAGAGTGTGGCGATGGAGACAGCAGCAATGGGAGGCCCTACAGGGACCCATGAGAGACTCTGGACCTGGCAGCAGCATGAGGAGGCGGTACAGGGGCCCATGGCAGATTACAGGCCTGGCAGCAGCAATGAGAGGCCCGTAATCTGCCAGCACCCTATGACAAAAAATGGAACACACCAGCAGTGTGAGGAGACCTGAAAGTGGCACATGGCAGAGTGTGGCGATGGAGACAGCAGCAATGGGAGGCCGTACAGGGACCCATGAGAGACTCTGGACCTGGCAGCAGCATGAGGAGGCGGTACAGGGGCCCATGGCAGATTACAGGCCTGGCAGCAGCAATGAGAGGCCCGTAATCTGCCAGCACCCTATGACAAAAAATGGAACACACCAGCAGTGTGAGGAGACCTGAAAGTGGCACATGGCAGAGTGTGGCGATGGAGACAGCAGCAATGGGAGGCCGTACAGGGACCCATGAGAGACTCTGGACCTGGCAGCAGCATGAGGAGGTGGTACAGGGGCCCATGGCAGATTACAGGCCTGGCAGCAGCAATGAGAGGCCCGTAATCTGCCAGCACCCTATGACAAAAAATGGAACCCACCAGCAGTGTGAGGAGACCTGAAAGTGGCACATGGCAGTGTGTGGCGATAGAGACAGCAGCAATGGGAGGCCGTACAGGGACCCATGAGACACTGTGGACCTGGCAGCAGCATGAGGAGGCGGTACAGGGGCCCATGGCAGATTACGGGCCTGGAAGCAGCAATGGGAGGCCCGTAATCTGCCAGCACCCTATGACAAAAAATGGAACACACCAGCAGTGTGAGGAGACCTGAAAGTGGCACATGGCAGAGTGTGGCGATGGAGACAGCAGCAATGGGAGGCCGTACAGGGACCCATGAGAGACTCTGGACCTGGCAGCAGCATGAGGAGGCGGTACAGGGGCCCATGGCAGATTACAGGCCTGGCAGCAGCAATGAGAGGCCGTAATCTGCCAGCACCCTATGACAAAAAATGGAACACACCAGCAGTGAGAGGAGACCTGAAAGTGGCACATGGCAGAGTGTGGCGATGGAGACAGCAGCAATGGGAGGCCGTACAGGGACCCATGAGAGACTCTGGACCTGGCAGCAGCATGAGGAGGCGGTACAGGGGCCCATGGCAGATTATGGGCCTGGCAGCAGCAATGGGAGGCCCGTAATCTGCCAGCACCCTATGACAAAAAATGGAACACACCAGCAGTGTGAGGAGACCTGAAAGTGGCACATGTTTGGGGCATGATTCATGGCGGATTTAGTCAGTTGTGTCAGGAACTGGTGGTTTGAAATCCAGACTAATCCACGCCTGATTCATTTTCACAAACGTGAGTCTTTCCACACTTTGGGTGGACAGTCGTGTCCTCCGCGGAGTTACAATACCTCCTGCCGCACTAAACACGCGCTCCGATGCCACGCTACTGGCCGGGCATGACAGCCTTTCAAGGGCAAATTCAGCTAGTTGGGGCCAAAGGTCAAGTTTCGTTGCCCAGTAGTCAAGGGGATTGTCTACCTCGGTTGGCAGGGTGCTGTCCAAGTAGGCCCAAGCCTGTTGTTTGAGGTCCTGCTCCAGGTCCACCTGATGCTGCTGCTGCGGCTGGTTAGTAGTTTCCTCACTGCGCTGGTGAAGAAAGCTACTCATCATCGACTGCAGACTGAGGCAGCCGCTGCTGGTGGAGCTGCCACTGCTCCTACCACCCCACCCCTCCCCTTCTGCCATGGCAGTGGAACGCGAGCACACAGGGCCCACAGTGTCTGAGGATGGACGTTGGCGCAGAAAGGCAGAGACCAACTGACTACATAGGTGGTTTTTATAGTACGTTATTTTGGCCTCCCTCTCAGCAGGTGTGAAAAAGGCCACCATTTTTGAACGGTAGCGAGGGTCCAACAAGGTGGACAGCCAAAAGTCATCCCTCTGTCTGATGGTTATTATTCGGCTGTCGCTACGCAAGCAACCGAGCATGCTATGGGCCATTTGTGCCAAGGAATGCGAGGGACTCCCTGCCTCCATCTCCACAGCATACTGCCACGGTGCGTCTGGGTCCTCTGTCTCCTCCTCCTCCTCCTCTACCAGATGCTCCTGCTCCTCCACTCCTGTCCGCTGAGTGGAAAAACCACCCATTTCACTCAATAATTCCTGAGCACAAATGTCCTCCTCTACCTCCTCCTCTTCTTCCTGTCCTGCCCCCACAGGGGTCATGTGGTGTTGAGATCTGTGCGCCACGTCTACCGCACCCTGACCAGCCATTGTTAACAGCATTTGTTCAAGGACGTGCAACAGAGGAATGACGTCGTTCATCCCATAGTCCTGCCGACTCACGAATAGCGTGGCCTCCTCAAAGGGCCTGAGCAAGCGGCAGGTGTCACGCATGAGCTGCCAATGGCTGACATCGAAGTTACACAGGGGAGTACCTTTATCCGCTTGTAACATCAGGAAATCTGTGATGGCCTTTCGCTGCTCGTAAAGGCGGTCTAACATGTGTAGGGTTGAATTCCACCTTGTTGCAACGTCGCAGATCAGGCGATGATGTGGAATTCCGTTCTGCCGCTGCAGCTCAAGGAGGGTGTGCTTTGCGGTGTAGGAATGGCTGAAATGCATGCAAAGTTTACGTGACATTTTAAGGATGTCTTGCAGTGGGATGGTGGATTTTAGGAACCGCTTGACAACCAGATTGAACACGTGAGCCATGCATGGCGCATGGCACAACCTTCCTTGACGCAGAGCAGACACCATGTTCTTTCCGTTGTCGGTCAACATGGTTCCGATTTTCAGTTTGCACGGAGACAGCCATCTGTCGATTTCTCTGTTCATTACACTCAGAAGTTCCTCCCCTGTGTGACTACGTTCGCCAAGGCATACCAGGTGCAGCACAGCGTGACACCGTTGCGCCCTGCACATGTGATATGCCGGTCGGGTAATGGGACTTGGCACGGGGGTGGCGGCTGAGGACACGGCGGAAGAAGAGGTGGTAGAGGCGGACATCTTTTGTGGACCAAGGACGTGCAAACGTGGAGGCAAAAGCGGCGTGACCTGTCCAAGTTGCTGGTGCGGCTGTGCCGGCACCACGTTCACCCAGTGGGCCGTAAATGACATGTACTGTCCCTGACCGTAGTTACAGCTCCACACGTCGGCGCTGCCGTGCACTTTGGCAGAGACCGACATGCTCAAAGACTGGCCCACCATCTCTTCTACATGTGAATGCAGGGCTGGCACTGCCTTTTTGGCGAAGAAATGACGGCTTGGCACTCTCCACCGCGGCGCGGCACAAGCCATCATTTCTCGGAAAGGTGCTGAGTCCACCACTTGGAAAGGGAGGGACTGCAGCACCAGCAACTTGGACAGGAGGACGTTCAGCTTTTGCACCGTCGGGTGCGTGCTCGCAAACTGTTGTCTCTTGGAAACGGATTCCAAGAAAGACTGCTGACGGAATCCGTGAAGAGGAGTAGCAGGAGAAGGAGCATCTGAACGAGCGGAAGATGCCAACGAGCGACAACTCCCCTCAGCAGAGGTGTTGGAGCCTTGACTGGCTGATAGAGGGCGATTGACGTCGGGTGACGGAGCAAGTAACGGAGCGGGTGATGGAGCGGGGGCTGGGGCAGGCAGAACCGCCGTATCTTTATCACGGTTTTCCCAGGCCACCAAATGGCGACGCTGCATATGCTGCCGCAACGCTGTAGTCCCAACAAGGGCCCCCTGGCCACGCTTGACTTTCTGGCCACATAGTCGACATACGGCTACGTTTACTTCCTCGGGCGGCTTGACGAAAAATTGCCACACCGCCGAGTAGGAAACTTTGCTCCCGATACTCCTCACTGGCTAACTGCTACTTCCTCCGTGCACACCGGCACCACTACTGGCCGTGGTGGTAGGCTGCAGTGGAGCTGGTGCTCTACTCCGTGGCCGTTTGCCTCCACTGACACTGCTGCGACCCTGCTGCCTCCTGGGCAACCCACCGACTGTTTTGCTCGCTGCCAAGCTGCCACCCTCTTCTCCTGATGATGCGGAAGCAATAGCCTGATGACGACGAGGCTGCCAAGTGCGATCAGCCTCATCATCATCAGTTAGGGTCTCCGCCACACTACTAGCCCCCTCGGCTGCGTGTGGGTCAGGAGACAGACCTGTCTCTAGACCGGCTACCGAGCCACTCTCCTCGCCACTACTTCTTCGCCTGGCTGCTGAAGAGGCGGATGTCTCCCCCCGTTCCTGACCGCCCTCTGTTAGCTCTTCCTCACTGTACAGTGGGGCTGAGCCCACAGCATGCGATACTTCGCTTGGTGAGGGAACACCAAAGGACAGGGGCAGGTAGAGGACACGTGATTTCAGTGGGCTTGCTCCCAGGCCATGCCAACTAACGGTTGTGTCTGACGTACCCACCGACCGTTGGCTGTAGGTGTCAGAGGTGACCTGGGAAGAGGAAGACAACCGAGCCAACCAATCGATGACGGCAGGGTTGTCGGTGGAGACACGACCGCTGGATGACACCGGGAGCAATGGCCTCTGGCTGCGACTAGTGCTGCCTCGACCCCTTCCTCTGCTGCCACGTCTGCTCGCTCCTAAAACATTCTGTGTCCCTCAGTAACAATTCTGTGTCCCTCAGTAACAATTCTGTGTCTGTCCCTGAGTAACAATTCTGTGTCTGTCCCTGAGTAACAATTCTGTGTCCCTCAGTAACAATTCTGTGTCCCTTAGTAACAATTCTGTGTCTGTCCCTGAGTAACAATTCTGTGTCTGTCCCTGAGTAACAATTCTGTGTCTGTCCCTCAGTAACAATTCTGTGTCTGTCCCTGAGTAACAATTCTGTGTCTGTCCCTGAGTAACAATTCTGTGTCCCTCAGTAACAATTCTGTGTCCCTCAGTAACAATTCTGTGTCCCTCAGTAACAATTCTGTGTCTGTCCCTGAGTAACAATTCTGTGTCCCTCAGTAACAATTCTGTGTCCCTCAGTAACAATTCTGTGTCCCTCAGTAACAATTCTGTGTCTGTCCCTGAGTAACAATTCTGTGTCTGTCCCTGAGTAACAATTCTGTGTCCCTCAGTAACAATTCTGTGTCCCGCAGTAACAATTCTGTGTCCCTGAGTAACAATTCTGTGTCTGTCCCTGAGTAACAATTCTGTGTCCCTGAGTAACAATTCTGTGTCCCTCAGTAACAATTCTGTGTCCCTCAGTAACAATTCTGTGTCTGTCCCTGAGTATCAATTCTGTGTCCCTAAGTAACGTTTCTGTGGCCCTAAGCAACGGTTCTGTGTCCCTAAGTAACGATTCTGTGGCCCTAAGTAACGTTTCTGTGGCCCTAAGTAACGTTTCTGTGGCCCTAAGTAACATTTCTGTGGCCCTAAGTAACGATTCTGTGGCCCTAAGTAACGTTTCTGTGGCCCTAAGTAACGTTTCTGTGGCCCTAAGTAACGATTCTGTGGCCCTAAGTAACGTTTCTGTGGCCCTAAGTAACGTTTCTGTGGCCCTAAGTAACGATTCTGTGACCCTAAGTAACGATTCTGTGTCCCTCAGTAACAATTCTGTGTCCCTCAGTAACAATTCTGTGTCTGTCCCTGAGTAACAATTCTGTGTCTGTCCCTGAGTAACAATTCTGTGTCCCTCAGTAACAATTCTGTGTCCCTCAGTAACAATTCTGTGTCTGTCCCTGAGTAACAATTCTGTGTCTGTCCCTTAGTAACAATTCTGTGTCTGTCCCTCAGTAACAATTCTGTGTCCCTCAGTAACAATTCTGTGTCCCTCAGTAACAATTCTGTGTCTGTCCCTGAGTAACAATTCTGTGTCCCTCAGTAACAATTCTGTGTCTGTCCCTGAGTAACAATTCTGTGTCCCTCAGTAACAATTCTGTGTCCCTCAGTAACAATTCTCTGTCCCTCAGTAACAATTCTGTGTCTGTCCCTGAGTAACAATTCTGTGTCTGTCCCTGAGTAACAATTCTGTGTCCCTCAGTAACAATTCTGTGTCCCTCAGTAACAATTCTGTGTCTGTCCCTGAGTAACAATTCTGTGTCCCTAAGTAACGTTTCTGTGGCCCTAAGTAACGGTTCTGTGTCCCTAAATAACGATTCTGTGGCCCTCAGTAACGTTTCTGTGGCCCTAAGTAACGATTCTGTGGCCCTAAGTAACGATTCTGTGGCCCTAAGTAACGTTTCTGTGGCCCTAAGTAACGATTCTGTGGCCCTAAGTAACGTTTCTGTGGCCCTAAGTAACGTTTCTGTGGCCCTAAGTAACGATTCTGTGACCCTAAGTAACGATTCTGTGGCCCTAAGTAACGTTTCTGTGGCCCTAAGTAACGTTTCTGTGGCCCTAAGTAACGATTCTGTGGCCCTAAGTAACGTTTCTGTGGCCCTAAGTACTGTTTCTGTGGCCCTAAGTAACGATTCTGTGGCCCTAAGTAACGTTTCTGTGTCCCTAAGTAACGTTTCTGTGTCCCTAAGTAACGATTCTGTGGCCCTAAGTAACGTTTCTGTGGCCCTAAGTAACGTTTCTGTGGCCCTAAGTAACGTTTCTCTGGCCCTAAGTAACGTTTCTGTGTCCCTAAGTAACGTTTCTCTGGCCCTAAGTAACGTTTCTCTGGCCCTAAGTAACGTTTCTGTGTCCCTAACTCTCTCCCTCAATACAGACAGCTCGAATTCTAAAATGGCCGCCATTTATAGCTCGACCATTACACAGTGCTGGCTGGCTGGCTGCTGATTGGCTAATGCGATCACATGTCATGAATGAATGCATTATGGGTCAGCGCGCCTTCCCAGACATCCCCGCTCCGTCGCCGCACATGTCGCCGCCATTTTAGTAAAATTTTCCTAATATTCTAAACGAATTCCACTTCGCCGAGTTCGATTCGCTCATCTCTAAAAATGACCTCTCTGAATATATGTCTTGTTTCATTGTATGTATTACCTATGAGAAATTATAAAATTGTATGAAAAAATGTTTTCACATGGGATATATGTTTTACTGCTATCCCGGAATGCTTTTGAAGTCCAGTGACTGACGGGTTTATAGTTTTACGATCAGCTTCAGAGCATTCAGAGCAAGAGTGGGACAGGCACCCTGGCATCAGCTAATTGGGTTTACAACCATCAAGGGAATCCAGCTGTGCCCTGTGCACTCCTGAACTCAGCCACACCAGACCACCTGCCACTCAACAGAAAGGGAGGGGGGCTGATTTTGCAGTGAGAATGACACAAGATAGAGGATCTTTAGCAACATAGACGTCCACGTCCATATTTGTGTGCACGATTGCTACAGGGCACTGGAGCGATTGTGGTGTAAAACCAAATCTCAGCAAGATTTCACCCTATATAAATCTGCTTTCTTAACATACAATTCCTCCCTCCATGCTGCCAAACAAGCCTACTTTGTCACTCTTATTAATACCTGTAATCCAGTCCTCGTTGTCTCTTCTCTACTTTTAACGCTCTACTTTCTCCACCTCCACCTCCACCCAGTAACTCACTCACTGCTTATGAGATTGCAAATCATTTCAAAAACAAGATTAATGAAATTCGTGGGGGTATCTCCGCTACACAGAGATTTATCCCACTTAGCATACCTTATATTAAACCTCTCTCAACACTTTCCTCTTTTAAACTTGCTAATACTGAAGAGGTCTCACCACGTGACCCCTGGATCCTGTCGCCTCTCAACAACTATGGTAACCCTCTTCTGTCCTTTGTTCCCTCACTCACATCTTCAATCTCTTCCTCTCCAATGGTGCCTTCCCCACCTCTCTAAAGCATGCACACATCACTCCCATACTTAAAAAGCCCTCGCTGGACCCCACCAACCTGAACAATGTAAGACCCATCTCCCTGCTCCCGTTTACCTCTAAACTCTTAGAACGCTTAGGCCACAATTGCCTGAGCTCCTACCTCACTGACAACAACCTTCTTGACCCTTTACAGTCTGGCTTTCGCTCACTCCACTCCACTGAACCTGCCCTACTAAAACTCACTAATGATCTACTAACTGCTAAAACCATTGGCCACTACTCCATACTCTTACTACTTGGCTTCACTGCGGCTTTTGATACTGTTGACCATCCCCTCCTCCTCAAAAAACTCCACTCTTCTGGCCTCCGAGACTCTGCTCTCTCCTGGTTCTCCTCCTACCTATCGCAGCGCTCCTTCAGCGTTACCTATAACTCTGTCTCCTCCACTCCACTTCCTCTTTCTGTAGGGGTCCCTCGAGGTTCTGTCCTTGGACCCCTTCTCTTCTCCATCTACACCTCCTCCCTTGGTAACTTGATAAACTCCCATGGCTTTAAGTACCATCTTCATGCTGATGGCACACAAATCTATCTTTCTACTCCTCACCTCACCCCTTCAGTCTCCTCTCGCATTACTAACCTACTAAGTGACATACAGTGAGGAACAGAAGTATTTGAACACCCTGTGATTTTGCAAGTTCTCCCACTTAGAAATCATGCAGGGGTCTGAAATTCAGGTGCATTCCCACTTTGAGAGACAGAATTAAAAAAAAAAAATCAGGAAATCACATTGTATGATTTTTAAAGAATTTATTTGTCTTGCACTGCTGAACATAAGTATTTGAACACCTAAGAAACAGCAAGAATTCTGGCTCTCAAAGACCTGTTACTGTGCCTTTAAAAAGTCCACCTCTACTCCACTCATTAATCTAACTTAGTAGCACCTGTCTGAGCTCTTTAAAGACACCTGTCCACCCCACAGTCAGTCAGACGCCAACTACTACCATGGGCAAGACTAAAGAGCTGTCAAAATACACCAGAGACAAAGTTGTGGACCTCCACAAGGCTGGAAAGGGCTATGGGGCAATTGCCAAACAGCTTGGTGAAAATAGATCAACTGTTGGAGCAATTGTTAGAAGATGGAAGAGGCTAAAGACGGCTGTCAGTTTCCCTCGAACTGGGGCTCCATGCAAGATCTCACCTCGTGGGGTATCACCGATGATAAGAAAGGTGAGGAAGCAGCCCAGAACTACAAGGGAGGAGCTTGTCAATGACATGAAGAGAGCTGGGACCACAGTTTCAAAGGTCACTGTCGGTAGAACACTACGCCGTCATGGTTTCAAATCATGCATTGCACGGAAGGTTCCCCTGCTCAAGTCATCACATGTCCAGGCCCGTCTGAAGTTTGCCAATAACCATCTGGATGATACAGAGGAGGAATGGGAGAAAGTCATGTGGTCAGATGAGACCAAAGTAGAACTTTTGGTCTAAACTTCACTCGTCGTGTTTGGAGGAAAAAGAAGGATGAGTTGCATCCCAAGAACACCATCCCTACTGTGAAGCATGGGGGTGGTAACATCGTGCTTTGGGCGTGATTTTCTGCGAAGGGGACAGGACGACTGCACTGTATTAAGGAGAGGATGAATGGGGCCATTTTTTTGTGAGATTTTGAGCAACAACCTCCTTCCCTCAGTCAGAGCATTGAAGATGGGTCGTGGCTGGGTCTTCCAACATGACAACGACCCGAAGCACACAGCCAGGATAACCAAGGAGTGGCTCCGTAAGAAGCATATCAAGGATCTGGAGTGGCCTAACCAGTCTCCAGACCTAAATCCAATAGAACATCTTTGGAGGGAGCTGAAACTCCATGTTGCTCAGCGACAGCCCCAAAACCTGACAAATCTAGAGGAGATCTGTGTGGAGGAGTATGTTCAGCAGGGCAAGACAAATAAATTCTTTACAAATCATACAATGTGATTTCCTGAATTTTGTTTTTAAATTCTGTCTCTCAGAGTGGGAATGTACCTACAATGTGAATTTCAGACCCATCCATGATTTTTAAGTGGGAGAACTTGCAAAATTGCAGGGTGTTCAAATAGTTCTGTTCCTCACTGTATCAGCATGGATGTCAATCCACTTCTTCAAACTAAATCTTTCCAAAACGGAACACATACTATTCCCTCCAGCCCGTGCCCCCACCCCTGACTTCTCCATCAAGATCAATAATACAACCATCAGTCCCTACCCTTATGTCAGGGTACTAAACTCCCATCTGTCCTTTCAGCCCCAAATCCAATCACTGTCCAAATCTTGTAGACTTCATCTCCACAACATCTCCAAGATACGCCTGTTCTTAACCTATGAAACAACTAAGCAACTTATTCACTCCCTTGACTCTCTCTCTCCTTGACTATTGTAACTCTCTCCTCATTGGCCTACCTAATCGCAGGCTATCCCCTCTTCAGTCTATCATGAATGCTGCTGCCAGACTCATCCACCTTACTAACCATTCTATATCTGCCATCCCTCTCTGCCAATCCCTTCACTGGCTTCCCATTGCCCAACGAATACATTAATAATGACATATAAAGCCATTAATAACTCTGCCCCAAATTACTGTACATCACCCACCTTGTCTCCAAATATCACCCAAACCCTCCTCTCCGCTCCTCCCACAACCTCCTGCTCTTTAGCTCTCTTGTCTCTTCCTCCCATGCTTATCTCCAGGACTTCTCCAGAGCTTCCCCCATCCTCTGGAACTCTGTACCCCAATCTATCCGAGTATCGCCTACTCTGCCCACTTTTAGGTGATTTCTGAAAACCTATTTCTTCAGGGAAGCCTATCCCGCCTTCAGCTAATAACAAAATCTTCTATTCCTCTTATCAGTTCATCCCCCACAGTTATTGCCTTTTGTACTACCAGCCCCTCCCTCTTAGATTGTAAGCTCTAAGGAGCAGGCCCCTCCTAACCCTCTTGTATTGAACTGTATCATTGCTGTATTGTCTCCCTTTATATTGTAAAGCGCTGAGCAAACTGTTGGCGCTATATAAATCCTGTATTATAATAATAATAATGAGGATACCTATCAGCAGGCCCCCTCTGCTCCGGCCCACTGTAAGTGCCTTCAAATCCATACCTTCAGGTCTGGTATGGATTTTGAGCGGAAGCCCCACGCCAAAAAAAAAGGTGTGGGGTTCCTCCTCAAAATCCATACCAGGCCCTTATCCGAGCATGCAGCCCGGCAGGTCAGGAAAGGGGTGGGGCAAGCGAGCGCGAGCAGCCCCCCTTGCACCATACCA
Source organism: Staurois parvus (assembly GCF_062004578.1). Lineage (NCBI taxonomy): Eukaryota > Metazoa > Chordata > Amphibia > Anura > Ranidae > Staurois > Staurois parvus. The sequence goes on along the minus strand of NW_028318190.1, from coordinate 5,962,919 downwards.
GGCCACATGCCCTCAACATGAAGGGGTGCTTTGGGGTAGGGGGAGCTCCCCCCCAAAGCACCTTGTCCCCCTTACATATTTAAGAACTGTCAAACCAGCTTCTGAGCAAACGGCCGGGGGGCAAGTGTCGGTAGCGGAGCCTTTTTTTTTCTTCGGAGCGGCGGCAGTGGCAGCGGACATCGTGACATCATGATTGAGGTTGGATTTACTTAGGGGGACATTCTTTTATTAAAGGACTTGTCAAAGAATGACTCCTGTCTTTTTTCACACCACAGCTTTTTTTTGTGAATGAATAGCGGTACCATGTACCCTATACTCATTCCCGTGGGGGGGGGGGCGGGATCAGGGGGCCCCCTTGCTACAGGGGGCTTCCAGATTCCGATAAGCCCCCCATCCGCAGATCCCCACAACATGTTGAGGGCATTTAGCCTGCTATGGTTCGGGGGGGCGCTCGCCCCCCCCCTTTTCTGACCTGCCAGGCTGCATGCTCGGATAAGGGTCTGGTATAGATTTAGGGGGGAACCCCACGCCATTTTTTTTTAAGTTTGGAGTGGGGTGTAACGTACATGTAATATTTGATAGCTGAGATGTGATCTGTAGAAATATGACTGTAGATTTAGCTCATTCTATGTTAATATAAGATGTGTTCAGAATTAAGTCAGAGACATATGGTCACCAATTAGCATCTGAAGGGACAGAGCTTCCTCTAGACTGGAGGTGACACCTGGATGTCAATAAGATTTGTCACCTTCGGGAAATCTGGAAGGAAAAGGCTCTAGACAGTTCGGCTTCATGACACAACGGGAGACCAGAGGTGGTTCCGATGTGTCTGTCAAGCGCTGAGGTATATCCAAAGATCAAAAGAATATATTTCATCTCTCATAAAAGCTAAAATATTAGTTGCAGAGAGATGAAAATACTTCCTTCTGATTGGACACACTGTAGGCTACACCTGCATGTAAAACTGTATTTGTAGCCTCTGTAGAATCCCAGAGAAATGCAGAAAATGGTTATATGATGCCTGATTGCGACAGTTGAACAGTGATTGGTACTGTCGCGATCGGACTGATGCTCTGGTGTCGGAAATTTAATCCCTGACTTGGTGATTCAAACCGTTCCTGGTCCAATCGACTTTGGGCATTTCAGTACCCAGAGCGTCCTGTGGGCTGGTACAAGAACACCCCCCAGAGTCGATTGGCCAAGGGCTAATGTCCAGCCTATGTCCATATTCCCATAAATTGAGGACCTGGTATATGGACGGTGTGATTCGTACGGAGACGGTCGTACTGACTGGCGGATCGCGGACTTTCTCTGACTTGCTTCAGTCGAAAGATAACTCTTGGTAAAAGTTTTATTTCTGTTTTTATTCCCTTTTATTTTATAGTCAATAGCCAATTGTGTGTCTTCTTGTATTTTCTGTATTATTTGTAACTCTTTATACTTTGTACATATTTTATGCACTGCCCACTTTCGAGATATTAAATCATAAAATTAATAAGTGACTTCTGGGTACTTAAGCTCGGGCTCATATCTCCACAGAGATTGTATTGTATTGCAGTGTCTTTATATGCTCGGTCAAGTTCATTGCCAATCTGTATGCAGATTGTAAAGGTAACAGATCTGCCAGACGGAGATCTGTGTGTGTGTGGTGGCCCAGCAGACCAGGCTGCAGATAAAACTGTTGGGTGGTGGCAAGCTACCGTTTGTGGTGTGTCTGGTGTGAGGGTGTGTGGACAGTGGAAGAGTGATTAACAACAGGATTCTAGCTTGTAGGATAGCTGGAAATATTTTATTAGATAAAATCTTGCGAACAGCAACAAAATTTTCTTACAAAAAGGTATAAAATACATACAGTTGAAAGAAAAAATATGTGAACCCCTTGGGATTATGTGGAGTTTAGCATGAATTGGGCATAAAATGTACTCTGAACGTCATCTAAGTCACAACAATAGAAGAACACAGTCTGCTGAATATAATACTACACAAACATTAGATGTTGCCATGGTTTAAATGCACATAACATGTAAACATTCACAGTGCAGGGAGGAAAAAGTATGTGAACCTTTGGACTTAATAACTGGTTGACCCTCCTTTGGCAGCAATAACCTCAACCAAACGTTTCCTGTAGTTGCAGATCAGACCTGCACAACGATCTGGAGTAATTTTGGACCACTCCTCTTCACAAAACTGTTTCAGTGTAGCAATATTCTTGGGATGTCTGGTGTGAATCGCTCTCTTAAGGTCATGCAACAGCATTTCAATCGGGTTGAGGTCAGGACTCTGACTGGGCCACTCCAGAAGGCGTATTCTGTGCTGTTACAGCCATTGTTTTGTTGAATTACTTGTATGCTTTGGGTCATTGTCCTGTTGCATCACCCATCCTCTGTGGAGCTTCAGTTGGTGGACAGATGATCGTACATTTTCCTGCAAAATGTCTTGATAAACTCTGGAATTCATTTTTCCATCAATGACAACAATCAGGCAAAGCAGCCCCAAACCATGATGCTCCCTCCGCCATGTTTTACAGTGGGGATGAGGTTTTGATGTTGGTGTGCTGTGCCTTTTTTTCTCCACACATAGTGTTGTGTGTTCTTCCCAAACAACTCAATACTGGTTTCATATGTCCACAGTATATTTTGCCAGTAGTGCTGTGGAACATCCAGGTGCTCTTTTGCAAACTTCAAACGTGCTGCAATATTCTTTTTGGACAGCAATGGCTCCCTCCGTGGTGTCCTCCCATGTACTCCATTCTTGTTTAATGTTTTCCTTATTGTAGATAACAAAAATGTTAGCATGTCCCAGAGATTACTGTAGGTCTTTAGCTGACACTCTGGGATTCTTCTTTACCTCATGCAGCATTCTGCGCTGTGCTCCTGCAGTCATTTTTACAGGACGACCACGCCTAGGGAGAGTAGCAACAGTGCTAAACTTTCTCCATTTGTAGACAGTCTGTCTTACCGTGGACACATGAACACCAAGGCTTTTGGAGATACTTTTGTAACCCTTTCCAGCTTCATGCAAGTCAACAATTCTTGATCGTAGGTCTTCTGAGAGCTCTTTTCTGTGAGGCATGGTTCACATCAGACATTGCTTCTTGAAACCAGTAAACCCAAAACAGGTGTGTGTTTTTTAAGGACAGGACAGCTGTCAGCAACACATCCAATATCATCACACTGATTGGAGTCAAGGTTGGCTCACTCCTGGCTCCTATTAGCTCTGGGAGAAGTCATTAAGCTAGGGCCTCACATACTTTTTCCTCCCTGCACTGTGAATGTTTACATGTTATGTGCAATTAAACCATGGCAACATCTAATGTTTGTGTAGTATTATGTTCAGCAGACTGTGTTCTTCTATTGTTGTGACTTAGATGATGTTCAGAGCACATTTTATGCCCAATTCATGCAAAACTCCACGTAATCCCAAGGGGTTCACATACTTTTTCTTTCAACTGTATGCATGATTATACTTTTCAGAGGTCCGATATTGTTCTATGTACAATCCTTGTTTTATTGATTGTATGTAATATTCTAATTTTCTGAGATTGTGGATTTGGGGTTTTCATTAGCTGTAAACCATAATCATCACAATTATGACAAATCATGGCTTGAACTATCTTGCTTTGCATGTATTGAGTCTATCTCATATATTAGTTTCACCTTTTAAGTTGCATTACTGAAATAAATGAGCTTTTGCACGATATTCTAATTTTTCAAGTTTCACCTGTATATGGTAGACCCCCACCCATCATTAGAGATATCAAGGGAGACTTACACCAGATAGGTAGGGTGGTGAACTGTGAACTGTTAGGTAAATAAACTGTTAGGTAAAGGAATAGAGCGTGACCCCTTTAGGGCCCAGTTGGAGAGGTCCTTACACTGTTCTGCTATCTACTCCCACAGTCATTAGGGTGGCCAAGGCGACCCCCTGGATATACCACTCCAGGGCAAAGTGAGCTGCTGATCACACAGATTCCGGGCTGAGTAAAGCAGACTCTCAAGACCCCTTAAAGCTAAAGCTGACCAGAGATATCAGAAGGAAGGACTCCAGCCCTTCTCTCACAACATACCTGGAAGCTGTTAGGTCTACGCATGGCGGAAGAAAAGGATACATCTGACCAGAAGGAAGAACTCCAGCTCTACTCCAGTCACACCAGGAAGCTGACTGGTCAACACGGAAGATGGGAATATACACCGATATGATGCCTGATAAAAATATTTTAAGAAAATTGCTGGTAGCCATAATAGTAACCCTGACTAGAATGATAGGGAGGGAGGGCAGATCATGTGATATCATGTACCATGTAATATTATTAGAGTAGAATCTGTAACCACTAGAATGTTACTATGGCATTCTCATTCTCAATGTGAAGGCACAGTCACTGACACGTGTACATAATGAAACAACTTATTCAATGTGCACTGTAGGGAACCAGGTAACCTGTTATGACCCCACCTATGGGCCCACTAAAACCTGGTTTACCATCTGGAGCTACGGCTCCACAAGCAAGCTGATAAACCGTACCCTAATAGTTAATCCCAATGCTGCAGTGAGCCTGATTTTTTTATGTATGCTCTGCTATTAACCTAAACTATTCCCCCAGGAAAGGTTGTGGGGGGGTTAGAATGGGAAAGGGAGTACCTGGAAAATGATAAGTATATTTGCTCAGGGAAGCTAGGAAGGCTGCAACCCATGTAATGGTCAAGTGGAAATATCAACCCCTAGTTGTCCAAGATCAGCTAGACTGCCCTTAGTTCCTTATGATTTGGGTGGTTAGTGGTTAATTGGTGATGCTTTATCTCACTCAAACGTTCGCTACGATAGCATCAAAGGGGGTGATGTGTTAGCACCCAGATGTTGTAGAGTTCCCCTTTAAACTCTAACACTTCTAGCAGCCTGTGTTTGTAGAAGCAAGGTTTTTGGCTCATCTCCACCTCCCTTATTTCCTGTGTATTGGTTTGTAGCTGGTATTTCTTATCTGCAGCTGCTGTCCAAGGTTATTCTGCAGAGTTTAGGAAGCCTTTTGAGTGTATAGAAAGTAGGAAAGGAATGTATGCCTTGCAACGCAATCGTTTATATATACGCTTGTAAGACGTTTTCTATAACTCACTTAGCAGATGAGAGCACGAGCCATCTGTTGAGTCAAAACAGCGCTGTTTTTAATAAATCGGTTGTTTCCTTCAGAAGTCCGTGTCTGGAGTTTTCCTGATTTTCCAAAAATTGCTACTTCAGCCACTCCTGTGTGCAAGGGGCCTACAGGATCATTTACACTTTCTTCAAAATGTGGCATTGAGCATGCTTTTTTAACCACTTCCTGTCTGGCCCATGTAGATAAATTCTGTGTGAGGTCCCAATTCATGTGATCACTGATTTGCCAATCAGTGATCACATGAATAGTAGTAAACAAGAGATCACTTCCTGACAACATTGCTTACTACTTGTGAAACCTGTGAATGATCAGAGGTCACATGGCATAATGCTATTCACAACAGCCTTGTACCATGTGACAAGCTGTGACCAATCACAGCTCTCACAGTATTTCTCAATGGCTGCAGGAATACAGCTAGAGAGAAGGAAAAATTATTGCTTTTATAGCCTTTATGGGTGTAAAAGCAATCAGTGGAAAAAAAACAAAACAAATCTTCACCACACCCCACAAGTAGTACAGTGTCACTATGGTGACAGTATGTTACATAGTTACATAGTTAGTCTGGCTGAAAAAAGACAAAACTCCATTCAGTTCAACCATAAAAAAAAAGTTATAATCCTATACCCACAGTTGATCCAGAGGAAGGCAAAAAACGCAGCAAAGTATGATCCAATTTGCTTCTGCAAGGAAAAAAATTCCTTCCTGATCCCACGAGAGGCAATCGGATATTCCCTGGATCAAGTTTACCTATAAATGTTAGTATCCAATTATATTCTGTGTATCTAAGAAATAATCCAGGCCTTTTTTAAAGCAATCCACTGAGCTGGCCAGAACCAACTCTTGAAGGAGTCTATTCCACATTTTCACAGCTCTCACTGTGAAGAAATCTTTCCGTATTTGGAGATTAAATTTCTTTTCCTCCAGACGTATAGAGTGCCCCCTTCTCCTCTGTGATGACCTCAGGGTGAATAACTCCACACCGAGCTCACTATATGAACCACTGATGTATTTATACATGTTGATCATATCCCCCCTTAATCTCCTCTTCTCAAGAGAGAATAAATTCAGTTCCTCTAATCTTTCCTCATAGCTGAGCTCCTCCGTGCCTCATATCAGTTTGGTTGCCCTTCTCTGTACTTTCTCCTGTTCCCCAATGTTCTTTTTGTGAATTGTTGCCCAAAACTAAACTGCATATTCCAGATGAGGTATTACTAATGATTTGTACAGGGGTAATATGATATAGCTCTCTCTGGAGTCTATACCTCTTTTAATACAAGAGAGGATGTTGCTCGCTTTAGAAATCTAGTAAACTGTATGTATGGTATAGTTATCATAAATATGGGCTATGAAGTGCTATAACCATACCGATACCGAATTTAAGTAACCGCTATGCTGAGGCACGCTCCCTTTGATAACATGCTCGGGCACGAAACGCATTAGGGGGAGGAGCCCAGCTGGTGACGTCACTCCGCTCAGGCCACGTGGAAGGCCAGCGGCCATCTTGGATTCTGTCAGTTTATGCCAGATGTGAGTGCATTCATATTATATGTATTTACCCATACCTTTAATAAAAATACTGCACAATTAGAGGTTTCTTCTCTGGCTCGTTTGTTACGAGCTCCCCCCAAGGTGGATTCCTGTTACTTCTGACCTACACTCATGAGTGGTTCCACCTGCTGGATGGATGCTCATTCCTGGAGCCTGGAGAGTGATGCTGTGTATTACTTGTCTTGCTGAGGTTTGCCAGATGATGAAGAGTTATCTTTCCAGATCCAGATGACCAGGAGTGGTCTGATTTACTCAAATGCGCATGATATTGCACTTTCTGTTTAGTGCAATATACATTCATTTACAGCCACTGGAATCACAGAAATTCACCTGATGATATATTACTGAACTTGGAATCAATATATTACCTTTGTATCACTTGTGCACTTTAAACGTCAATACCAAGACATTATTCACATTATTGGTTATAGCGCTCCACAGTGCATATTTATGATAACTATACCATACATACAGTTTACTAGATCGATTTAGCCATATTATATACAGCGCTGCATTTTTATATTTATTGGTCTATGAGAAGGATTTTGAGGTTTTACCTTCATGCTAGCTGCTCGTTACTTTTACCTAGCACTCGTTTGATACGTTTTACCATTGGTCTTTTATAAAACTCTCCAATATCTTCCCAACTATAGAAGTTAAACTAACAAGTCTATAATTACTTGGTAAAGATTTTGACCCCTTTTTAAATATTGGCACCACATTGGCCTTACGCCAATCCAGTGGTACTATGCCAGTCATTAAATAGTCCCTACAAATTAGAAACAATGGCTTTGAAATGACAGAGCTCAATTCTTTAAGGACCCGTGGGTGTATTCCATCCAGTCCAGGTGCTTTATTCACCTTTATACGATCTAAATATTTTTGGATCATATCAATTGTGAGCCAATGTGGATCATCTGGAGCTGTGTCAATGCCATGCCCATTATGGACAAGAGCTCCCCCATGCTCCTTTGTATACACAGAGCTGCAGAAGGTATTTAATAAATGTGTCTTCTCTTTGTCCCCAGTCACTCACTCTAGATTATTTTGTAAAGAGCCTACATACTCAGACCGAACCTTTTTACTATTAATATATTTGAAAAAAATTTTGGCGTTGGTCCTGCTATCTTTTGAAATCATGTTATCTCTCCGAAAGAGAACATAGCCAGGAATATTAATGGCCAATTCATGTGAAGAATGAAGCCAACATTCAGCAATACCAATTTAATCATAGTTCTCTTCATGCACCAAAGCTTCCAACTCACCTATTTTGCTTGGCAGACTTCTGGCATTGGTGAACAAACACTTTAATTCGTTGACATCTTGTTCACACATCTTTTGCATATTTTTTATTTTCATACAAATGGTACCAATTCCACTGGTTGTTTTTAACATGGGAACCTTCCTATCATCTGCCATAGCCTTCCCCCCATCTTTGCCCATTCCACCCACCAAAAAGTACTGACCCCTGTCTGATCTGTCTACCCCGTTATTGTCTAATTCTCCATCCCCCCTCAATCCTAGTTTAAATACTCCTCCAGCCTTCCCATAAACCTCTCCCCTAGCACAGCAGACCCCCTTCCATTTAGGTGCAAACCATCTCTAGCATATAGGTTGCACTCCAATGAAAAGTAAGCCCAGTGCTCTAGAAACCCAAATCCTTCCCTCTTACACCAGGTCTTCAGCCATGCATTGAGTTCTCTAATCTCCCCCTGTCTTTCTGAGTTGCACATGGCACAGGTAATATTTCAGAAAATATCACTTTGGAGGTCCTTCCCTTCAACTTGCAGCCTAGTTCTTTAAATTGATTCTTAAGGAACCTCTACCTTCCATGTATTCTGTCATTGATTCCAACATAAACCAAGACAGCTGGGTGATGCCCAGCCCCTCCCAGTAATTTATCAACTCGATCCTGGCGACAAATTATTCTATCGGTCCTTCTGATTATAGAATGCCTACTACTATCAGCTGTCTAGGCCTTCCTGCACTACCCTCACCACCCCTCCCAGATGGTCTGCCCTCCCGGCTGTTAGGGACAGCAGTGACATCCAGGGCTGCCACCCCCACATCTTCACCCAACTCTGTTTGGGTGCACAAACCAAGGGCCGACCTTCCATTTCTGTGAGACGCTACCACTCCCTCTCGTTACGGTAACCAATCTGATAATCCTAATTAGCCCCTCCGCCCTCCACATCAATCCCATTAGCTACCTGCTCAGAGAGCAGAAGACCCCTTTCAAGGTTGTCGGTTCTGCCCAGTGTTTCAACTTGCTCCTCCAGATCTCTAACGCGAGATTCCAGAAGGGCAAGCCACTCACATCTGTCACAGCGGTATCCCTCATGGAGCTGTTGCTCCATTGTTACATACATGCGGCACACTGTGCACTGCATAAAACCTTCGACCCTGCTAGAACACATTATTCCAGTTACAATATTAACAGGAAATATCAGTTGCCACTTACAGGTTAGTAGACTCCTGTTATAATCTCATGCTAAAAAAAAACATAAATAATAATAAAAAAAAAAGTAAAACATTTTTTTTAAAAAGTATAATTTTTGGTTATAAACTAATTTATTTATTTTTTTGTTTTTTTTTTTAAATTAAAAAGATAGATGAATACATTTTGGCCAAGATTTATAAAGAAAGATTATTTATTTGCAAAATTTTATAAGAAAAACACTTTTTTAAAAAAACATTTTTGGACTTTTTAATATATATAGCAAAAAAAATGTAAATCTCATTGGTGAATAAATACCACTAGTTTTATCTGTCTCTAAAAAATGCTAAAAAATTCATATGGGTACAGTGTTGCATGACCGCGCAATTGTCATTCAAAGCGTGATAGCACTAAAAGCTGAAAATTGGCCTGGACTGGAAGGGGGTGAAAGTGTCCGGACTTGAAGTGGTTAAAGTACTCTTAATGCCAATCCAAACACCTGCCACCATATAAATTGGTAAGCTTACCGTCCTGTTCACATGTTGAAACTGCTTTGATTTGCTTAAAAAATTATACCCCATGTTGCTTCAAAGCATCTCCAAAGCCACAAAGCTTGCTTACAGCACCAGCAGCTTTTTGAAGGGCTTTTATTAACTGCTTCCTGACCGCCCTATAGCAGAAATACTGCTACAGGGCGGCACGGGAGTGCAAAATCACGTATATATATTTGCATTTCCAGGTAGGGGGCGCATGGCTGATAATCACCGGGTCCTGGCCAGTGATTACATGCCAGCGCCCGGTGACTGTCGAGGATCTCCGAGGAGGAGAACTGTTTGAAAACAAAACAGTTCTCCTCCCTGTCGGCTCGTGCACACTGCATGGCTGTGATTACAGTAAAGCACAGGGACACAGGACATAGTGAAACAGCACACAGTTATCCCTTTGATCACCCCTCATGTTAACCCCTTCCTGCCCAGTGCCATTAGTACAGTATCAGTGCTTTTTTTTTAGCACTGATCACTGTATTGGTGTCACCAAGTCAGTTCCCCCAGTGTCAGAATGCCCGCTGCAGTCCCGCAATAAGTCACTGATCACCGCCATTACTATAAAAGATATATATATAAAAAAAAAAGCCCAGTATATATATTGCCATTTGTAAACTCTATAACTTTCACGTAAACCAATTATTTTACACGTATTGGGATTTTATTTTTAGCAAAGACATGTACATTTTGACTTATATTTTATGACAAAATTTGACTTTATAAATTTTTTTACTGGACATGTTTAATAGCAAAAAGTCAAAAATAGTTTTTTTCTCAAAATTGTTGGTCTTTTTTTCTTATAAAAATAAAAAAAAATAAAAACCGCACAGATGATCAAATACCACCGAAAGAAAGCTCAATTTGTGGAGAAAAAAGGACGTAAATTTAATTTGGGTGCAGCATTGCATGATCGTGCAATTGCCAGTCAAAGTAACTCAGCTCCGTAACGCAACAAATGGCCTGGACAGGAAGGGGGGTAAATCCTCAGGAGGGCAAGTGGTTAAGAGTTAGTTAGCTTTGCTTTGGAGGTATTGCAGGTATGAGATATCCTAGGATGCATTGGGAAACCAACAAGCAAACTGGAAAGACGTCACGAGCAGGCACTTCCTGTTCAAGGTCCGGTCCGAGCATGTAGGCCCTTCACAAAATAATCTAGAGTGGGTGACTTGCGGACAAAGAGAAGGCAAATTTATTTAATACCTTCTTCAGCTCTGTATATACAAAAGAGCATGGGGGGGCTCTTGTCCATAATGAGCAAGGTATTGACACAGCTCCAGATGATCCACATTGGCTCACAATTGATATGATACAAAATATTTAGACAGAACAAAGGTGAATAAAGCACCTGGACTGGATGGCATACACCCACAGGTCCTTAAAGAATTGAGTTCTGTCATTTCAAAACCATTGTTTCTAATTTTTAGGGACTCTTTAATGACTGGCATAGTATCACTGGATTGGCATAAGGTCAATGTGGTGCCAATATTTAAAAAGGGGTAAAACTCTTTACCAAGTAATTACAGACCTGTTAGTTTAACTTCTATAGTTGGGAAGATACTGGAGAGTTTAATAAAAGACCACATAGATGAGTTCTTGCTGGAAAAAATATTTTAAGCAACAGACAGCATGGATTCATGAAAGACAGAAGTTGTCAAACAAATCTGATTTCTTTTTATGAGGAGGCGAGCAAAACCTTGGACAGAGGGGTGGTGGTGGATGTGGTATACTTGTATATCACTTATAAGGTAAAGTCTGCGGCCTTGGAAAAATCTGTATGTAAATGGATGGAAAACTGGCTAAAAGATTGTATTCAGAGAGTAGTGGTTAATGATTCATACTCATCTAGGGTTGTCAGTGGTGTACCCCAAGGTTCAGTGTTGGGACCCTTACTTTTTAATATATTTATAAACGATATAGAGTCTGAGATTAAAAAAAACCATTTCAGTCTTTGCAGATGACACCAAGCTGTGCAGTGGAATAATGTCCTTACAGGATGTCTTCAACTTACAAGCCAACCTCAATGCACTGTTTAACTATTAGCCGCCCGGCCAATGACCATTTGGTGGCCGGCAAAATCCTTCAGCATTCTGGGTGGACGCCACATGGCGTCCTCCCGGACATGCACAGTTTGTGCGCCTGCAGAGCCGCGCGATCTGTCACCTGCCGCGTACCTCGGACACGGCCGATGACAGATCTGAGTACCGGCCCCATTGCCGGTACCATGTGACCTGCTGTGACCAATCACAGCAGGTCACATGACAGTTGTATACAATGGATGGCTTCATTCTTTTTTTTTTTTTTTTTTGTGCTTAGCTGTGAATGGTCACAGCGATCACATGCACAAGCTGGGCCAATCACTGCCCAGCTGTGTTATGTGATTAGCCGTGGCCAAATCACAGCTAAGCACAAAAAAAAAAAACCCTGAATGAATCGATGTCATTCAGGTAAATGCTTGTTTATAGCAAAGCAATTCTTTGCTATAAGCAAATTTTGTAAAAAAAAATACTGATCACTTCCCCAAAGTAGTACAATGTTACTATGGTAACATTGTACTACTTTGGTCAAAGTGAAATATGAAAAAAAAATCTTTAAAAAAAGAAAAAAATGTAATAAAAAATTAAAAATAATTAAAAAAAAAATCCTGAGCACCACTGAGCACCACCATGCCAGTTATATGATGATGCTGTACTGCACTGGTGACAGTATGTAAAAAAAACAATTGTGAAAATAATTTTTTCATTTTCCGAAAAATTATGACTAAAAAAATACAACTTCAAAAAACTCGCCATGCCTCTTATGAAGTACGTCGGACTGTCTACTTTGCAAAAAGGGGTCATTTGGGGGATATCTGTACTGTTCTGACATTCTTGGACCTCAAGAAATTAGATTGCCCATCAGTACTTCAGGATTGATCAATTTTCAGATCTATATCATAGTTTGTGAACTCTATAACTTTCCTACAAACTAAAAAATATATCCTAATTTGGGTTATTTTCACCAGTAGACATGTAGCCGAATACATTTTGGCCTAAATTTATGAAGAACAATTATTTATTTGCAAACTTTTATAACAGAAACAAAGAAAATCATGGTTTTTTTTTCAAAATGTGCAGTCTTTTTTTGTTAATTTAGCAAAAAATAAAAACCCCAGTGGTGATTTAATACCACCAAAAGAAAGCTCTAGTTGTGTGAAGAAAATGATAACATTTTAGTTTGGGTACAATGTTGTATGACCGCGCAATTGTCATTCAAAGTGAGAGAGCGCTGAAACCTGAAGAATGGCCTGGGAGGGAAGGGGGTAAAAGTGCCCGGTATGGAAATGGTTAACTGGCCAACTATGTGGCAAATGAGATTTAATGTTGATAAATGTGAGGTTGTGCACTTAAAGGCCAAGAATATGCATGCATCATACATACTAGGGGGGTACAACTGGGGGAATCAATGGTGGAGAAGGATCTGGGAGTTCTGGTAGATCACAAGCTTAATAATGGCATGCAATGCCAAGCTGCGCTTTCTAAAGCGAGCAAAATCCTCTCTTGTAGTAAAAGAGGTATAGACTCCAGAGAGAGAGATATCATATTACCCCTGTACAAATCATTAGTAAGACTTCATCTGGAATATGTAGTTCAGTTTTAGGCACCAATTCACAAAAAGAACATTGGGGAACTGGAGAAAGTACAGAGAAGGGCAACTAAACTGATAAGAGGCATGGAGGAGCTCAGCTATGAGGAAAGATTAGAGGAACTGAATTTATTCTCTCTTGAGAAGAGGAGATTAAGGGGGGATATGATCAACATGTATAAATACATCAGTGGTTCATATAGTGAACTCGGTGTAGAGCTATTCACCCTGAGGTCATCACAGAGGACAAGGGGGCACTCTTTACATCTGGAGGAAAAGAAATTTAATCTCCAAACACGGAAAGGTTTCTTCACAGTGAGAGCTGTGAAAATGTGGAATAGACTCTATCAAGAGTTGGTTCTGGCCAGCTCAGTAGATTGCTTCAAAAAAGGCCTGGATTGTTTCTTAGATACACAGAATATAACTGGATACTAACATTTATAGGTAAAGTTGATCCAGGGAATATCCGATTGCCTCTCGGGGGATCAGGAAGGAATTTTTATTTTCCAGCAGGTGCAAATTGGATCGTGCTTTGCTGGGTTTTCTTTTTGCCTTCCTCTGGATCAACTGTGGGTATAGGATTATAACTTTTTTTTTTTCTATGGTTGAACTGGATAGACTTTTGTCTTTTTTCAGCAGGACTAACTATGTAACTATATGTAACTATGTGTATATATTCTGGAAGTGTCTGGTATACATGTTACATCTGGTGTGCAGCTTGCATCAGCAAGAAGGTGAGTGGGGTCCTGACTGGAGTGGAGCAACTAACAGATGGCACATGTGGTGTGCAACATGTCAATGCTATAGTGAGCAGAAGATGGGACCGGATAGAGAGGACTGAGTGGCAGAGCAGAACTGGCAGACCGGAGCAGGAGGAAGTAGCAATGTGGAGCACAGCATGGGAACAATATAGCAGAAGGTAGCAGGGACCAAAGAGAGAGGATGAGCAATCCGGAGGATCATCAGAGCTGGGGGTTACTACTGAGTGGGGAATCAGCAGAGCTGGGAGCTATTGCTGAGTGGGGAATCAGCAGAGCTGGGAGCTACTACTGAGTGGGGAATCAGCAGAGCTGGGAGCTACTACTGAGTGGGGAATCAGCAGAGTGGGAAATCAGCAGAGCTGGGAGCTACTACTGAGTGGGGAATCAGCAGAGCTGGGAGCTACTACTGAGTGGGGAATCAGCAGAGCTGAGGGTTACTGCAGAGTGGGGAATCAGCAGAGCTGAGGGTTACTACAGCGTGGGGAATCAGCAGAGCTGAAGGTTACTACTCTGAGCAGGGGATCTGCTGAAAAACGGTACTAGTGAGCTGGGGATCTGCTGAACGAGGGTACTACTGAGCTGGGGATCTGCTGAACAAGGGTACTACTGAGCTGGAGATCTAATAGGTCCCTTTAGCACAAACAGAAAATCAACACACACATAGGGCATTTGCCAAGCTTCATTAAAATTTAAAAAAAGAATCACAGAAGCATCAAAAACACATCAAAAAAGCACACTGAAGGGGGTAGTGTTAATATGTGTTAAAGTCGAAGCAAGTGTAAACAAGCCAAGCAAGTGTTTTTCACTTGTATTCCTACGCCTGACTAGGCTTAACATGCAGAATGTAAGGGATTTCCGGCAAGAAGAATCGCGATTGGAAATGCTCATGCGCATAGGAATTCTCGCAGAAGAATTGCCGGTTGTGCACATGCGCGCGGGAATGCGCGATCGCGCAAACGCACGCGCACGGCGAAGATTGGCGCCAGGCGGCCTACTTAAGCAGTGCCTCTGCTCATGTTCAGTGCTGACTGGTCTTCAGCTCCCCCGTGTCCTGCTTGTTCTTGTGTGATTCCTTTGTTGCTGACCCGGTTTGTTCCTCTACTGACTCTGATTGCTCTCCTGATACTAGTTCCTGACTTCGGCTCTTCTCCTGACCTTGGCTTTTCCTTCTGATTCTGTACCGTGCTGCCCGACTGTTGATGACCCTGGCTATTCCATGACATTGCTCCTGTCTCTTGTCCTCACTACCTGCCTTGCTCTGGTGCACACCTGGCAATCTACAAAACTTGCTCTGCCTACTATTACTGTGCCAAAATCAGAGGATCATCAGCCTTCCAAGGTCATCATCTGCAAGAGCTGCAAACAACAACTACTGGCGCTCTTGTCCCCCTGGGTCCTAGACTCCCTCTGTTCCAACTCCAGCAGGGTCAGGGCTAGTGACGCAAGTGAGGCCGACCTTGTTATTTCAGTCTCCCATCAGGTATGTGACACAGAATCTCATTCTTGCTAATTGTCCCATTTCAAACTTGTACACTCAGGTTCCCTACATCCTATGCACAAAACATTCAGTACATGAGCGTTTTTTGTGTATTCAGGTGTTTGTGGGCCCAGAGACTATAATGGGAGTGTCATAAGCCTGCATTCGCACCTGACCAGAGCATATTCCTGCTGATTTTGAAGCATTTTTTGTGACATTTTTGCATATATCACGGTGGGATTGCTCTTCAGAAGGCATTTGACACCTGCTGAAGAGGCCACCTACTTGAACCCCTTAACCCCACACTAGTACACCACAACTGTATGCACACAGTTGCAGGGCATTACTATTCAGATGACAGCAGGGAAAATGTTTGCCATGCTGTGATGCAAAGCATTGCTGCCATGGCATATGTACTCCCTCTCCACTCTGTCTTAACAACATGGAGGAGCTTTATAAATGCGGTTCACCTGCACATAAGTGTAAACAAGGTCCTAGATGTGTGGCTTTCGTTCAGCTTGAACCCTTTTACTGTATGTTATATGGACCTGGCAGCAGGGGGGATGCCATGCATCCTGGGCTCCGCATGCCCACCAGTGTGCCTGGGACAGGCATGGGGGGGGCCCTGGGTAGAAGGGAGGGAGCTGAGTGGACATTCATCCACTCTCCTCCCTGTCTTTTTGCTAACCTGGAAGCGACATGTAAAACGTTACCTCCGGGTCCCTGTGTTAGTTTCTGCAGCCTTTATAGCCAGGGAAGAATATAATGCAGTGTGATGTGCAGAAGAAGAGGTGAGACATCTGGTGTCTTTTAGACCCATGGCTGTCTCATTAAAGAGAACCTGTCACCAAAAAATCATCACAGGGACCTTTTGCCCCTTTGTCATAAAAAAAACCCATTAAAGTGGTTGTAAACCTAAAAAACACAAATCAATCTAATCCTATAGTTGAACAGATTTTACCTTTACTACGCATTTGAGCTTTGTTTGCTATCTTGAAGCAATCCCCTTCTCCAGAAATCCCCCCTGCTCTTCTGAACAGAACAAATCTGACATAAGCAGAAAAATGGTGTCGCCACTCCCCTTCTCCTGAGAGTGACAGGCTGTGCTGAAGAAGAGACCAGCAGGAGCCTCCATGTAATACACTGCAAAGGGGTGGGGGAGCAGCTGTCCTCTCCCTGCTGGTCTCTGCCTTCACAAGATCGAGAACTCGGCACCAGTGACATAGATCGGCATCACTTCAGTAATGCTGTAGTTATCTAGGTAAGTCTGCTGAAAGCTGATTATTGTCCTGCTCTATTCACAGCACCTAGCTTGTGAATTGTGAAAAGTAATTTTTTTTGTATTTGCATTTACAACCACTTTAAGTAAAAATAAATACATAAAAATTGTAGAAAATGAAAGTTACACCCATGCACAAAAAATCTCCAACCAAAACATTTTTGAGGCCCCCTCACATACACACATGTATGAACATGAACCATGAACGCATGCATCAGGGCTACTACGCATTAAAACATCAATTGCTATACAGGCTACATATCGTATTAGTTGCCAATCTCTGATGTCGGTGAGAGGAATAGTTCCCCATTGTTGGTGTCAGTGAGAGGAATCATGTTCCATCTTTGGGGTCAGTGAGTGTCATTAAACCCTCCTCAATGACAGCTTGGATTCTACTTCCCTGTATGACCATCTCTGAGTGCTGGGATTGTCCACCCACTGCACACCTCCTGTCATGGAATTGTTCTATTTATGTTTGTGAATTTCAGGTAGTACACAAGCATCATGGGAAATGTATAGAGTAGAGCCCTTTGCTAGGCTTTATCCAGCCCTTGGGGTAATAGTCCTCTCACTGATATGAGGCACTATTCCTTCCACTGACACCAACAGTGGGAAATAATTCCTGACACTAACAGTGGGGTACTAATCCTCCCTCTGATTCCAATGATGGACCACTATTCCTCCCACTGATACCAATGATGGGGCACTATTCCTCCCACTGACACCAATGATGAGGCACTATTCCTCCCACTGACACCAATGATGGGGCACTATTCCTCCCACTGACACCAATGATGGGGCACTATTCCTCCCACTGACACCAATGATGGGGCACTATTCCTCCCACTGACACCAATGATGAGGCACTATTCCTCCCACTGACTCCAATGATGGGGCACTATTCCTCCCACTGACATCAATGATGGGTCACTATTCCTCCCACTGACACCAATGATGGGGCACTATTCCTCCCACTGATTTCAATGATGGACCACTATTCCTCCCACTGATACCAATGATGGGCCACTATTCCTCCCACTGACATCAATGATGGGCCACTATTTCTCCCACTGACATCAATGATGGGGCACTATTCCTCCCACTGACACCAATGATGGGGCACTATTCCTCCCACTGATACCAATGATGGGGCACTATTCCTCCCACTGATACCAATGATGGGGCACTATTCCTCCCACTGATACCAATGATGGGGCACTATTCCTCCCACTGATACCAATGATGGGGCACTATTCCTCCCACTGACATCAATGATGGGCCACTATTTCTCCCACTGACATCAATGATGGGGCACTATTCCTCCCACTGACACCAATGATGGGGCACTATTCCTCCCACTGATACCAATGATGGGGCACTATTCCTACCACTGATACGAATGATGGGGAACTATTCCTCCCACTGATACCAATGATGGGGCACTATTCCTCCCACTGACACCAATGATGGGGCACTATTCCTCCCACTGACACCAATGATGGGGCACTATTCCTCCCACTGACACCAATGATGAGGCACTATTCCTCCCACTGACTCCAATGATGGGGCACTATTCCTCCCACTGACATCAATGATGGGTCACTATTCCTCCCACTGACACCAATGATGGGGCACTATTCCTCCCACTGATTTCAATGATGGACCACTATTCCTCCCACTGATACCAATGATGGGCCACTATTCCTCCCACTGACATCAATGATGGGCCACTATTTCTCCCACTGACATCAATGATGGGGCACTATTCCTCCCACTGACACCAATGATGGGGCACTATTCCTCCCACTGATACCAATGATGGGGCACTATTCCTCCCACTGATACCAATGATGGGGCACTATTCCTCCCACTGATACCAATGATGGGGCACTATTCCTCCCACTGATACCAATGATGGGGCACTATTCCTCCCACTGACATCAATGATGGGCCACTATTTCTCCCACTGACATCAATGATGGGGCACTATTCCTCCCACTGACACCAATGATGGGGCACTATTCCTCCCACTGATACCAATGATGGGGCACTATTCCTACCACTGATACGAATGATGGGGAACTATTCCTCCCACTGATACCAATGATGGGGCACTATTCCACCCACTGATACCAGTGATGGGCCACTATTCCTCCCACTGACATCAATGATGGGCCACTATTTCTCCCACTGACATCAGTGATGGGCCACTATTCCTCCCACCGATACCGGTGATGGGGCACTATTCCTCCCACCGACACCAATGATGGAGCACTCTTCCTCCCACCGATACCAATGATGGGGCACTATTCCTCCCACCGATACCAATGATGGGGCACTATTCCTCCCACTGATACCAATGATGGGGCACTATTCCTCCCACTGACATCAGTGATGGGCCACTATTCCTCCCACTGACACCAATGATGGGCCACTATTCCTCCCACTGATAACAATGATGGGGCACTCTTCCTCCCACTGACACCAATGATGGGGCACTCTTCCTCCCACTGACACCAATGATGGGGCACTATTCCTCCCACTGATACCAATGATGGGGCACTATTCCTCCCACTGACACCAATGATGGGGCACTATTCCTTCCACTGACACCAATGATGGGCCACTATTCCTTCCACTGACACTGACTGTCAGTGGAAGAAACCGTACCTTGTATCAATGGAAGGAATAGAGCCCCACCATTGGTGTCAGTGGGAGACATTGTGCTCCATCTTTTGTGTCAGTGGAAGAATTAGTTCCTCATCTCTGATTTTGGTGGGAGGAATAGTTCCCCAGTGTTGGTGTCAGGGGCAGGAATAGTGCTCCATCTTTTGTGTCAGTGGAAGAATTAGTTCCCCATCTCTGATTTTGGTAGGTGGAATAGTTCCCAAGTGTTGGTGTCAGTGGGAGGAATAGTGCCCCATCGTTGGTGTCAGCAGAATTAGTTCCCCATCTCTGATTTTCTGGGAGGAATAGTTCCCCAGTGTTGGTGTCAGTGGGAGGAATAGTGCTCTATCTTTTGTGTCAGTGGGAGAATTAGTTCCCCATCTCGGATTTAGGTGGGAGGAATAGTTCCCAAGTGTTGGTGTCAGTGGGAGGAATAGTGCTCTATCTTTTGTGTCAGTGGGAGAATTAGTTCCCCATCTCGGATTTAGGTGGGAGGAATAGTTCCCAAGTATTGGTATCAGGGGCAGGAATAGTGCCCCATCGTTGGTGTCATCAGAATTAGTTCCCCATCTCTGATTTTGGTAGGAGGAATAGTTCCCCAGTGTTAGTGTCAGTGGGAGGAATAGTGCTCCATCTTTTGTATCAGTGGGAGAATTAGTTCCCCATCTGATTTTGGTGGGAGGAATAGTTCCCAAGTGTTGGTGCCAGAGGAGGAATAGTACTCCATCTTTTGTGTCAGTGGAAGAATTAGTTCCCCATCTCTGATTTTGGTAGGCGGAATAGTTCCCCAGTGTTGGTGTCAGGGGCAGGAATAGTGCCCCATCGTTGGTGTCATCAGAATATAGTTCCCCATCTCTGATTTTTGTAGGAATAGTTCTCCAGTGTTGGTGTCAGTGGGAGGAAGAGTGCTCCATCTTTTCTATCAGTGGGAGAATTAGTTCCCCATCTCTGATTTCGGTGGGAGGAAGAGTTCCCAAGTGTTGGTGTCAGTGGGAGGAATAGTGCTCCATCTTTTGTCAGTGGGAGAATTGGTTTCCCACTGCTGATTTTGGTGGGAGGAATAGTTCCCCATTGTTGGTGTCAGTGGGAGAATTGGTTTCCCACTGCTAATTTTGGTGGGAGGAATAGTTCCCCATTGTTGGTGTCAGTGGGAGAGTTAGTTTCCCATCTCTGGCATCATGGGGGGGGGGTTTGTGATAATGCTCCATCTTCTGTGTCAGTGAAAGGAATAGTACCCTAAGGGCCAGTTATAACAAGCAAAGGGCCACATCCAGCCCACAGTTTGACTTCTACTCTAGAGTGTCTTTTGGGGTTTTATCCAATCTTCAGGGCTAAAATTTTTTTTATTTATGTGTGCAAAAACGGCTCTGGCAGTGAAAGGATGAGATTATGGTAGTGCAAGGAAGGCAGTGGAGGACAGTCCAAGGTAAAAGGCAACAGAAGACAGCTAGAGAAGGAATGACACCTTCCTTCTACAATGGATTCTGACGAAAGGTTGTGTCCCTCCTTCCCCTTGCAGTGTAGGCCTGAGGTATCCCTGTGCTCCCTGGTACCAGCCTGCTTTCTCCACACCAAGCACTAGATGGAGAGGAGGGAAGGACAGGGAGGAGGAGTGAGAGGAGGAGGAGGGGGGGCTGTTTTTACGTCTGGTTGCGTAGGAAAGATCATGGCGGCTGCAGCCTGAGCTCCCTGTACTAAAGCCCGGGAGGGAAAACAGTCAGTGAGCCAAAGGGTAAGTGAGCGCCGGAGCTGACCGCTGTGAGCGGAACGGGCGGGAAAGGCGGGCGCCACCTGCCTCCAACCCCCTCACTTTACGGCAGTGTGCGGTGAGGACAGGCAGCCTGGTCCAGCAGTGGGCCCTGTAGGAGCGAGGAGAGAGTCTGGCTGCTGGTGTTTATAGAGGAGGGAGGGAGGAGTGCTCCGTCCATAAAGACCATTAGAGGAAGGTGTCACATTAGAATAGGAGCTCATTGTCTGAGGGAGGCGGTGTGACAGCTTCCCTCATGTAAATACACAGCTGGGGACTGTAAACACTGCCTGCTCTTTGTATGTCCTCTTCACCCTGATCCTGTCTATTACACCTTCCTCAATGACAGCTTGGATCCTACTTCCCTGTATGACCATCTCTGAGTGCTGGGATTGTCCACCCACTGCACACCTCCTGTCATGGAATTGTCCTGTTTATGTTTGTGGATTTCAGATAGTACACAAGCATCATGGGAAATGTATAGAGTAGAGCCCTTTGGTAGCCTTCATCCAGCCTTTGGGGTAATAGTCCTCTCACTGATATGAGGCACTATTCCTTCCACCGACACCAACAGTGGGAAATAATTCCTGACACTTAACAGCGGGGTACTATTCCTTCTACTGATACCAATGGTGGGGTACTATTCCTTCTACTGATACCAATGGTGGGGTACTATTCCTTCTACTGATACCAATGGTGGGGCACTATTCCTTCTACTGATACCAATGGTGGGATACTATTCCTTCTACTGATACCAATGGTGGGATACTATTCCTTCTACTGATACCAATGGTGGGATACTATTCCTTCTACTGATACCAATGGTGGGATACTATTCCTTCTACTGATACCAATGGTGGGATACTATTCCTTCTACTGATACCAATGGTGGGATACTATTCCTTCTACTGATACCAATGGTGGGATACTATTCCTTCTACTGATACCAATGGTGGGATACTATTCCTTCTACTGATACCAATGGTGGGATACTATTCCTTCTACTGATACCAATGGTGGGATACTATTCCTTCTACTGATACCAATGATGGGATACTATTCCTTCTACTGATACCAATGGTGGGATACTATTCCTTCTACTGATACCAATGATGGGATACTATTCCTTCTACTGATACCAATGGTGGGGCACTATTCCTTCTACTGATACCAATGATGGGATACTATTCCTTCTACTGATACCAATGATGGGATACTATTCCTTCTACTGATACCAATGGTGGGATACTATTCCTTCTACTGATACCAATGATGGGATACTATTCCTTCTACTGATACCAATGATGGGATACTATTCCTTCTACTGATACCAATGGTGGGATACTATTCCTTCTACTGATACCAATGATGGGATACTATTCCTTCTACTGATACCAATGGTGGGGCACTATTCCTTCTACTGATACCAATGATGGGATACTATTCCTTCTACTGATACCAATGGTGGGATACTATTCCTTCTACTGATACCAATGGTGGGATACTATTCCTTCTACTGATACCAATGATGGGATACTATTCCTTCTACTGATACCAATGGTGGGGCACTATTCCTTCTACTGATACCAATGATGGGATACTATTCCTTCTACTGATACCAATGATGGGATACTATTCCTTCTACTGATACCAATAATGGGATACTATTCCTTCTACTGATACCAATGGTGGGGTACTATTCCTTCTACTGATACCAATGGTGGGATACTATTCCTTCTACTGATACCAATGATGGGATACTATTCCTTCTACTGATACCAATGATGGGATACTATTCCTTCTACTGATAACAATGGTGGGATACTATTCCTTCTACTGATACCAATGATGGGATACTATTCCTTCTACTGATACCAATGGTGGGGCACTATTCCTTCTACTGATACCAATGATGGGATACTATTCCTTCTACTGATACCAATGATGGGATACTATTCCTTCTACTGATACCAATAATGGGATACTATTCCTTCTACTGATACCAATAATGGGATACTATTCCTTCTACTGATACCAATGGTGGGGTACTATTCCTTCTACTGATACCAATGGTGGGATACTATTCCTTCTACTGATACCAATAATGGGATACTATTCCTTCTACTGATACCAATAATGGGATACTATTCCTTCTACTGATACCAATGATGGGATACTATTCCTTCTACTGATACCAATGGTGGGGCACTATTCCTTCTACTGATACCAATGGTGGGGCACTATTCCTTCTACTGATACCAATGATGGGATACTATTCCTCCTGCTGATACCAATGATGGGATACTATTCCTCCTGCTGATACCAATGATGGGATACTATTCCTCCTGCTGACACCAATGATGGGATACTATTCCTTCCACCGACACCAACAGTGGGAAATAATTCCTGACACTTAACAGCGGGGTACTATTCCTTCTACTGATACCAATGGTGGGATACTATTCCTTCTACTGATACCAATGGTGGGGTACTATTCCTTCTACTGATACCAATGATGGGATACTATTCCTCCTGCTGATACCAATGATGGGATACTATTCCTCCTGCTGATACCAATGATGGGATACTATTCCTCCTGCTGACACCAATGATGGGATACTATTCCTTCTACTGATACCAATGGTGGGGTACTATTCCTTCTACTGATACCAATGGTGGGATACTATTCCTTCTACTGATACCAATGATGGGATACTATTCCTTCTACTGATACCAATGGTGGGATACTATTCCTTCTACTGACACCAATGATGGGATACTATTCCTTCTACTGATACCAATGGTGGGGTACTATTCCTTCTACTGATACCAATGGTGGGATACTATTCCTTCTACTGATACCAATGATGGGATACTATTCCTTCTACTGATACCAATTGTGGGATACTATTCCTTCTACTGACACCAATGATGGGATACTATTCCTTCTACTGACGCCAATGATGGGATACTATTCCTTCTACTGATACCAATGGTGGGGTACTATTCCTTCTACTGATACCAATGGTGGGATACTATTCCTTCTACTGATACCAATGGTGGGATACTATTCCTTCTACTGATACCAATGGTGGGATACTATTCCTTCTACTGATACCAATGATGGGATACTATTCCTTCTACTGATACCAATGGTGGGGTACTATTCCTTCTACTGATACCAATGGTGGGATACTATTCCTTCTACTGATACCAATGGTGGGATACTATTCCTTCTACTGATACCAATGGTGGGATACTATTCCTTCTACTGATACCAATGGTGGGATACTATTCCTTCTACTGATACCAATGGTGGGGTACTATTCCTTCTACTGATACCAATGGTGGGGTACTATTCCTTCTACTGATACCAATGGTGGGGTACTATTCCTTCTACTGATACCAATGGTGGGGTACTATTCCTTCTACTGATACCAATGGTGGGGTACTATTCCTTCTAATGATACCAATGGTGGGGTACTATTCCTTCTAATGATACCAATGGTGGGATACACTTCCTTCTACTGATACCAATGGTGGGATACTATTCCTTCTACTGATACCAATGGTGGGATACTCTTCCTTCTACTGATACCAATGGTGGGATACTCTTCCTTCTACTGATACCAATGGTGGTATACTCTTCCTTCTACTGATACCAATGGTGGGATACTCTTCCTTCTACTGATACCAATGGTGGGGCACTATTCCTTCTACGTATACCAATGATTGGGCAGTATTCCTCCCACTGACACCAGTGATTGGGCAGTATTCCTCCCGCTGACACCAGTGATGGGGCAGTATTCCTCCCGCTGACACCAGTGATGGGGCAGTATTCCTCCCGCTGACACCAGTGATGGGGCAGTATTCCTCCCGCTGACACCAGTGATGGGGCAGTATTCCTCCCCCTGACACCAGTGATGGGGCAGTATTCCTCCCGCTGACACCAGTGATGGGGCAGTATTCCTCCCGCTGACACCAGTGATGGGGCAGTATTCCTCCCGCTGACACCAGTGATGGGGCAGTATTCCTCCCGCTGACACCAGTGATGGGGCAGTATTCCTCCCGCTGACACCAGTGATGGGGCAGTATTCCTCCCGCTGACACCAGTGATGGGGCAGTATTCCTCCCGCTGACACCAGTGATGGGGCAGTATTCCTCCCGCTGACACCAGTGATGGGGCAGTATTCCTCCCGCTGACACCAGTGATGGGGCAGTATTCCTCCCGCTGACACCAGTGATGGGGCAGTATTCCTCCCGCTGACACCAGTGATGGGGCAGTATTCCTCCCGCTGACACCAGTGATGGGGCAGTATTCCTCCCGCTGACACCAGTGATGGGGCAGTATTCCTCCCGCTGACACCAGTGATGGGGCAGTATTCCTCCCGCTGACACCAGTGATGGGGCAGTATTCCTCCCGCTGACACCAGTGATGGGGCAGTATTCCTCCCGCTGACACCAGTGATGGGGCAGTATTCCGCCCGCTGACACCAGTGATGGGCCACTGTTCCGCCCGCTGACACCAGTGATGGGCCACTGTTCCGCCCGCTGACACCAGTGATGGGCCACTGTTCCGCCCGCTGACACCAGTGATGGGCCACTGTTCCGCCCACTGACACCAGTGATGGGCCACTGTTCCGCCCACTGACACCAGTGATGGGCCACTGTTCCGCCCACTGACACCAGTGATGGGCCACTGTTCCGCCCACTGACACCAGTGATGGGCCACTATTCCGCCCACTGACACCAGTGATGGGCCACTATTCCGCCCACTGACACCAGTGATGGGCCACTATTCCGCCCACTGACACCAGTGATGGGCCAGTATTCCTCCCACTGACACCAGTGATGGGCCACTATTCCTCCCAATGACACCAATGATGGGACACTATTCCTCCCACTGACACCAACAATAATTTGCTATTTCTTCCACTGATACCAATTATTGGGTACTGTTCCTCTCAGTAATACCAATGATGGGCCACTGTTCCTCCTACTGACCACAGGCGCTATGTAACTGACTACCAACCCTGTGGCAATATTTATTCTCACTGATGTTGGGCCCGGGACATTTTCTACCCCCACTGGCCACAATCCGGCCCTTCTGAAGGACATTAAACTGGACCTTTGGAGACCCCTGGAGTAGAGGGAACAGTAGCTAAGGCTGATGACATCATCAATGACATATTGCAATGACATCATACACTGATCAGCCAGAATGTTGTGACTACCCACCATAACAGTAGGTTCTCCTTTTGCCAACAAAACAGCCCCGACCCATCAAGGCACGACACCAAAGTAACACCCATGTGAATTGCAGGATCAAAGGTTTCCAGCAGAACTTTGCCCAAAGCTTCATATTGCCTCCACTGGTTTGTCTTCTTCCATAGTGCATCCTTATGCCATCTCTTCCCCAGGAAAGTGATGCACATGCATCCCACCATCCACATGATGTAAAAGAAAATGTAATTCGTCAGACCAGGCCCTCCTTCTATTCCTCCATGATCTAGTTCTGATGCTCACATGCCGATTGTGGGAGCGTTTGGCTGTTGACATGGGTCAGTGTGGACATCCTGCCCATTCTGATGCTACAAAGCCTCATCCCAGCCATGGCACCACCTGCCTGGAGTTTGCATGTTCTCCCTGTGCCTGTGTGGGTTTCCTCCGGTTACTCTGGTTTCCTCCCACACTCCAAAGACATGCTGATAGGTTAATTGGATCTTGTCTGAATTGGCACTAGTATGTGTATGTATGAATGTGAGTTAGGGACCTTAGATTGTACGCCCCTTGAGGGTTAGAGACTGATGTGAATGTACAATATATATATATATGTAAAGCACTGCGTAAATTGACAACGCTATATAAATGAAATAAATACACAACAAACTGCACTGTGTGGTATCTGGCACCATGCCTCCTGATTATTTAGAGTGGTTCTAAAGCCTTAAAGAAGAACTCCAGGATAGGTTAAAAAAAATCACCCATTAGACAACCCCCTACACAAAACAAACCGCTAATACGTTTGTGACATTTCGTTACCATTGAAGAGAAAAGTCTAACTAACTGAATTTTCAGGAAGTCTTCTCTGTAATTCAAAAGTTAAACAGCATCTGCTCTGCCATGGAGGGGGTGTAACAGCAGGGATTACATCATATCCTCTCCTGCCTCTCTGCAGTAAAAGGAAACTGCAGTTCCCATCAATCAAACCAAAGAAACAGTTTGATTTGAAAATGAATAGGCCATTTCAGAGCAACTACTGAGTGAACCTGAAGATGGATGGCATATTCAGTGAAGGTAGGAAATCAGCAACAAGGACATGTAGAGAAGTTTATGCCTGGAGTTCTGCTTTAAGGTTTTTCACCTTAATACGTTCTATGCATTAAGGTGAAAAATCTTCTGTGCTGCAAAGTCCCCCTCAGCCCCCCTTATATTCATCTGAGCCCAGTATGATCCAGCAATGTGCTCTTGCTGCTGTCTCCTTCCTCCATGTGCAGATTGATAGCAGCAGGGGCCATTGCCAAGTGAGGGGGGGCAGGGCCAAGCCTCCCACTCTGTGTCAATAGAGGCAGGCAGGGTGGCTCAGGAGCGAGCATGCACGGGTGCCCCCATGGAAAGCGACTTTCCATGGGGGCACTTGCTACGGAGGAGGAGCCAGGACGGCATAAGGGAGCACGGACTTAAGGGAGCACTCTGGAGGAGCAGGACTTAAGGGGTACTAAGTTTGGGAGGCATTCTCGGAAGAGAAGAGAGGCCATAAGGGGGCTTTAACTTAGGCAGTATGCTGGAGGTACAGGAGATAAGGGGGCACTCAGGAGGAGGATGTAAAGGGGGACTCTGGAGGTATTTAGTACCCCCAGAGTGGCCCCTTACATCCTCCAACGTGCCCCTTCGTAATATGAGCACAAGAACTGTAATATAGGTGTGCAGTGTATACTTCGGGCACAGATTCTGTTTAAGACCCTTCCACTGCCCATGCCCACTGTTAGCTGCGGAGCACATTTCCCAGGGTGCTCTAGGTTTTTCATATTTTTAGTCATGCTCACATTTTGCCATGCTGTTTTGACTGGAGGGGGTCCTTCATGGTTTCTTGCATTGGGGCTTTGCCCCATGTCTTTCCAGCTCCCTCCTCCACCCCCACCACTCCTAACCTACACCAGCATCCATCCCTCTCAATGTTGTCCTCAACTCCTAAATCCTCCCACTGTTACCCACTGCAGCAAATTAATACCTGGTTGACCTTGCATTCCTTTAATATGTCCACATCCATCAAAACATAGTCAAGCCCTCATGCCCTATCCTCTAGCACCCCAATTTAACACTACAGAGGTCCCTTCTGGCCATCCAGAAATCTCCCAGTGACCCACCCAGCAATCACAGCCTTTCCATCCCACCCCTAACCCACGCCACCCTCAACTACCCAGCCTTCACTCACCCCCCCCCTCCCTCTCTCACCCCAGC
Source organism: Staurois parvus (assembly GCF_062004578.1). Classification (NCBI taxonomy): domain Eukaryota; kingdom Metazoa; phylum Chordata; class Amphibia; order Anura; family Ranidae; genus Staurois; species Staurois parvus. Next base: position 5,934,230 of record NW_028318190.1, on the reverse strand, counting down.
CTCACCCAACTCCCACCCCTCACTTCTCAAACCACCCCTCTGTCTAATTTTCCTAGGTGATTGGTATCAGTAATTGCAATGAGCGAGTATTTTAAAAAAAAAAAAAAAGGTATCGGTATACGGTCTTAAAAAGTGGTATCGGTGTATCCCTAGACTAGGCCTTCTATTGAACAAAAAACTGCACTCCTATGATCCAAAGAAAATGTACAGCCAAAAAAAGCTTTGCCTATACTTCTCCTTTTTAAGCATGACTGTGGAACCTGTAGAATGCTCATCTAATTTTATATACTCCTTACTCTGCGTTCCCTTTTAATTTTACATTTAAAGTGGCTGTAAACCTCAGACATAAAATACGAACAAAGCATATCTATCTATAGTGTGTACTTGTCTCTATCCAGAGCACTAAAGGGGAGATTTACTATAAGTGGTGCACACAAAACCTGGTGCAGCTGTGCATAGTAACCAATCAGCTTCTAACTTCAGCTTGTTCTATGAAGCTCTGACGATAAAACCTAGAAGCTGATTGGTTACTATGCACAGCTGCACCATGTCCGGTCTGCACCAGTTTTAGTAAATCTTCATTTTTATTTGCTGTCTCGTTCCTCTGCTATCAGCATAGAGTCACTTATGACAAGTTTTCCTGCCACCAAGAGAAAAAAGGTGATGGGAGGCAGCGTCAGCACAGCACTTGTGATTGACAGCCTCAGCTCTGTTCCTGTGTGCTGTGTGAAGGTGGATGTGTCCCTTCCCTGCAATCCGCTCTCAGAGGTCTCCTCCCTGAGCTGTGCAGTGTATAACTTCATCTCTTTGCCCCCTTTTTTCTAACGGCTCAGACAAGCTGTATATTTATTTATTATTTATTTATTCCAGGTACTTATATAGCGCCGTCAATTTACACAGCACTCTACATATATATTGTACATTCACATCAGTCCCTAACTCTCAAGGGGCGTACAATCTAAGGTCCCTAACTCACATTCGTACATACACATACTAGGGCCAATTTAGACAGGATCCAGTTAACCTACCAGCATGTCTTTGGAGTGTGGGAGGAAACCGGAGTACCTGGAGGAAACCCACGTAGGCACAGGGAGAACATGCAAACTCCAGGCAGGAGGTGCCATGGCTGGGATTCCAACCAATGAGCCTAGTACTGCCAGGTGGAAGTGCTAACCATTTATCCACTGTGCTGCCCAACTTCTGTATAACTTCTGGACTTTGAACAGACGTAGAGAAGATACTGCAGATAAACAGGTACAACTTATGTAGGAGGATTTGTTTAATCTCTGTGGGTAGTCACTTCACTGGGTATATGTAAGAGTCTACAATCACTTTAATACTTACCTAGTGTGTCCCTGGTTCAGTGAATAGTTTTTTTAAGGCTTCCTGGCTACCAGAAGGAGATTGGATCTCCTTGTGTTAAAGCCCAAATCTGATTCCTAGTTCTGAGTGAGTTTTGTCCAAACCAATTTTAACATTTCTGTTTTGTAGCTTCAAACATAATAAAGAAAATATGTTCAGAAGTACCACACTTTTCACTTTCGTTTCCTATGAATGTATTGGTAACAGACACCATTACTGTGAAAATCTCTTTGTTCTGACACTAATCCTGTATACACGTTTGTAACTTTTACATTGTGTTTTCACCAGATACAGTCCAATGGCCAGCTTGGGAGACAGAACGTGCCAGACTCAAGAATCGTATATACAAATGGGTCATTTGAAAGTGTAACAGGAAACACCTGCTCAGCTGCCAGCATTCACTGTCATACCCTCCTAAGGCGGTGTGTTGGAGTTATTTTGAAGAGTTCACCTTTGCCGCCTGTCACCTTAGGAACCTGTGCATCATTGCTTGGCTTCTGGAATCATGAGAAAACCTGGTCACTTAAGGGGTAATGATTTTAATGAGATGACTTTTTACATGGCTTTAAAAAAAGAGGTTTCTTTTCTTTTGTTTTAATTTAGTTTTAATTTAGTTTTATGTACTTGTTGTCCTTGGCCCAGTAATATGCCTCTCAGGGTAACAGGGTTGGATGTTCAGCATTTTGCTTGGAATATTTATTTGCATCATTGTGCCATTGGTTTAAAGCTGAACTCCAGGCAAACAGAGTAAATATGCAGTTTTTCCTGCCAAAGGATTTGTACTTCTGTCCATCCTGTTCTGAAATTTACAAATCTCCACTATACCACACAGCCCTGAGCTGGCAGGGCAAGAGCAGTGTTTTTTTTTTTCCTCTATTGCAATTCAATAACACTCAGATCAGCTATAATATTATGACTACTGATCGGTACGGTGTATAACATTGATTATCTCATTACAATGGCACCTGAAGGTGGGTTGGATATACTGGGCAGCAAGTGAGCATGTTATCCCTGAAGTTGATGTATTGAAATCAGAAAAAATGGGGTGGGCGTGACTATGAGGGCCAAATTGTAATGGCTAGATCAGGGGTGGACTGACAACTCATGGGGCCCCTGGGCAATAGAGGATCATGGGGCCCCTGTGTCCTTGCCCAAACTCAAAAAAGCCTATGAAAAAGGTACCAGGGGCATCTCATGGTGCCCCCTACTGACCCCGGTCCCTCGGGCAGTGCACGAGTTTCCAAATGGTCAGTCCGCCCCTGGGCTAGATGGTCAGGTCAGAGCAGCTCCAAAACTGCAGCTGTTGTGGGATGTTCCCAGTCTGCAGAAGTCATGATCTACCAAAAATGGTCCTAGGAAGGAAAACCGATGAACCAGAGACAGGGTCATGGGCAGCCCAGACTCAGTGGACTACATGGGCCAGGCCTTCGTTCCCCACCTTCATCAATCAAATAGTAGAGCTACTGTTATTGAAATTGCTGAAATAGTTCATGCTGTTTCCAATAGAGAGGTGTTTGAACACACAGTGCATCACTTTTTGTTGCATGTAGGGATTCGTAACTGTAGACCAGTCAGAGCGTCCATGCTGACCTGTGTCCACAGCCAAAGCACCTACAATGGCCATGTGAACATTAGATCTGGACAACGGAGCAATAGAAGAAGGTGGCCTGCTCTGATCAATCACATTTTCCTTTTCATCATGTGGGTGGCTGAGTGCGTTTGCATTGCTTTCCTGGGGAAGAGATGTCCCCTGGATGCACTATGGGAAGTTGGATCCATGGAGGCCCCACCACTCTACCTACAGGACTTAAAGTGTTACTAAGCCCACAACAGTAAAAGCGGTCTGTATATGCAGTAAAGCATACTTATTATGCTCATTGTGGAACCTAAGGGATTAACCCTCTGCATTTTGTAAAAAGGCTGTTTGATCCTGTCTTCTCTGATCCTCCCCTTCTTCTACTGTCCCCAATCCATTTGTTGATAGACCAGAGTCTTGGGGACAAGCTGACATGCTCAGTTTGGTGTGTATTGTTAGAGAATTTTGTGTTTTCTTGGGAGGGTGCATGTGATCAGCGCAGGGCTAATCAGCACTGTCCAGACAAAAGGACAGGGATTATGCAGCCTCATAGGACAGTCAGATTAGAATGAAATCTCCTCCTACAAGCTTTAACCAGTGCTCTGCTGGACACTGATAGAAGTCACAAGACTGCTATATACTACTGATGAGAAAAGGTATTTAGCAGTTTATATTTACTAAAATAATTGCATTTCCATGTTCTGTGCACTGTGGGAGACTAGATATAGTGAATGCAAGGTCCTGGGTTTCGTAACACTTTAAAGGATTAGCTACTGACGGCTTGATGCCAGATATCACAGCGTACCTTCAGAGGGATAGTGAAGTCAGTGCCTATGCGGGTCAGGGCTGTTTTGACAGCATAAGAGGAACCTACTTAATATTAGGTGGGTGGTCATAATGTTATGGCTGAGGGTTGTATAGGTCTCATCTCCACCTCTCTGAGCTTTGTTGTTTGGGGTATTGCAAGAGGCTGATGCCATGTTAAAGCGGAGTTCCAGCCGTATTTGTGTTTATTAACTGTCAGCAGCTACAAAAACTGTAGCTGCTGACTTTTAATAAACACACATTTGCCTGTCCCAGGGTCCAGTGATGTACTCACCCCTGCCGTCCCTCCTCTCCTCCACGGTGCCGGCATCTCAACTGTGGGCACCAGGCTGTGACAGCTTGCGGCTTCACAGCCTGGTGCCAACTGCGCATGCGCAAGGTGTGCTGCACCTCCTGATTGGTCCGGCAGTCTTCTGGGACCTGTGAAAGTTCCCTGGAGACTGCAGGAAGAAGGAGGGGGCCAAACATCCGGCTCACTTCGCCGCGGCAAACTGAGCCAGAAGTGTGAGCGGGTACCTGTCAAAACCTGTCAAAAGGTGCCAAATATGGCAGTGGAGGGGGGGGGGGAGCCAAACAAGTGGAGTTTCCACTTTTGGGTGGAACTATGCTTTAAATTCATGTATTTACACTGATTTAAAAAATATATTTAACGAGTTAATGAATAAAGAGCTGCAATAACCGACGTGTTTATATCTGTCTGCAGTTCAGCTTTAAAATAAAATCTTACATTGTGAGATACAGTTTGACCTAGGTAAGATAATAGGTAGATTATTTCACTGTGTTGCTTATTTCGTACCTTTACGTGAATAATAGCTATGCTTTGGTGTTTATTCTGTGTATCACTAATCAAATTGCCATTTTCCCCACTATTTCTAGTTGTGTGATACTGATCCGGTCTCCCCAACTGCACTTATACATACTAATGGCTGACATGCGTATACACTCTTCATTGCATGACTTATGAGCCTCCAGTGATCATCCAGTTTGTGCTGACACAATTATTCTGCCCATTGCTCTAGCCAGTAGATTCCCTGTTATGGGTAGCATGGCCCTGCAGGTTACACATTCTTTTTTCACAAGTTTCACAGTTTTTTTTTTTTATATAGTTTGGTTTTGAACTGTGCATGTGAGTATCTTTAAAACTTTAAACCGACCTTTATTTTATCTCATTCATGTAAACCTTCCAGCTCTGAATGTCAGTTTTACACAACCTTAAAACTGCTCACCTATATATACTCCAAATAACATACTGTGTATGTATCTCATCAGTGTATATCATTTTTTAGCGGCAGACTGGAAAGATGGGAGGAGACATGGCAGACCTGCTGATACGCATACTCCTCAAGGTACAGCTGATCTGTCTGTATTCATATTGGCATACATTAAAATATATTTATAGCCAAAACAGCCAAAACCTCTAGCCTAAAACCCCCGTATAGCCAAAACCTCTAGCCTAAAACCCCCGTATAGCCAAACCCTCTAGCCTAAAACCCCCGTATAGCCAAAACCTCTAGCCTAAAACCCCCGTATAGCCAAAACCTCTAGCCTAAAACCCCCGCATAGCTAAAACCTCTAGCCTAAAACCCCCGTATAGCCAAAACCTCTAGCCTAAAACCCCCGTATAGCCAAACCCTCTAGCCTAAAACCCCCGTATAGCCAAAACCTCTAGCCTAAAACCCCCGTATAGCCAAAACCTCTAGCCTAAAACCCCCGTATAGCCAAAACCTCTAGCCGAAAACCCCCGTATAGCCAAAACCTCTAGCCGAAAACCCCCGTATAGCCAAAACCTCTAGCCGAAAACCCCCGTATAGCCAAAACCTCTAGCCGAAAACCCCCGTATAGCCAAAACCTCTAGCTTAAAATTTCTGTTAGGTCATCACATGGTTCCAGTAATTTTTCTTGATACAGACTCTCAGTTCTCAGCAGAAATGTACTTGCCTGTCAGTTCCTAGATACATAATGGACAAAAATTAATATTTAAGTGGAATGTATAGTCTTTTAGATACACATGTAAAAGAGATCCGCTCAAGTAATATGTGTGTTTTGTTTTTTTTCGTTGTGTTTTTTTTTTTTACAAAACATTGTTTCTGTGTATAAGTTGTAATTTTATATGTACATGGTGTAGGTATGCTCATTACGTAAACAGGTTCTACCTTTTGCAATGCTACACAATGGGTGTCCTTTACTGCTTCTTCTAACTGCACAACTATGTGTCCGCTGAATAATGGAAAACCCTGCACTCCCTGTGTAGCCTATATGTTAGTTTAACAGTTTTTAGGCACAATAATTATAATAGCTATGAATGCTGTAAGTGTATAGCCCAGCATTCCTATTGTATTGACATTATTATAGTAGCTAGTCTGCCCTTGGCTAGTGGCTAATCTACAATTCCCTAAATTTAGGAAAATGGCAAAAAAAAATTGTAAAAATATGAAAGTCACATAGGAAGTAATTTGTTACCCCTGTCATAACATATGTGATAACTGAAAATATACTGTTATCAGCTGCTTAAAGTGTTACTAAACCCACAACAATAAAATGAGTCTGTATATGCAGTACATCATGCTTGTTATACTCACTGTGGAACCTAAGGGGTTAATCCTCTGCATTGTGTAAAAAGGATGGTTGATCCTGACTTCTCTGATCCCCCCCTTCTTCCAGTGTCCCCCTCTTATCTCCTGATAAGACATATTGTGTGGAGTCACTCTGCACATGGTCAGTCTGGTGTGTACTGCTAGAGAGGTTGTTTTTTTTTCCTGAAGAGAGAGAGACACTGATAAATTCACAAGACTGATCTAACTGCTAATGAGAAAAGGTAATTGGCAGTTTATATTTACTAAAATAATTGCACTTCAATGTTCTGTGTACGGTGGGAGATCAGATATAGTGAATGCAGGGTCCTGGGTTTAGTAACACTTTAAAGCCCAAATCTGGGCACCACACTTTCCATAGTTTTAAAGGGCTAAGTTGCTAGTTACACCATCCCCTTATAGTAATTCATTTGTTTTTGAATAGTAAGCAGCTGATTTATCCTTGCTATGGTATACTTAGTGATTCTGCAACCTGGAATAGGTATACTGGTAAGCTGTTTCAACAGTACTCTGATGTATATTAATTCTGGATCTTTGACTCACTGATATGACGTCTACAGTCTGCTATGTAGTCCTGTTGGACAACATTGCATCATTCTTCAATTACTGTGAACATGATCTACTGCTGATAAATTTGATTCTATTCTATTTGCCACCGTCTTTTTGTCATGCACAAGGATAAGAATCTTTCATTTTAGCCATGGGAATGTAGTTTTCAAACCTCATTTGATTCCACTGAACACAACTGTCACTTTTAAATAATGAACCTTTTCCTGCTGTTTTTGTTTGTGAATTAAAGTATAACTAAAGGCAAAACTTTTTTTTTTTTTTATTTAAGTTTTATATGGAGTAGAGAGGGATTGACACCTGTCCGTTTTTAATTCTGTCTGTGTCCCCGTTAGAGATATTCATCCTCTCAATTTGTCCTGTTACTATTATCCTTGAAAAGAAATTCCCACATTTTGGGTTGTCCCTAGAAAAGTAATAAAGGGGAGATCTTCCAATGGGGACACTAGTACTTTTCCTTTCTCTTCCTGTTTTGGCTGTGGGACAAGAAGTGAAGGTAAATTTCCCCAATGGGACACAGATGGCCAAAAAAAAAAAAACTGAAGGGTTTAACCCTCCCTTTATCCAAGATGGGAAAAACAAATTTTATCTATAGTTTTACTTTAGGCATATTGCAACTTACAAAATTGTTGCATTTAGCTGTGTACACACCTTAAGGGAATTCAATTTGTGGTCCCTTGGCAAGGGTGAGAAACACTGTATGACTAAATGACAAAAATGAGTTTTTTACTTTATTATAGAAGTGATTCAGGTGACTGTAAATGCGCCCGATCACTTCCACATGCTAACAAGTAGTGGTCCCATACTCTAGGACATTTTCCCCTCCCTACTTCCACTTCTTCTTTATGAGCATGGGACCTCTAGAGGGGCCCTTAGGATGGAGAGCAGGAAGAGAGCAGTCAACTTCTGTTCTCTAATCTCAAAGCCACAAGCAAAGTAAAAAAACTACTGTTAATGGACTACTACAGAATACATTCAATGTTAAATGACCATTTAGTAATATACCAAAAATAAGTAAAAAATAAAACAAGCCAGACAATAGCCATGCACCCTCAGTGAGCCTTTTTTTACAACACGGTATAAAAACTGCATAGGTATACCTAATTCCCGTAAAACCAACAACCCCCCCCTTAACTCCTCCCCTATCCCGAAAAGTCCTCAAAATGTACCCCAAATGACTGTATACAGCAGACTAGAATCTGTCAAACAAGACTTGACTCACACCTAAGAGTGAGAGTACTAATGTTATACAAAGCAATCCAAAGTATATTAACCTCCCTGGCGGTATTCCCGAGTGTAGCTCGGGGTAAAGTTTCAGTACCAAAAGCGGTAACCCCAAGCTACACTCGGGCTTACCATGCAGCGTTGCATAGGGAGTCCCTGCAGCGCTTACCTTGTTCTTCGCTCCCGCGATGTGTCCCCTGCAGCGTCCCCGGCCATCTCCTCCGGCCGATGCCGGCTTCCGTGTTCCGGTCCCTGTGACGTCGGGATGTACGGGCGGCGGCAAATTTGACATTTTTTTTAAAAATTTCATTTTTTTTAAAATGATTATTACATAGTAAAACATTGCTGTTTCAAAACATTTCACATATATTTTGTCCTTACTGCTTTGTCCTGTCCCCTGCCTGCATTTTGACTGTTCTTTCTGCCTGGAAACTTAGAAAAGTCCATGGCGTCCAAAAAGCGTCTCTTTATGTCAAAAGCAGTTTTAGACCAGCTAGAAAACAGCGATAGTAAATCAGAACCACTTGCAGAATTGAGTGATAATGATTTGTGGGGAAATTCGGCATCAGACACTGAAAACGATTTTGCGACTTTGCTCAGCGATGTGCGAACTTGGCGCTATATTTCAAATTTCAGTGTTTTTGGTTTGATTATATTATTTAATTACATTTATTATTATATTATTTTTTGTGATTATTTATTAAATTATAATTTATGATTTTGTGTTTCAAGTTTTATCATATCCAGAATGTTTACTAGACTCTTGTTCGGACAGATTTCAGTGAGTTATTCCTAAATTACAGGCCTACAATAACAAAAAAAAAACATATTTCCATGCAAAAAAATGGTACCACTTTCAGCACCAAAAATCTGAAATAATCATACGCTAGGGAGGTTAAATAAATATTGCAAAATACAGCAGTTCATAGCCCAAATTGTACCATTAAAGTCACAAACGTGAGTATGCATGACATGGACAGTCAGTATGGCAAATAATTATAGGTCAGCTGTTCCTTTGCAGAATGGATGTGAAATCACACTGATGGAAGACAAACGGTTTGTTTGATGTTTTACGTATTTTTTGTATATTACTAAATGGTTATGTCAAAGATTTTGAATGTAGTCCCTAGTAGTCCATTAATAGTAGTTATTTTGCTTGTGGTTATTTGATTACAGTATGTCTACTAGGACTACAGGCCTATAGGAATTTTTTTTTTTTTTTGAGGACTCAAACATGGGGGATGATCGCTAATCTCTTCTGCTTTGTTTGAATTTGGATGTGATCTCTTCTCAGAGCAATTCCAGATTCAGAGCTGTCAAATCCCTACTGCAATGGCTCGGTAAACAGCAGATCTGTAAATACAGTAAAATTAAAAAACTAAATTCTAAAAGAGCCCCCCCTGCACATAAATCAGGATGCACATGCATATGTAAATACCTATTGGGCAATACATATTTGGTATCCCGCGCACACGAAAAGTAGGAGGAATATGTTTAGGGCCATCAAAATTAACTCCAAACTGACTAACTTGTAATTTTTTTTTTCTATGTGTTTATGCAGTTCTTGAAATAATCTTTATGTGTAATAGAACATTTGGAGATGATATTGTGTTTATGTTCAGTAAAATTCTTTGTAGGGTATGTTTATTGAAAATGATTTCATGAACATTTGAACGGATACCGTGTTTCTCAAAGGTCCAGTTCATACCTCTGCATTTTAGAGACCACGTTAGAATGCAAGACTAAGGATTGTTATAGCAGCATGTTACCGAATGAAGCCGTTCACATCTTTCCACTGCCTTTTCAAAAAAGTGGCATGTCTGAGTTCTGTGCATTTTCTGTGCATTGGCAATGCATAAAAATGCATGTATTGTGTGTTTTTTTAATTATTATTATTATACAGGATTTATATAGCACCAACAGTTTGTGCAGTGCTTTACAATATAAGAGGGAGGCAGTACAGTTACAATACAAGAGGGTTAGTAGGGCTCTGCTCATAAGAGCTTACAATCTAATAATTTGTCCACAACGATTATGTAACTGTAGAAAATAAATCCTCATTGGCCAAATGTAAAAACACATTGCACCGAGCATGCAAAAAAACAAAACAAAACGGACAACACGGATAGATGTGAACCTGGCCAAGCAAGCAATTAGGCTTACCAACTTTATATTCTATAGGTCTCTCTATATGGTTTATGGGTCTTTTTTAGGTTTTCAGTTCACAATGTGCCTTTCACCATATCTGAAAAGTTGGTCGTGAAGGGAAAGGCATATAGTTACGTAAGGATATTTGCAGATCTCCATTTCTTCATTGATCCTCATCTTCTCTGTCATATGTTTACAAATATAAAAGAAAAAGAGAGGACAAAGACAATAGGGGAGAGGACAAAGGCCGGGGTTCTCCAAACTTTCTAAACAAAAGGCCAGTTTACTATTCTTCAAACTTTAGGGGGGCAGACTGTGGCCAGTGTTAGAAGAAAATGTCCTGGAGTCAGTGGGAGTAAACAATGCCCCATCGTTGGTATCAGTGGGAGGATTAGTGCCCCATCATTGGTGTTAATGGGAAGAATAGTGCCCCATCATTGGTATTGATGGGAGGATTAGTGCCCCATCATTGGTATCAGTGGGAGGATTATAGCCCCATCATTGGTGTTAATGGGAAGAATAGTGCCCCATCATTGGTATTGATGGGAGGAATAGTTCCCCATCATTGCTGTCAGTGGGAGTCATAGTGTCCTATTATTAGAATCAATGGGAGGAATAGTGCTCCATCATTGTTATCAGTGAGAGTAATAGTGCCCCATCGTTAGTATCAATGGGAGGAATAGTGCCCCATCGTTAGTATCAATGGGAGGAATAGTGCCCCATCATTGGTATCGGTGGGAGTCATAGTGACCTATCATTAGTATCAGTAATCGTGCTCCATCATTGGTGTCAGTGGGAGGAATAGTGTCTCATTGTCAGTGACAGGAAGTATGCCACATTGATGGTAACAGTGAGAGGAATAATGCCCCAAGGGCTGACTAAAAACAAGCAAGGGGCTGCAGTTTGGAGACTAAAATCTGATTCACCATGTGTACAATTATTAGGCAAGTTGTATTTTTGAGGATTCATTTCATTACTGAACTACAGTGCTCTCGGTTAATCTAAAATGTTAATAAACCTAAAACATGAGGTTTTGTTTTCTTAGGAGGATATCTGTGTTTCACAATTATTCGGCAACTATTAGTGTATAGAATTATTATTTAGCTAAATGAAAAACGAACATTTTTCCATCTCACTTTCATCTGTTAGTCTTGTTCACACTACTGCGACCTGAAAGTTGCGCAACTTACAGTGCGACTTTGCCAGGTGACTTGAGTACTACTTTGAAGCAACTTTCAGGGAAGGCCTGGGTAAACTTCCTGTAATGTCGGATACAAATCACAACAATATAGATGAGGATCCGACTTGGAGGCAACTTCCATTAAAGTCTATGGGCACAAGTCGGATAAAAGTCGCCTTGAAGTAGTACAGGAACCTTTTCTAAAGTTGGAGAAACTTCAGTAGTACTAATGAAGACAGTTTCATTGACTAACATGGGATTTCACATGTCATGTGACTTGGAGTCTCACAAGTCTGATCCCAAGTTGTGGTAGTGTGAACTGAGCCTCAAAGTGAGAGTAATAAACAAGCAACTCAAAATTTACAAAAATTTTTGACACTGCAAAAAATTGGTGAACAATATAGCCACCCTTCTTTTCAATAACTGTCATAAGCCTTCCATATATGGAGTCTGTAAGTTTCTTGATCTGTTGACGGTCAACTTTTTGTGCAGCAGCAACCACAACCTCCCAGACACTGTTCAGAGAGGTGTACTGTTTTCCTCCACCATAAATCTCTGGTTTAAAAAGGGCTAATAAATTCTCAATAGGGTTTGGGTCAGGGGAGGAAGGGGGCCATGCCATTATTCTTTCATCTTTAAGGCTTTACTGGCTAGCCATGCAGTGGAGTACTTCGATGCCTGTGATTGAGCATTGTCCTGCATAAATATCATGGTCTTGAAAAATCCAGACTTTTTCCTTTATCCGTGCTTGAAGAAAGTGTCTTTTAAAAACTGGCAGTAGGTTTGGGAGTTGATTTTGAGTCCATCTTCAACCCAAAAAGGTCCAACTAGCTCATCTTCAATAATACCAGCACCCCACCTTTACCTTGCTGGCATCTGAGTCGAAGTGAAGCTATGCGCCCGTTACTGATCCAGCCACGGGCACATCCATCTGGTCTGCCAAGAGTCACTCTCCTCCTATCAGTCCATAAAACCTTTGAAAAATCTATCTTCAGATATTTCTTGGCGCAGTCTTGATGTTTCAACTTATGTGTCTTGTGGTGGTTGGGTTTCAGCCCTCCTTACTTTGGCCATTTCTCTGAACACCTTGCACTTTTGGGCACTCCAGGTAGGTTGCAGTTCTGGAATGACAGCACTGGAGGATAATGGGTTCCTGTTAACTTCATGTTCGATTCTTCTCAAATCTTTGAAAGTTAAATTGCATTTTGTTTTTTTTTCTCAACATGTTTCTTGCGACCCTGTTGACTATTTGCAACAAATGTTTGATGGTTCTGTGATCATGAGTGCTGTATTCCTCTGATTTTTTTTTTTTACAATTTTTGACTTTTCAATCAAATATCTTTTTTTGACCCATTTTGCCTGAGGAAAATAAGCTGCCTAATAATTGTGCACAACTTGATATAGGGTGTTGATCTCCTTAGGCCACACCCTCCCATTACATAAATACACCCTGATATGCCTAAATCCAATAAGTATTCAAGTTTATACAGCTTGGAGTTAAACAGTATGCATAAAAATGATGATTTGGTCAATATACTCACTTGCCTAATAATTGTGCACAGAGTGTATATTGTGCACTGCAAGTGTAGTTGCTCCATAGCTTACTAAATGAGGTAAAGCCTCAGTTTACAATGAATACCCAATCACATGCAAGGAAAATTAAAACACAGCATTTGTACTTGCATATAATTGGATGATGGCAATCAGCAGTTTCCCTTCATTCCAGAGCTTCCCCTTAGATCTAAAGAAACTGCCCTTAAAGAGCAAAGAATATTTGCCTTTAGTAAATCAACCCCATAGCATAGCAATATCTGCATAATAAGCAGCAGCTCTGGCCTCATTTACATATGTTGTTGGGGTCAGGCGGGAATTTGGGCAAGAAAAATAGGCTGTGAGCTGGCGTTTTTACCACCCCAATTGCCCCCCTTAATCTAACACAGTATGTGCACTGTCACAAATGATACCCCCTGTCGCATATGTTTAAGTGAATTGGGCCTCAGCACAACTGGCCTGCAACCAGTGCAGTGGTTTTGGTGCTGCAGAGCAGCCTTTACAGCGTTTAAACAGGCAGTGAGTAGGTGACGTAGCGCCTCCCAGCTGCCTGCCTAACACCCTGTGAAAAGCCGTATATCGCTTTTCAGAGGGCAATGCAGGTATAAACAAGGTCTATGGAAAAACAGCTGTTCTGTCCCCATCACTGTTTACTTTATGGAGAGCACAAAAGTGTCAGTGAAAAGAACACACAGCTTTTTCCCACTTTACCCCCCAGCAATGATGGGACAGCAGTATCAGTAATACTGTTCCTTTGCTGACCACCTCACATATGTGACACAGAAAAGGCATCCATGTGCATATACCATAACTAACTTCTTAGGCTACTTTCACACTGAGGAGTTTTTGAAGCGTTTTTACGTTAAAAAGAAGTGCCCGAAAAGCAAGCTTCCCTATGTATGTGAATGTATATTTATTTATTTTACTTCAGGTACTTATATAGCGCCATCAATTTACGCAGCGCTTTACATATATATTGTACATTCACATCAGTCCCTAACCCTCAAGGGGCGTACAATCTGAGGTCCCTAACTCACATTCATACATACACATACTAGGGCCAATTTAGACAGGATCCGATTCACCTACCAGCATGTCTTTGGAGTGTGGGAGGAAACCGGAGTAAACCCACACAGGCACAGGGAGAACATGCAAACTCCAGGCAGGTGGTGCCGTGGTTGGGATTCGAACCAACGACCCTAGTACTGCCAGCTAGAAGTGCTAACCATTTAGCCACTGTGCTGCCCCATATCTATGTATGTTTTCACACTGAGGTGTAGTGCTTGCGGTGCAGTGTAAAAACTCCTGCTTGCAGCATCTTTGGGGCATGTTTGGTGTGTTTTTGCGGCAGATCAGTGTGAAAGTAGCCTAAGCCTGATTGTGTGTCTGTTTGTAAAGTATACCTGAAATGCACTGTGGGACTTTACAAGATAATGTCTTATATTGAGTGGGGATATAAAGAGAATAAGGTGCTTTGATCTTTTGGTGTGGAATACTGTTAGTATTAACTATAAAATGTTTCTTTTTAGGGCACTTCAGCTGGGAAAAATATCTGAAGGAGACGGGATCTCAGCCGGCCCCAACACACTGCTTCAGACAGGTGAGTTGTTTGAAAAGTAAAGCTGCTTGGATGGCTACAGGGGCATGGTAGAAAAATACCCTGAAAATTTGATTTATTACTGGTTTAAATGAAAAAAGAGAGGATCTAAAAAAATAATTTTAAAAGCCGTTACTGCTAATGTACAGTGCAAACATATTAAAGCACTGTTTCATAACCCTATGCTGAAGTAATGCCAGCAGGTGTTTCAGGTTATCTGCAGTGATAGAAATATGGGGGTGCCATTGCTGGCTTCCAAGATTGCTGGTTGTCTCACTGAATACAATAATCAAGCTGTACTGCTGGTGATACTATCCAAGGCTGAAAAACGGTACACGTGGCTGGGATGCGCAGTCCCTCAATACTTAAATGTAGATAGTTACATAGTTACATACAGGTACATAGTTAGTCTGGCTGAAAAAAGACAAAGGTCCATTCAGTTCAACCATTAAAGAAAAAAAAGTTTTCCTATACCCACGTTTGTAGAGAGAAGTGACATGAAATGAAAAGGAGGTGAGAAAGCAGGAGGGGGGTATATAGTTAGGCTGAAAAAAAAAAAAGTCCATCCAGTTCAACCATAAAAAAAAGTCCTATAATCCTATACGCACAGTTGATCCAGAGGAAGGCAAAAAAAAACCCAGCAAAGCATGATCCAATTTGCACCTGCAGGAAAAATAATTCCTTCCTGATCCCCCGAGAGGCAATCAGATATTCCCTGGATCAACTTTACCTATAAATGTTAGTATCCAGTTATACTCTGTATAGTTGATAGATATAAGCTGGCAACTTGGTAAACTCAAACGTTGAAAATCTTTATTGGCTACGCAAGTACATCCAGTAAAACAATGCTAACGTGTTTCTGCCACTGTGGCCTTACTCATAGCATAAGCTGCCGGCTTATATCTATCTACATTGCTAGTTGTCTGCCTGTCTCTGCTTTCAAAGATTTTTGTATTGCTCTGTCCCAGAACCAGTCCTCTTAATCTGCATACTTACTCAAGGTCAGTGTCTTGGAGCCACTTGACCAGCATAATGGCGTGGCAAACAGCATTTTCAGGAGAGATCAGCAACAGCAGTCTCCATATTCTTTTTACAGGCTAGCGAGAGACTCAGCTTTATCAGTGATATATATTGGGCCTAAACTGCGGTCTCTGCATGTGCGACTTCCCATAATGTTCACTATATGTAATGCTAGAAGAGACTGTCAGAGACTGTAGACATACTAAAGGAAATAATGGTCAGTGACTGTGAACATTTGACAGGTATTGATGGAAACTAGAGAAATGCTTCAAAATATAATGAAGTATTGGATGTTACATGAGGATAGTAGATTTGACTGCTATTACATCTTGGCAATCAGTATTTCCACTCCCAGAAGAATCTTAGGCCCAATATTGACCGGCCAACAATTACAAAAGGGCCTCAGCCTCTGGGTGTTAAGTAGCTAGAGTGGTTTTTTGCCTAAAAACATTATTGACCTAAAATATTTTCCTTTTACCAGTCTGGTTCTCCGCCCTCCAATGATTACAAGATTGGAATGAAGCTGGAGGCTCAGGACCCTAGGAACACAACCTCCACTTGCATTGCCTCTGTGGTGGGCCTCACAGGAGCTCGGCTCAGACTGCGCCTTGATGGAAGTGATAACAAAAATGACTTTTGGAGACTGGTGGATTCATCAGAGATTCAGCCCATTGGCACTTGTGAAAAGAGTGGGGGGATGTTACAGCCACCGTTAGGTGAGTATTTCATACTTTCATTAAATGTATAACTAAAACAAAAAAGTTGTAATCCTACCAGACTTAAAACCTAGGCCCTCTGCAGTCAACCAATAAAACTGCTTTAAAATCTGCTTGAGCCTGTGCTTAGAAAATGGAAAAAGCATCAGCACGTCATCTCTGTACTCTTCCTTCTCTAAGCATATTTCCAGTATTGGACTGATAGCATTATGCGATGCAGAAGAGACCCACTGTCCGCTTCCTCCCAATGCTTGCTGTTGTACAGGGGATTGCAGCAGGCTGGTATGACGTCAGAGTCAAGTACTTATGCTAGTTCTGTGTAAATAAACATTGAATTATGTTTCTAATGAATATACAGTGTTCAAAAAAAATTAAAGGTAATTAGCTGATCTAAACCTGTCCTGAACCCGATGTAAACTTGACCTGAACCACTGAGCAGCTACTGTATCAATTAGCTGTGAAACATGAGCTTCAATCCACACCGCATATGTGTTAATCAGCTCCCATGCTGTGGAGAAAGGGATACGCAAAAAAGGGGGAGAAGATACACAGGAGCAGGAACAAGATCAGCAAATAAATAATTTTTTATATATATCTATATATATATATATATATATAAAATAGGTAGTGAGCGCTCTAATAGATGTCAGCAGCTAGAACACATTAGGCAACCATAATGCCTTAAATATAAACAGTCAAACTAAAATAATGAAGTGCAGCGCTAAGAAGAATAAAAAGTCAATAGAGTGATAATCTGGTATCACAATGATAAACTGTAGAGGTACGGAATCCCACGGCTTCCACTTTATCAGAGTAACAGAAATGCGCACTCACCGGAAACGCATGGGTTATGCGCATGTGTGATTATGCATCACGGGCAATGGGAACATCAGAATCCAGGCAGCCAGGCGTCTCCCTCACGGTGGGTCATCACAGACTCCTGTAACAGGTCCGGGGGATCCCCTTAAGGTAAGCCAGGTGTTCCCTTCTCCAGGAAAAAACCTCCTCTCAGGATGGCAAAAGTGCTTTCTCTATGGGAGTGAAAGCTCCAGATAGGAGCCCCAGAAAACAAATGCCCAAAATAGTGTAGTGTGTTCAAAATCTCAGGTTTATTCATCAAAATAGCAGCAGGACAGTAAGCATATGGTACATCATGATATGTGAAGTGCATAGAGTAAACAGATGCAGTACTGACCCCCAGTGGTGTAAAACGCCGAGATTTTGAACATACTACACTATTTTGGGCATTTGTTTTCTGGGGCTCCTATCTGGAGCTTTCACTCCCATAGAGAAAGCACTTTTGCCATCCTGAAAGGAGGTTTTTTCCTGGAGAAGGGAACACCTGGCTTACCTTAAGGGGATCCCCCGGACCTGTTACAGGAGTCTGTGATGACCCACCGTGAGGGAGACGCCTGGCTGCCTGGATTCTGATGTTCCCATTGCCCGTGATGCATAATCACACATGCGCATAACCCATGCGTTTCCGGTGAGTGCGCATTTCTGTTACTCTGATAAAGTGGAAGCCGTGGGATTCCGTACCTCTACAGTTTATCATTGTGATACCAGATTATCACTCTATTGACTTTTTATTCTTCTTAGCGCTGCACTTCATTATTTTAGTTTGACTGTATATATATATATATACACATACACACAGGTGAAACTAGAAAAATTAGAATATTGTGCAAAAGTTCATTTATTTCAGTAACGAAACTTAAAAGGTGAAACTAATATATGAGATACACTCATTACATGCAAAGCAAAGTAGTTCAAGCTGTGATTTGTCCTAATTGTGCTGATTATGGCTTACAGCTCATGAAAACCCCAAATCCACAATCTCAGAAAATTTGAATATTGCATGCAATCAATAAAACAAGGATTGTACATAGAACAATATCGAACCTCTGAAAAGTATAAGCATGCATATGTACTCAGTACTTGGTTTGGGCCCCTTTTGCAGCAATTGCTGCCTCAATGTGGCGTGCATGGAAGCTGTCAGCCTGTGGCACTGCTGAGGTGTTATAGAAGACCAGTATGCTTCAATAGCGGCCTTTAGCTATTGCACTGACTCCAGCCTCAGTCCACTCCTTGTGAAAGTCCCCAACACTTTTGAATGGCCTTTTCCTGACAATCCTCTCCAGGCTGCGGTCATCCCTGCTGCTTGTGCACGTTTTTCTTCCACACTGTTCCCTTCCACATAACTTTCTATTAATGTGCTTTGATACAGCACTTTGGGAACATCCAACTTCTTTTGCAATTACCTTTTGAGGCTTTCCCTCCTTATGGAGGGTGTCATTGATGGTTTTCTGCACAACTGTCAGGTCAGCAGTCTTTCCCATGATTGTGATTCCTACTGAACCAGACTGAGAGACCATTTAAAGGCTCAGGAACCCTTTGCAGGTGTTATGGCTTAATTAGCTGATTAGAGTGGGACACTTTGAGCCTAGAATATTGCACCTTTTCACAATATTCTAATTTTCTGAGATTGTGGATTTGGGGTTTTCATGAGCTGTAAGCCATAATCATCACAATTATGACAAATCAGGAACTTGAACTATCTTGTTTTGCATGTAATGAGTCTATCTCATATGTTAGTTTCACCTTTTAAGTTGCATTACTGAAATAAATGAACTTTTGCACGATATTCTAATTTTTCGAGTTTCACCTGTATATAAGGAACTCTTTTTATTCAGAGTATAGCATCCAGTTAATTAAACTCCTGGGATATTGATCTGGTCAGTTAAATAGCAGAGGGGGTTGTTAATCAGTTTTAAATACTTTGGTGTTAATGGAATTAACAACAGATGCACTAAATGGGCAACAATGAGACGACCCCCAAAACAGGAATGGTTTTACAGGTGGAGGCCACTGAAATTTTTTGCCCTACTACAGTGTCACTACTGGTAGCATGAGGCGATACCTGGACCCTACAGAGTTTGCACAGGCAGACCAACTTCTCCAGGATGGTACATCAATACGTGCCATTGCCAGAAGGTTTGCTGTGTCTCCCAGCAGAGTCTCAAGAATATGGAGCAGATTCCAGAAGACAAGCAGTTACTCTAGGAGAGCTGGACAGGTCCTTTACCCATCAGCAGGACCTGTAACTGCTCCTTTGTGCAAGGAGGAACAGGATGAGCACTGCATGAGAGTGGCCTGAGGGCCTGACGTCCTCTAGTGGGCCCTGAGCTTGATTGGCATTTGCCATTGAACACCAGAATTGGTAGGTCTGCCACTGGCGCCCTGTGCTTTTTACAGGTGAGAGCAGGTTCACCCTGAGCACATGGGACAAACGTGAAAGGGTCTGGAGAAGCCGCGGAGAACGTTATGTTGCCTGTAACATCGTTCAGCATGACTGTTTGGTGGTGATCAGTGATGGTCTGGGGAGGCATATCCATGGAGGAACGCACAGACCTCTACAGGCTAGACAATGGCACCCAGATTGCCAGTAGGTATCGGGATGAAATCCTTGGACCCATTGTCAAACCCTACGCTGGTGCAGTGGGTCCTGGGTTCCTCCTGGTACATGACAATGTGCGGTCTCCTGTGGCAAGAGTATGCAGGCAGTTCCTGTAGGATGAAGGAATTGATACCATTGAATGTCCCCCACGCTCGCCTGATCTAAATCCAATAGAACATCTCTGGGATATCATGTTTCGGTCCATCGGACGCCGCCAGGTTGTATCTCTGTCCAGGAGTTCAGTGATGCCCTGTTCCAGATCTGGGAGGAAATACCCCAGGACACCATCCAACGTCTTATGAGCATGCCCCAATGTTGTCAGGAATGCATACAAGCACGTGGGGACCATACAAACTACTGAGTACCATTCTGAGTTGCTGCAATGAAATTTCAGCAAAATGGACTAGCCTATAGCATAATTTTTTCACTTTGATTTTCAGGGTATCTTTGAATTCAGTCCTTTTGTAGGTTGATAATTTTCATTTCCATCAAACGATGGGTCATCCTTACGTTCCTAACACATTACCCAGTCCATATCAGTATAGGTATCCAGCATGATATTTTTCCCCATTGAGATCTGATGTGTTTTCAAAGTGTTCCTTTAATTCTTTTGAGCAGTGTATAACCATAACTAAATTCAGTTTGTGTTTTTATATCTATTTGGAGTTTCGTTTTAAAGGGTTAATTAACCTTTAACGACTTTTGCCAACAACATTCTTATGTATTACAGCATACTCAGTACATTAATATACAGTGATCCGTTTAGTAAAAGAATGTTTACATTTGAAGCTGTGTATTCTATTGCACCCTGTCCCCTTTCCCCGCAAATGGTAACGTACTGAGCACTGAATGCGTTTCCCTGTTTCCTATCCACATATGCGCAGTCTGCTCTCTCTCATCGCTCTGTGTTCTGCAAGGGCAAAGTGCAGTTGAAGGCAACTGCAATAAAGAATGTATTCAGTGTCCTCCGTAAAGTGCTGCAATATGTGTTGTAAAATAAACATATATAATAAGTGATATCATAGGTAATCAGTGCCATGGTCTTTTTGTTTTTCTTGTTTTTTTTAGGTTTTAGGCTTAATGCCTCCTCATGGCCAATGTTTCTCCTGAAGACTTTAAATGGGGCTGAGATGGCACCTGCTAAAACATTCCACAAGGTAAAACATAGTTATTGGAATTTTTTTTTAATTTTTTTAGGAGTTCTGCTGATCAGTTTCTGTGCTACCTTTAGCTATAAGAATTATCTGGGGGGGGGGGGGGGGGGTTGGTTAAAATGACAGAAATGCAGACACTATACATTTTCATTGGCACTCATTTAATATTTGATATCGCTTGAAATGATATATAAAGCATTACCTTTCCACTTTGTAAACAAGGGCCTGTTCACACCACAAAGTGTACGGTAAGCACACATAAATGCACATGTGCTGATATGTATGCACATGTGTTGTATTTTAAAATGCGTTGCATTACTTTAATTTTTTGTTTTGGTGTGATTGATTTTACAATGTTCTGACATGCATTGATAAATGTATGCCAGTGCATCTGGTGTGAAATGAACCCTAAAGCACTTTTTGTCATCCATTAGGGTACACAGACTAATATTAATCCACCTAGTTATACTGCTGTCTACAGCAGTATTGGACACTGGCACACAAAAAACTGTAGGTCAACATCTTAAGCGGCTGTAGGCCTGCATCTGTGGCAGCTTATGAGCCTTTGGCCACTGAGACTCTTCCTGATTCAAGTCAAGTTGCTCGAGTCTCTGACTGAGAAGCTTTCACTTGAGGAGTCACAGTCTACTGCTATCAGTCCCAAGTTTAAGGAGATGGTTTCAGCTTGTATTGATGCAGTGCGTACCACCCTAAAGCTAGATCAGAGGTGGTCAACTTGACACCAGATGTGGACCTTCTAGCCTCCAGATTTAACCACTTGAGCTCCTGAGGATTTACCCCCCTTAATGACCAGGCCTCTTTTTGCTACTCGGCGCTGCACTAATTCAACTGATAATTGCGCGGTCATGCAATGCTGCACCCAAACAAAATTTACGTCCTTTTTTTCACACAAATAGAGCTTTCTTTCGGTGTAATTTGATCACCTGTGCGCTTTTTATTTTTCACGCTATGAACAAAAAAAAGGCCAAAAACTTTGAAGAAAAACAATATTTTTTACTTTCAGCTATAAAAAATATATAGTAAACTCAAAGTTAGTTATAAATTTAGGCCAAAATGTATTCTGCTCCATGTTTTTGGTAAAAAAAATCCCAATAAGTGTATATTGATTGCTTTGTGTGAAAGTTATAGCGTCTACAAACTATGGTATAAATACTGCAATTTACGCAATTTTTCTGCTATACAGCGCTGCACTAGTTTAATGGACAATTGCAACGTATCATGCAATACGGTACATAAATGAAATTTACATCCTTTTTTTTTCCCCACAAATTGAGCTTTCTTTCGGTGGTATTTGATCGCCTGTGCGGTTTTTATTTTTTGCGCTATAAAAAAAAAGGCTGACAATTTTGAGGAAAAAAAAACAATATTTTGGACTTTTTGCTATAACACATGTCCAGTAAAAAAAAAAATGCAAAAATCAAATTTAGTCATAAATTTCTGCCAAAATGCATTTTGCGACATGTCTTTGCTAAAAAAAATCCCAATACGTGTAAATTAATTGGTTTACGTGAAAGTTATAGCGTTTACAAATGGCGGGAAAGATACTGGAATTTTACATTTTTATTTATACTAATAATGGCGGCGATCAGCGACTTTTGGCGGCAATCAGCGACATATGGCGGCAACCTGCGACTTAAACAGGTAGGGGGCGCCTCGCGCGCGCCCCCTACCTGTTTTGAAGGCAGCCGTTTTAAAACGTGCTTTTGCCTACGAGTGCCACCCTGCCACCGTTTATATGCGGTGGCTGGGCGACAAGTGGTTAACAGCAAATTATTCAAGTTTGCATCCAGGTCGAGGAATTTTCTGGCTGGAGCAGTGGATGCTCTGTGGGACCATTACACCCAGATCTATGCCTTCCTCCCCTGTAACTTACTCCTCATCTGCCCTGCAGGGTAAAGATTGAGGGCTTTAAGTGATCTTCATTGCTCTAGATTGGCCTAGGTGGCTGCTTGTACTATGGCAATGCATTAAGATATAAAAATCTTCTACCTTTAGAAGCACTTTAAGACTTCCTGTGTCCCTCAGTGGTCGAAAAAGAATTCCTGTTCTTGGTGCTACGTTGCTACAAAACTGAGGCATGCAGGTAGGAGGAGTTATATCCTGGCCTGTCATTCAGTTTTTTTTAGTTTGTCAGTATGCAATCCTCCTTTAGGTGGCAAATTAGCCCAAAGATTAAAGAATTTCTTTGTCCTTCAGTCTTTTTTTCTTGCTGATTACATTGTAGGAAACCGACCTCTGCTAATTCTTGTTTTAAACCATTTATTTGAATGTTTGATTTTACAGGAGCCTCCTTCACCGGCCCAGAACCATTTTGAGGTAGGAATGAAACTGGAGGCCGTGGACAGGAAAAATCCACATTTTATTTGCCCAGCTACCATTGGGGAGGTAAGGGGCAGTGAAATTCTTGTGACTTTCGATGGCTGGAGAGGAGCATTTGATTACTGGTGTCGTTATGACTCCCGGGACATCTTTCCTGTAGGATGGTGTTCTTTGACTGGGGACAACTTGCAGCCTCCAGGAACTAAAGGTACGGAATCTTCAATGAGAAAATAAGTGGCCAAGCCTATCTGATAATTCTGCTTTAGTCTAAAGTTGTATATAAATACTGTGCTACACAAAGATATTTTTTTTTTTGCAGATGGGAATATCTTTTTTTTAACAGAAACAATAGTACAAGAGGAGTACTGAGGATGAACAGTTTACAGGCTAGAAGGGTATTATTTAGTGACATAATAGCACAGTACACATATCTGAGGCCATATGTAGTTTACACACATCTGGATTTGTGAAAGCATGGCATAGGCCTGGGGTGCCAGTATTTTAGGGTCTGTAGTCTGCTTATTTTTATTTTTTAATCTATAAATCAAAAAGAAAAATATTTTTGAAAAGTCAATTTTTTTGTAGGAGTTATACACTTTTTTCAGCTGTATAGATTCGTACAGTCATGTAGCCTAAGGGATTGTTGACATCAGCCCTCACACTTATGCTCATTTAATGTACGTGTGATGTGTGTTTTGTAGGGGCAGTGCAATGTGGTGTTACAATGCATCACACTGTTTACTGCTTTAAACTTTTCATATAAAATGACAAAATAAACCATTTAAAAATACTTTGTTGGACTTTTTGTACTGCAACGTGCTACAATGTGCTGTCATCCGTTGACATGTGCTGTGTAAAAATGCAGTACATTACATTGTATATTTTGCAATGCATAAAAATGCAGTTATACTGCAATTTTACACAATGCACACCAACCCTTGCTTGGAGCCTATGTTGATCAATGTAGATAAACTCAGCGCACTGGTTTTACCAAGCTCTAAGGTGGAACATATGCTATACCTTCAGCAAGGTCATTCATTCAGTTACTTTATAAATGGGCCAGTTTTTTGTTTTTATGTTGATTCTCAAGTAATTGGCTGTTTTAGTACCAGTATTATATTTTTACAGCTTAGTTCTTTAGTGAAGTGTCTGGGGGGGGGGGGGGGGGGGGGGAGGCGTACCACTGGAAGGATAAACACGGCTGTTGTGTCATGTTAAGGATGAAATCATTGGCCGCTTTTTGGATATGCGGATATGCTTGCTCATTTCTCTTCCCTGCAAAAAGCGCTGACCTAGCCTAGGGAGCATGTGTATCTGTAGAAATTTAGGAGGTGCCTTTTTGCAGTTACAATTAAGTATGCAGAATCCTGTGTCCGAAAAGAGGGAGAAGGAAATTTTAACTGGCTGTGTCACCAATGACACTTTAAGATCCCAGTAAATCTCTCAGGGGGGCATAAAAAAAGCACAGGACCTTCCTAACTTGTTTATACAATAGGAGATATGATGTGTTAAAAATGGACATTTTCTGTAATATGAAATGGTCAGAACTAATTGTGAGAAATGTCCACATACGTAATTTATGCTATATCAGTGTAAACATCTAAGAAAACCTCAACCAAATACATGTCTGGATTACCAAATAAGCGCAAGCATCTTTGGGTGCCACTTTTTTGTGCAAGGGGGCTATTGTGTGTGCCAACACAAACCATGTGGTGTCAGTATATTTTACTTTTCTGTAGTGTCCAGTACTCCTTTTTGTTCATACCTGCTTTCTTATACTTTTTATGTTGTCTTCTCTTTTTCTGCCCTTTCTGGGCCTACTTGTTAATACATTTTTATTCAACCTTTCTTCATATTTTTTTATACCTAGAAGCATATCAAAGGATTTTTGTGTCTCTCCTTCTACTTAGTGGCTATTCCAAAAAGCCCAGCACCAGCTGCAGGTTTGGCCTCCGGTATTCTGAGAGGTCCCAGAAACTTAGTTTCAGGAGTGCCTGGTCGAAGGCGTCGAAAGCCAGGAAGGAAGAAGGGGCAGGTGCCAAAGGCTCTCACCCATCAGTTGACAGGCCAACCACCCAACCTTAGCGAACCTTTCCGTTTTCCTAAGAAAAGGGGTCCCAAACCAGGAAGCAAGGTATTTATTTTTCTGTATGCTTAAAGTGTATAGATCTAACCTATGAAAAGTCCAGGGATTGAACATTTATGTTAAGAACAGATTTCCACTAATCACTGATCTCTGGACGGAGTTGAGGTGACTTTAGTGCATCTACATTTACCTCTGTTCTTTTAGTTCACAAATACTCCACTGCAAAGTGTTGGTCTGGCACATTTCCTTTTCGTTCTTCCCACTTTGCAATTCGCTTGTACAAATAATCAGGTGTCTAGACATGGAAATTGGAGATTTCCTTATGGATTCTGAAAATCGGTGTGCCCAAATTGCCCAATGTGTGCCATAAATGCCACTTTGCAGCTGAGGTTCTTCACTGGGGGCATGGAGGTTAATATGCATAATATGCTTACATTCACCTGAATTCAACTCAAAGATCCGTTGTTAGTAGAGCCCTCTTTGTCACAATGGCTGGGAAAAATCTTATACTTAAGTTTTATTTAGCATTGCAAGCAGTACATTGGATTTGGTATATGGGATATTGGAGGCTTTACTTAATTTGGCCATAAGAAATTAATACTTCCTAAAACATACTGCCTGGGAAGCTTTTTTTCCCATCAATTTATAACATAATTTTTTGCATATATCTGAGGAACAATCCCATTTCTAATAATTCACCCAATTAGTTGTCTCATTCTTAAAGCCCATTTACACTTCACTGTGGAAACTCACACAAAAACACATGGGCTATCTTATCAAACTTTAATAAAAAAGACTTATTAATAAATGGCATGCCAACACGCATTGCTACAACACATGGCAATGCACCTGGTGTATATGCGGTGTTTTGATATGCCATTCATTGTGAATGACACCTCATCCGATTGTACAGCAGAGCCCAATGCACTGCAATGCACCCAAGCACATATACCATGCATTGTTTAAAAAAGGGTCATGCATGTTTTTTTTTTCATCGGTCCTAGCACGCTGGCAGGCCATTCATAATGAGTGGGATTTCTTAACACAGAACATTTTAAAGCATGCCATAGCTCTTGTTGACGCACTGCAATTGATCACTATAATGTGAATTGGCCCTCAATGTTTCTAAAAAAAACAAAAACATGGGTATTATATTTGAAATGATGGGACAACATATAAAAATGTCCATACTAATGATTAAACATGCATATTGCTTCTTAGAGAAAGCCTCGGGTTTTGCTGAACCAGATTCCTACTTCCCCGACAAACAGTACACCAGAACCAGACACCAGCACTGTACCACAGGATGCTGCCACCATTCCATGTGCTGCCATGCAGGCCCCTACAGGTAAATAGAGAATTATTAATCTATGCTGAAGATGAAAATCATTTCTTCTACCCTTTTAAAGTGTTAAAAAAAACTGTACCTAAAACATACCTGTATTCAAGGCAAAATAATTTTGCTGCTAGTTCATCTCCCTCTGCTGCTGTTTACTTTTTCCACAGATGCTGCAGGTTACATATACAGAATATTTCTCTGTGAATGTACATTTATTTGCACATACTCAATAAAAACAAGTTAAAAAAAAAATTGGATGTTAAGGCTGAAGGTTTTTTACCTTCACGCATTCTGTGAATGAAGGTAAAAAAAAACCTGCTGTGTGCTGCTCCCCCCACAGCCCTCCCCTAATACTCACCTGAGCCCCCTCTCAATCCAGCGATGTGCACAGGAGCCTTGATCGTTTCAGGTCTCCTCGTTGCCTGATACGCAGCTGTCAATTACAGTCAGAGTTAGAAGAGAGCGAGGGCCATATGGATGCATAGAGTGATGCTCGGGAACAAGTGCGCACCAGTGCCCCAGTAGCAAACGGCTTGCTATTGGGAGCACTGGTCAAGGTGGAGGAGCCAAGAGCGCCGGCAGGGGACCCAAGAAGAAGAGGATCGGGGCTGCTGTGTGCAAAAACCTTCAATACCCCTTTAATTGTGCACCTTTATCACTTCAAGTATTCCTGTAATAAGGAAGTATGGAAGTTGCAATTGATAACCTTCGCTTGTATAGATACTAGTTCCCTTGCTGCCATGCTTACCCATTGGATATATTCTGAGTCACTGACCTAGAACAAGTGTGCAGATTGGGGGCTTTGACTTTAATCAGGTTTCCTGACTTACATGCAGTGCCTCAGAATTTACTGATGCCAGAAAAAGTCAGGCAACAAACATTTTTAGAGGGATGTCAAGCAATGGCAGCCTCCATCTTTTTGTCACTATGGGTTCACTTCAAAGCGAAGCAGTATAGTGAGTAACTGTTGTCACCCTAGAATACAAAGTGTGTTTCAGACAAAATCACCAGGTGAACATAAAGGGGAAAGGGGCTACAAAATAAAGCTACAGCAACCACCTTGCCTAAGAATTGGTAGGCTGCAATACATTCAATGTTGGGCTTAGACTTGCTTTAAAACAAAATTGAAAAAATTGCATTTTTGCGTATGACTCCCTACCCTCTGAGAGAGGGACAGGCAAGTGCTATGATCCAATCAGGGATCCTGCTAATCCTTTAGTGTTCTCTAAAGTACAGTAAATCCTGCCACTGAAGTACACCTAATGTAGCTTGCTGTGGTAACTCTGCTCTGAATTGAAGAGCAGTGCAGCATGGTGCCACAGGAAGCTACATTAGGTGTACTTCAGTGACAGGATCAACAGGTACTTGGGGGACTTTGCAGAGAGGGTTGAGAGAAAACTGCTGATGTAGTGCTACAGCACCTATTCTTTCCTTATTCAAGGCTTTAGGTCTACTTTAACTACAGCAGAGAAAAGTCGGGCTACCTAGACTGGCAATACAGTCTGCCAGAGCTTTGTAAATCTCATTGACAATTAAATATAAGCCTGCTTGATAAATCTCTTCATGTTGTGAGTTCTGCCTCTCTGCTGACCATCTTTTCCCACAACTTCCTGAATTCCTTGCATGCCTTGCATATTCTTCTCTGCTGGTTATTTTCTAAGGACTACATATTTCATGGTACTTTGCTGCCTACAAGCAGTGATTCCTGGACTGCCTCCTTAAACCCATCCTGCCATTACCTCTGTAGTTCAGAAAGCAGGCTCTGTGACTTTTATGACACAAAGGAGAGCCTACATGCAGTGCATAATGAGTACATCTCACAGAATTCAAGGAAGTAAATGTGTGAGGATAAAAGGAGTAGGCTAGAAATAATTGAAAAACAATGTGGAAATGAGTATATGATTTTAAATCTTGACCATAGATATGCTTAATTTGTGTTTTCTTGCCCTTAGTTTGCATTTACCTAAACAAAAATGGAGATTCTGGCCCTCACCTTGACCGAAAGAAAGTTCAGCACCTTCCAGATCACTTTGGACCTGCCCGGGCGTCTGTTGTTCTTCAGCAAGCTGTGCAGGCCTGCATAGACTGTGCATACCACCAGAAAACGGTCTTTAGCTTCCTCAAGCAGGGTCATGGTGGGGAGGTTATATCTGGTGAGAAATGTTTATTGTTTCCACAAAACCCTAATGTGATGAAAGAGCATTGCAAATTACTTGATTCCAAAATAAATGCCTTTGTAAATTACTAGGTCATGAGAGGTAAAGGCTTGCTATAGTAAAATAACTGTAATGAATACCAATGTAATATTTATGGATTGAATAGAATATTGTGAAAAAATAAAGATTATGGTAAAAATGACTCTTAATGTGAACCTGAACTCCTAGTTCAGCCAATGCCACATTATAAGTCTGTTGACTTAGGCCTGATTTTAAGAGGTACATTCAGCCTAAGGGAGGAGGGGGCACTGTCTCTTTTTGAAGAAAACATTCAGCTGTGCCCGTCCCTGATTTAGTTTCACTTTCTAACTGGTGCCTTACTTACCCTGATTTTATCACTATGACCCGACAACTGCCTTCCCCCTGTTTAATGACACTGTCTCAGTGGCCTGTATTGTACTTGGGGGATGCCGATTGACAAGACTTAGCAATGAATCAAGGAAAGTGAGACATCAGTAAGAAAGTGAAATTAAATCGGAGCAGCTTAAAGGATGACGTCACTTTTGGAACATGTTACCTATTCCATCCGTATTTAGGGTGGAACATGTAACAAGCTCCAGCTCCTGTGTGCAAATAAAACTTCAGCGCAACAAATAACTCCTCAATCTCCTGTGTATACCAGTGCTGCTGACACTTCCATGCATTTCCACACACAAAAGATATGTCATATAATAGTGCCTCGTATATATCTCTGTAACTTTATATATGAATTAAACATCCAGACCATGTGATTATGCAACAACGGTGAATACAATGAATACAACTTAAAAGTCCATAATGTGTGATTTGAGCCGTGCCTTTATAATTTGTTCCCGAACAGGTGCTCTTTATTGCTTTTATCCACATGTATTCCTATAGGTGCTCCTCCACCAGAGACATAAATATATACTCTCACCTCCTTTTATGATCCAAATTGCATAGGTCAAATACCATCTTTCCCTTTTAACCCGGGTAGGTATACTGTGTAGATGACTCCACTTTCCTCCTCACTCTGCTGCAAACGGTCTCGTCTCCTCTTTATCCCACATATCCTCTGCATATGTAAACAGAAACGCTTACCATAGTGTAGTATATAAATATAGTGTGATTTATTAACCACTTGCCTACAGGGCACTTATACCCCCTTCCTGCCCTGGCCAATTTCCAGCTTTCAGTGCTATCACAATTTGAATAACAATTGCTCGGTCATGCAACACTGTACCCATATGAAGTTTTTATCATTTTTACGTGACAAATAGAGCTTTATTTTGGTAGTATTTAATCACCTCTGGGTTTCTTATTTTTTCTTAAACAAACCAAAAACCACTGAAAATTAAAAAAAACTTTTTTTTTTCTTATTTTTTGTAAATAAGTGATTTTTCTCCTTCACTGATGTGCGCTAATGAGGCTGCAGTGATGGGCACTGATAGGCTGCACTGATGGACACTGATGAGGAGGCACTGGTAGGTGGCACTGACAGGCATCACTGATGGGCACTGAAAGGCAGCACTGATAGGCGGCACTGTTAGGTGGCACTGACTGGCACTGTTAGGCGGCACTAATAGGCAGCTCTGACGGGCACTGATGCACACTGATAGGCGGCACTGACTGGCACTGATTGGCAGCACTGATAGGTGGCACTGACTGGCATTGATAGGTGGCTTTGACTGGAACTGATGGGTGACACTGAAAGGCAGCTCAGATGGGCACTGATATGTGGCATTGATGTGCACTGGTAGGCACTGATATGTGGCATTGATGTGGCACTGATGGGCACTGGCAGGTGGCATGGATGAGAGCTGGCATTGATGGACACTGACAGGTGGCACTGCTGGGGCTACACTGATCATCAGGGCACACTGATCATCAGTGCCCTGATGATCAGTGCACATGTCCCCTCCGAGGAATGCCGATTACCGGCTCTCCTCTCCTCACGAGCTGTCAGCATGATAACTTGTGAGGAGAGAAATGCCAATAACCGGCATTTCCCTGTTTACATGCGATCAGCTGTGATTGGACACAGCTGATCGCATGACCGAGCCGGCATCTTCTCCTCTTTCTGCAGATTGGTGATCCGCTGTGTCCCTCGGACACTCTTCTTTATATTGTTTATTATTTTTACCTGGACACATCCCTTTGGTTTGGTAACCAGTGCAATGGCTACACCTGGGTTTTAGTTTTCTTAGGATTGAGAGATTGGTCTAACTGACTCCTAAACACTGAGTGGGTCTCAATTGTGCAGTTGCTATTAGTGATGAGAATAAGAATTGGATAGTAGTTATTGGTCTCTGTAACTTGTTTTAAACTGGTCTCCCGTTCATAGCACTTTAAGACCTACTGTTGTAGGTATATTTGGCCATCCATGGTGATGAGTATTGCCTTCTTATTAAATGTAATGAAACCATGCGGGAACTTATATTTTTAGTTTTTAACTAGTATCTTATCATTTTAGCGGTATTTGAGAGGGAGCAACATACACTGAACCTTCCAGCAGTAAACAGTATTGGTTATGTCCTTCGTTTTCTGGAGAAACTTTGTCGGAATCTACATAGTGACAACCTATTTGGTAACCAGCCCTTTACCCAGAATCCTTCACAACAGTCGGTGCAATATGAGAATGAGCGATATCTGCCAGGTAAAGCTCCATTGGTCTTATCTTATGGGAATTGATTTTTATGCTTTAGTATATCTGCAGTGACTCCCTGTTTCTTTTTCCTTCTCTGCAGAAAGGTGCAACTCTGAGGGCAGTATTCATGGACCAGGAAGAGGAGCAAAGAGATACTCTCATGAGACTCCTCCATACAATGCCCCACTTTGTCCCAAAATACCAAAGAATGACTGCCATGCATCAGAAGGTAAGTATGTACCATGCTTTTTTTCTACTTTTTTGAAAGCTTCTCTTTGGCAGAAGTGTCCTGTTGTTTTCATCAAGGAGACCGTGACACTTTTATGCATCCTTGTCAGTTACTCTTTAAAGAGGAACAATACTCACCTAAACTCCAGCGTTGTGGCTTCCCAGAGCTCCCCGCCCAGACGCTGAGATTTCAGGCAGGCACCTTTTGGGGTCTTTATCACTGGCTGGACAGGGATGAAATCACTCCTGCGCAGGAGTTCAGTCAAATATGGCATTGCCGAATTTGTACAGTGAGTTGCTGATGCGCTGCTCATTATACAGGAGCAGACAGGCAGGTAAGTAACTTTAATTCAGAAGAGACTGTGCATGTCTCTTCTGCATTAAAATTCCTGCCTGTTTGCCCTTTTTTATTTTTGGATCTAAAATTCCACTTTAAGCCCAATAAAAATAGAGCCTAAATGGAATCAGTGTGATATATATAGCTG
Source organism: Staurois parvus (assembly GCF_062004578.1). Taxonomy (NCBI): domain Eukaryota; kingdom Metazoa; phylum Chordata; class Amphibia; order Anura; family Ranidae; genus Staurois; species Staurois parvus. Next base: position 5,901,963 of record NW_028318190.1, on the reverse strand, counting down.
ATCTGTCTGCTCCTGAGTATCAGGCAGTTCCTAGTCTGGTGGATCGATTTACCAGCTCTTGATTTAGGTTAGTCCTTCTCTTCCACTTTCTGGAAGATCCTGTCATCAGATGGCAGCCCATTGGACTGGGGATGAATCATGGACACCCTCTCTATGAAGTGGTCTTGATCATTAAAGACTTCTTGTTTCCTGGTCTACATCCTGGAGTTACAGGAGATGTGTTTTTTTTTTTTTTTTTTTTTTTTTTACATCACTGGATCGTTTTTCTTGGAAGGTCATCTGATCTGGATCCAGCTGGACAACACCACAGTGGTGGCATGGTCCTGCTGCAGCAAGAAAGGTACTTTGGAATACCTCTAATACTTCTGATTAGTCTCCTAACAGCCTTTCTGCACCATTGCCCATGCCATGGTCCCCCCTCCCTTTCCTTCCACCCCTTGCCTCTCTATCCCACCCCCCTTTTTTTTATTTTGTTTCCCTTCCCTGTGTAGATGCCTTAGGGTGCCACTTTTTCCATCCCAAAGAAGTTAAAAGTGCTGTAGGTTTGCGTTTACTACCCGGGTATGACCGATTGGATGCATAGTTACATAGTTAGTCTCGCTGAAAAAAGACAAAAGTCCATCCAGTTCAACCATAGAAAACAAAATTTATAATCCTATACCCACAGCTGATCCAGAGGAAAGCAAAAAAAAAAACACCCAGCAAAGCATGATCCAATTTGCTCCTGCTGAGAAAAAAAATTCCTTCCTGATCCCCCGAGAGGTAATCGGATATTCCTTGGATCAACATTACCTATAAATGTTAGTATCCAGTTATATTCTGTGTATCTAAGAAAGAATCCAGGCCTTTTTTGAAGAAATCCACTGAGCTGGCCAGAACCAACTCTTGAGGGTGTCTTTTCCACATTTTCACAGCTCTCACTGTGAAGAAACCTTTCCGTGTTTGGAGATTAAATTTCTTTTCCTCCAGACGTAGAGAGTCCCCCCTTGTCCTCTGTGATGACCTCAGGGTGAATAACTGTACACCGAGTTCATTATATGAACCACTGATGTATTTATACAGGTTGATCATATCCCCCCTTAATCTCCTCTTCTCAAGAGAGAATAAATTCAGTTCCTCTAATCTTTCCTCATAACTGAGCTCCTCCATGCCTCTTATCAGTTTGGTTGCCCTTCTCTGCACTTTCTCCAGTACCCCAATGTTCTTTTTGTGAATTGGTGCCCAAAACTAAACCGCATATTCCAGATGAGGTCTTACTAATGATTTGTACAGGGGTAATGTGTATCTCTCTCTCTGGAGTCTATACCTCTTTTAATACAAGAGAGGATGTTGCTCGCTTTAGAAACCCCAGCTTGGCATTGCATGCCATTATTAAGCTTGTGATCTACCAGAACTCCCAGATCCTTCTCCACCATTGATTCCCCCAGTTGTACTCCCCCTAGTATGTATGATGCATGCATATTCTTAGCCCCAAAGGGCATAACCTTACATTTATCAACATTACACTATTCATGCACATTGTATTGCATATGATACATGCACATTTGACACTTTCTATGCTTTCTTTCTCCTCAGCTCGTTGAGCTACCAATCTATTTATTTGTGTACCTTTTAAGGCTCTTAGTCCCTACCATACATCCTGCTAGCAGTTATTCTTACTGTGTGAGCCTTCTATGTAATACTGTACCATTTATTGTGTGCTGGTCAGGGGAAGGTCGTTGTTTTAAGTTGTCCTTTTCACAGAGAATGCTTCCAAAGGTCTGTCTGTACCCAATATGTATGTCAAGTCAAGCTTTTGTATTTTGACGCATTCCACTAAATATAGAATTGAAATTGTTCGCCATGTTCTTTTTAAGTGCAGGCAGACTTCTTTAACCTGGAAACCCAGGGGAGCATTCTACGTATCTAAGTGCATTCTAGGGTGGAGGATGCCAAATGTAGACCCCCGATATTGTGGCTCATTTGCATGATGAATCAGTTCCCTTCTAGGTGTAAGAATCCTCTAGTGGTAACAGTGGATGGTCTAGTGATTTCTTGGGGTCTTTATATCTGAATCGAGGCTTCTCCTCCTCTAATAATCCTTCCTCATTTGATTCACAGATTTTAGGTGGAGAGCTTTTATGTGATTTTCTTTGTGCTGGATTGACCCAGGAGAATGTACATCGCCAACCTGGTGACACTCCTGACTTTTGCTTTGTAGACATTAGCAGATAATTGGATTTAGCGAAACTGGAACATCTTGAAAGCTGTGATTCTTACAATGATTGAGGATGGGAAGACTTTTTCCAGTGAGGTCTATCATGTGGCCTTGCTACAGGGATGTCTTCCCTTACTGCAGATAGGTTAGGCTAGAGTTTGGCTCTCCACACACTCAAGTATGGATTCTTTCCTTGTTAATTTTGGTTAAGAAAGTTAACCTTCCCCCTGTTGCTTAAGGCTTGTATCCTGTGTATCCCCTGAGACCCTATGGGATCAAAACTTGTTTCTCTTTGAGCTTTCAGGGATCACTGTTGGCACTTCTTAGAGGCGTTATTTCTCTATTTCAAGGGGAGGTTCTTTCCTTGTAATCATTACCTTTGTGTGGTAAACGGCTGACCATGACGGTCTTTCCATGCAACAAATCCCCTTTTCTTTTTTGGGTATATAATGGGGTCAGGTAAATTGAGGCCTATGACTATATCACTGGAAGTTATCAGCTCTCAAGATTTCTGACTGAATGAACAGCTATTTTTTAACACTTCTTGAACAGCTGTAACAAAATTCTTTCAGTGGTATATTTAACAGACCATAGGGTGCAAATAAGAGAATATTTATTGTTAGAATTTAGATATACTTTAAGGATCTGTTTCCTCTTCTTCTTGTCAAGACATACTTTACTGAGTGCTTCTTGATCTTTTTGGCATCAAGCAATGTTGGCCTTATGCAAGGCTGCCACCTGATCTTCTATTTATTTTAATCAGGTGGAGGTTGCATCCCCATCTGATGCTAGCTTGAGGCATGAGATCCTTCAGGCAGCTCCTGAGCTGCAGGTTACTCCGCAGTGTTTTTAATTTGTTCAAATTGGGCATGTAATCATCTGTGTGCCGCATTGCCCAGTCGTCAGTTAACTGCTTTTGGATGCCATTAAGATTAATGACTTCTTCTACTCCTCAGTCAACAAGAAAGAAAATAGCATTTTTTTCCTCAAAGTGTAATCCTTTTCTTAGATTCCATTGAGAGGCACAGGTCTCACCCATTTTTATTTATAACCATGCTTTGCTACAAAACTGCTACTTATTTGCTACAAAACTGATGATTTTGCAGGGAGGACACAAATCCTATTTTTATAATATATCATTCTGTTACTTTACATCTTATGTCACCACAGGAGAAACATTCCTTCAGGATGCTGGTCTTCCGGGATCTGTGGAACAGCGTCTGGGTCCAGGAGACTCTCCGAATAGTCCAAACACATGTAGAATCTCCAGGGAATACCGATCTCTGGCATACAGAAGCCACCACCAACCTAGCAGTCTCTCACAGGGAAGTGTGCGTAGGCTCAGTTCAGGTGGTGAGTACTAATGAGATTTCTATAGACTAAACTGTAAAATCTTGCACATATTAATAATATCCTATGTTTATAATATTTATGCAGTTGAAAAATATGCAGCTAAAGTGCTGGTTTGGAATTAATAGTATCTAGATGGATATTATTTGTTGTACATTTTTTACATGGAGATATTCAGAGTTAATTGTTTTCACGCTCCAGCTTTCATAGTGTCATGCCTCTTTGCAGGCTATCCTGCTATCACTCTGCCTCATGTATGAAATGACCGGGTCTTCCAACCTGGAATTTCAATACACAGGGCTGCTGCAATTATCAATCCATGAATCAGGTATGACCTCTTGAGCACAAAAGGTGGGTACCATTTCATTGGTGTGTTTGTGGTGGTGATGCGAGGCCCTGCCTCCTTTTATTTGCTGTGTTACAGCTGTTAAAAGAAGCTGAAGTGATGTTTTACACTGGAGTGGTCAAATGTATGAGCTGGCATTCCTACCCATGTGACATACAGTACTATGCAAAAGTAAACAGAAAAGAAATCCAACTAAAAACAATATTTGGTGTGACTACCCTTTTGCCTTCAAAACAGCATCCGTTCTCCTAGGTACACTTGCACACAGTTTTTGAAGGAACTCGGCAGGTAGGTTGTTCCATACATCTTAAACTGACCACCAGTTTACGCATCCACAGTGTTCTGTGGATGTATCTGCCTCAAATCCTTTTGTCTTTTCATGTAATCCCAGACAGACTCGATGATGCTGAGATTAGGGCTCTGTGGGGGACAAACCATCACTGTCAGGACTCCTTGTTCTTCTTTTCACTGAAGATTGTTCTTGACATTGGCTGTATGTTTGGGGTCATTGTTCTGCAGCAGAATAAATTTGGTGGCCGATCACACTCCTTGATGGTATGGCATGATGAATATGTATCTGCCTGTATTCTAGCTTTCCTATAGAATGAAGATCAGTGGCAACGTAGTCATTTCACCTCAGTTCTTAGCTGTTGGCCAGTCCTTTTCTTGCTATGAACATGCTTTATTTGGATATTTTCACAAATTAAGCAGTAGAACGGTTTAGTCATAAAGATAAAATATACAGTATGTTAACAGTAACACACCTTAACCAATCTCTGGTTCAGCTGCAATCCAATGCATTGAGATCTACATAATTTTGCCTTTGTGTACCTATCCCAAGCAAGGCAGAATGGTGATATAAAGCATCTTTTTATTTCCTCTAGAGTCGGAGAGATACACAAGCAGCCGACAAGGGCCACGTGACCCTTCACAGTGGAACATGGAAGACGTAATGCAGTTTATCAGAGAAGCTGACCCACAACTGGGATCCCATGCTGAGCTTTTCCGTAAACACGTAAGTCATATTTGTTGTAATCAGGCTTTGGACTCAGCTTCATTTTAGCAGTTTAGCATCTAAAGGAAAATATGACTTGTCTCTGGATCAGCTAGTAGTGGTTATAGGCTCTGCATTCATAAGGCTGAAATACTTTTTTTTTTTTTTTTACAATTTCACTTTCAGTGGACAGTGATTTAAAATATAGGTATTTCTTATAGGGATGGGCATTCAGGATGATGACATTAAATAAACTCTAGTATAAGCAAACATCTTTCCAATCATTTCTAATAAATTGCTTGGGTCTCTAAATTTAGCTTTTGCTTTGGTGTCTGAAGCTGTGAGGGCCACTAATAGGCAAATGAGCTGATCTTCTAAAACAGACACCTAAAAGTATGTGTTGTTTTGCGCATGCACTGCTTAAAGGATAAGTTCACCTTTGGGAACGTTACACCCGTTTTTAGGGTGGAACATGTAACATGTTCCCATAGCTGCAGCTGGTCTCGCCGCCGCCCCCCTACTATCTAATTTTAAAACAGCAAGGCTGCGGGGAACTGTGCGAATTAATTAACTGCAAGTCTTGACAGCCTTAGCCTTGTAGTTTTCAATTAACTACCACGGCGCTGTGGAGCGGCGTGGTAGTTCATTGAAGCCTCCTGTCAGAATATGTGCTTGACCGTATGGCAAGCAGATATTCTGACAGGTCTGCAGGAGACCTGCATGGCATCAGCAATCTACTGATCGCTGGTGCAATGCTTTCCAGGCCCCTTTGGACAAAAATAATAAATGCACATTTATTAGCTGCAAAAAATTGTGCATTTTTTTTTTTTGTCCAAAAGAGGAACATATCCTTTTAAAGGATAAGTTCACTTTAAAAAAAAAAATAATAATTTTGCAGGTTAAAAAATGTGTATTTACTAATTTTTTTTTTTTTAAAGCATTGCACAAGCAATCAGAAGATCGCCGGTGCCATGCTGGACTCCTGCAAACTGTCAGTGTATTTATTTGCCCGTACATCCTGTACAGGCAAGCAGAGACAGTCTGACAGGAAGAATCAACAGCACTGTGGTAGTTCATTGAGAACTACAATCTGACAGCGCAAAGGCTGCCGGGACTTGTAGTTCATTCACAAAACTCTGTGAATAAATGACAAAGCTGTGTGGCGGACCACCCTGTTTCCAAAAACTTACAGCTGATACGGAGACCTTCTCCCTGTACTTCTTTCACGTGGGGGGGGGGGGGTTGAATCGGGCAGTGGCTGCAGCGGTGGGAACATGTTACATGCTCCACCCTTAAAACAGGAGGAACATGCAACATGTTCCCAAAGGTGAACTTATCTTTTTAACCACTTAAGGACCATATATGTACTGGTACATCATAGATTATAAGTGGTTATAAACAAAACAGGTTTGTGTAATGTTTTTTTTCCAACCGCCGTTTGGTTTTTAGGTGCCAGTGATCTAGATAGCTGTAGAGCCGCCCACTCACTTGTAGGGGCTGAGCTTGCCACCATTGCCGTGTATCCTGGGCTCCACCAACCAACCGGCATGGCAGGTGTCACAGTGTAGTTTTTAATTAGAGGGGTTTTGGGGGACAAGGGTTTTGTCACTTCTGATTGCGACTGTCATTCCTCTGGCTGCTGTGGTTGGGGAAGAAGCTGGTGAAGCATGGTCTATGCTGAGTCAGCTTCAATTGGGTCCATAGGGGATATTAGGGGTCCAATAGACCGATGTGTCCATAAATAAGACCTGTAACTTGTTAGCCTCCTATGTAATATAAAGATGATCATAAAAAGTTACAAAATGAAAGTGACATAAATGGAAAAAAAAACACACAAAAAATGCAAAGTCCCTGTGTACACTCACAATACAAATTGTCGCAAATGTTGCAGAGAGCGCAAAAAATCTAGAACCATCATTTGCTGTGAACTCTAAGTTATGAGCTTTTTTTTATAATTAACTTTTTATTGCTTTTTAAACATATAATATATCACATATAAACAAGTCACATAGGTAGACATAAAAGAAGAAAAGAATAGAAAGCCAAAAAACAAGCTCATCGACGAGGGTTACATAAGCATACATAATGTTAATATAGAACAGTGGAATGACAATCAATCACAGACAATCCGAGCGGACTAGTCGGCATTATAAGTGTCCCATGGGTCCCAAACTGCCTCAAATGCAGGAATGGAAGCAGCGTGTAAAGCAGTTAGGTACTACGTCTTTCTAATCTCTGCTATAACCTTCGTCAATTCCAGAAACGTGAGGGGTATAGAAGAAAGCCCATGCATGGGAATGATTCTCTTGGCCGCTTTCCTGGGTGGAAAGTTTCTGTGCATGTTTAGAGTGGCCCAAAAAAAAGTAGACCCAAAGAAAAGTAAATGGGCTCAAAAGGAACAGGAACCTGCAAAAGTAACCGCAATAGGGTAAGGACCGCTCTCCAGGAGGGCGCAATGGAACGGCAATCCCAAAAAATGTGGAAAAGAGTGCAAGTTTCCTTCTCACAACGCCAGCAGACAGAAGAAACATTCGGGTTGCGAGCATGGAGAACCTCAGAAGTCCTATACCAAAACATCAAGATCTTATAAGTATTTTCTTTATATACTACACACATAGAAGATTTAGAGGCGGCTTCCCAAATCCTATTCCATTGATCCAAACCAATATCACATTGAAGGAAATGGGGCCATTTATGCATATAAAGGTCAGTATCAATAGAAAGAGGGCAGACATCTAAAAGCAATTTATGCATAGCAGATGTTATGCCCGTCAGCATGGGCCTTGGATACAGATACGCTCAAAAGGGGGAGGTTTCTCAAGAGTCAGCAACAAGGCCTTAGAGGAAAAAATATGACACATCTGTAAATATACAAAATACTGATGGGGTGGGATACAAGCAGCTTTTTGAATGTCAGGGAAGGATTTAAGCTTGTTAGTCACTGTATTGACCAAATGTCGCAACTGAAATAGGTTAGCCTTTGCCCAAGGGTGCACACAAGCCATGGCCAAACTGTCCGGAAGGCTTGGATTAAAAATTACACTGGTCAAGGGGGAACACTTGGAGCTTAGGGCGAATCTAACCCTACATCTCTTCCATATAGACAACATGAACTGCATGGGTCCCAATAGGAAACGTTTGTAAGAGGAAAAGTCAATGTTGGTCGTGGACCAAAGGATGGAGCAAGGGTGCGTCGGACTGAGTTGTAGAGATTCAATCTCAGTCCATTTATTAGAGGGGCGCTGGGAGGACCATGAGACAAAGGTCCTGAGATGGGTAGCTAAATAGTATGAAACAATTTCTGGGGCCCCCAGAACGCCCGGATCGAGGAGAGAGAAGGGCGGTAAGAGCAATACTATGTGATTTGTTGCACCAGATGAAGTGGAGAAAAGACTTCTGAAGAGAACTCAATTTGGGCATGGGTGTTATAGGGACAGGAAGTGTCTCAAACAGGTACAGAAGCTTGGGTAATATATTATTATTATACAGTATTTATATAGCGCCAAAAAGTTTGCTCAGCGCTGTACATTATAGTGGGAGACAGTACATGAGACAATACAGTAACAATACAATACACGAGGGGTTCGAGGGCCCTGCTCCTTGGAGCTTACAATTTAGGAGGGAGGGGATAGTGGTACAGGAGGAAATGGCTGTGGGGGATGGAGTGGTAGGAGGAGTGGAGGAGATCGGCTGTTAGGTGAGGGCGGGTTATGCTTCCCTGAAGAGATGGGTTTTCAGGGTGCGCCTAAAGGTGAGGAGGGTAGGTGACAGTCTGATGGATTGGGGTAGTGAGTTCCAGAGGATGGGGGAAGACCTGGAGAAGTCCTGGAGTCGGGCATGGGAGGAGGAGACCAGGGAACTAGAGAGTAGGAGGTCTTGGGAGGAGCGAAGAGTACGTGTTGGGTGATATTTGGATATCAGGTCGGTGAGGTAGTTCGGGGCAGTATTATGAATAGCTTTACGTCAATGTTAGTAGTTTGAATTTTATGCGTTGGGCAATCGGAAGCCAGTGGAGGGAATGACAGAGAGGGGTTGGCGGATATGGAACGGTTGGTAAGGTGGATGAGTCTGGCCGCTGCGTTCAGGATAGACTTAAGCGGGTTAGTCTGTGGTGAGGTAAGCCGGGGAGGAGGGAGTTGCAGTATTCGAGTCATGAGATAATAAGGGAGTGAATGAGTTGTTAGTAGTGTCCCTGGGGTTAGGAACGAACGTATTTTGGAAATGTTGCGGAGGTGGAGCCTGCATGAATTTGCCAGAGATTGGACATGGAGCTGGAAGGATAGATTGGAGTCTAGAGTGACACCTAAAACTTTGGCTTGCAGGGTGGGACTGATGGTGGTGTTATTGGTCGTGATGGAGAGGTTGGGGGGGAGCGCGGGCTGGGGGGAAAACTAGGAGCTCGGTTTTGGAAAGGTTTAATTTAAGGAAGTGGAGTGACATCCAGTTTGATATGTCGTTCAGTAGGCAGGTGATACGGGCGGAGACTGAAGGGGTGAGGCAAGCAAGGGGTAGAGAGTTAGATTTGCGTGTCATCGGCGTAGAGGTGGTAGTTGAAGCCGTGAATATAGTCATTTTCGGTACGTTGATACGTCTGAGGAAAGAAATGGGAAGAGGGTCCCATGATTTCAAGGACTGGGAGATTGCATGGAACAGAGGAGGGAAGTTAGCCACATTAATAGAGTGATAGGAGGAAGTCAGGTTATATAGTTAGTCTGGCTGAAAAAAAGACAAAAGCAGAGGGGAAAGCGGACATCCCTGGCACGTACCATTTGACATCCGAAACAAGGGGGACAAAAGTGACATCAGTTTGACCTGGGAAGTGGGGGTGGAATATAGAGCTTTCAAGGCTGCCATAAATGGGCCACTAAACCCAAATCTCTCCAGGACCAGAAACATATAAGGCCAGCTAAGTCAGTCAAATGCTTTTTGGGCGTCCAAGCTCTACAAGAGAGCAGGAGTCGAGGACTTATTAGCAACATCGATCAAGTCGATAGTCCTCCTAGTGTTATCCGTGGCATGTCCTGGCGGTACAGAACCCACCTGGTCTCGGTGTATAAGCTTGGATACACATCTAGCCAACCAATTAGCCAATATTTTCGTGAATATCTTGTAGTCAGAGTTTAATAGGGCTATAGGGCGTCCGTTATCTGGGAGGGAGTTGGCCTTGTCTGGCTTAGGAATCACCGAAATTTATGCACGTGTAAAATCATCTTGTGGAGGCAAGCCTTTTCAAAGATCTTGGAACAAGGACAAAAGGTAAGGTAGGGGCCAGGGTGTCTATAAAAGTCTTATAGTGTATGAGTAAGGAAGACCATCTGGTCCTGGAGATTTGTCCATAGGGAGGTGTTTGACAACCTCTAGTAATTCCTCAGAGATGTCCACATTTAGAGCCAAGACATCAGAAGGAGACAAACTTAGAAGTTGCATGGGGTCGAAGAAAGTATCAAAAGCTGCCTTTTGGTGAACATCAGGGGCTAGGCAATTATAGAGCTTCTGATAATCTCCAAAAACAGTAGCCATTTCGTGCGGGTCATATGTGGGTCTGCCATTCGAGTGGAGCAGGAGACCCGGCAGCGAGGGGGACATATGCGGTTTGAGTCTATTTACAAGAGAATTCATAGAATTTTTGCTTAGCCCAGGCAAGGGACTGGGCAGTTTTGCGGAGGTCGAGAGTTTTGATGGGTCACTCTCTGAAGCCGAGCAATAGACGGTTTGTCTAGAAGCCGACCTTCAGCTAGGGAGAATTGTCTTAAAAAAGATTGGTGCCTACCGAGGCCTTCTTCAAATGGGCAAGGCTGAAAACAGCCTTGTGAACTTCCCATAGGGTTGAAGAGGAAGCAACTGAACCAACATTACATTGGAAATGTGCATCCAGCCCCTGAGAGAGTTCCTCTCAAAGGTTTTCAAATTGCAGAAAACTCTCATTAAGGCACCAGTGACAGACTTTAGGGGAGAGGTAGGGAACAGAAGATTAAGCCTTAGGCATGTTCTGACCAAGTTATAGGGTTGATCTCGGAAGAAACCACAAAGGGGAGCAGGGGGGCGGTAACAAAAAAATGATCCAAGCGCGAAAAGACGCGATGTGGAGTAGAGTAAAATGTGACCTGTCTATTAAGGGGATGCCTAACCCACCAAGCGTCAAAAAGGCGATGCTCCCGTATCAGTTTACGGAAAAGTTTTCGAAGAGGACCATTGTCTTTTCGAGGGAGTAGATGCAATAAGAACCTTCCTATCCTTGTGGGGAGACATAATCAAATTAAAATCACCTCCAACAATCATGCATGGGGTGGATAGCGAACATAGTTTATCTAGTGTTTGAGAGAGAAATGTCAGCTGACCAGAATTGGGTGCATATTGGTTCAAAAGAACAAGTGGGGAACCCTCATACATACATTCCAATAAAATATAGCGACCCATTGGGTCAACGCTGGAGGAGAAGATCCGCAGTGAGCAGTTTTTCCAAATCAATATAGCCACTCCGGCTTTCCTGAAGGGGTCACAAGCTGAATAGGACTGAGGAAAGCGGAAAAAGCCATCCTGTTTGAAATGAGTTTCCTGAACAAATATGATATCTGCTCCTGAGGATCTGAACCACTTCAGAGCCATCCACCATTTTAAAACCTTTGACATTATATGACAACAGCCATCCTCCATCCTACACTCCCTCACCCACATCTTTATTCTCTCCCTCTCCTCCGGCACTTTCCCCTCCCCTCTGAAACATGCACACATCACCCCCATACCTAAAAAGCCCTCCCTGGACCCCAATGACCCGAACAACCTCAGACCCATCTCCCTGCTCCCATTTACATCCAAACTCCTCGAGCGCCTACTCTACACCCGCCTAAGCTCTCACCTCAACGACAACAACCTCCTCGATCCCCTACAGTCCGGCTTCCGTCCCCTACACTCCACCGAAACTGCCTTACTTAAACTCTCCAACGACCTGCTAACCGCCAAAGCTAATGGCCACTATTCAGTGCTCCTACTCCTTGACCTCTCTGCGGCCTTCGACACAGTCGACCACCCCCTCCTCCTCAAAAAACTACACTTCCTTGGCCTCAGAGATTCTGCTCTCTCCTGGCTCTCATCCTACCTGTCACAACGCTCTTTCAGCATTACCTATAATGCTACCACCTCCCCCTCTCTGTTGGGGTCCCTCAAGACTCCGTCCTCGGGCCCCTTCTCTTCTCTATCTACACCTCCTCCCTTGGCCAACTCATACACTCTCACGGCTTCAACTACCACCTATATGCTGACGATACACAAATCTATCTCTCAACCCCCCACCTCACCACCTCAGTCTCCGCCCGAATCACACACCTACTGAGCGACATATCAGACTGGATGTCGCTCCACTTCCTTAAACTGAACCTCTCCAAAACCGAGTTTCTTGTCTTCCCCCCAGCCCGGACACCCCCCCCCCCATTGACTTCTCCATCACATCCAACAACGCCACCATCAAACCCGCCCTAAAATCCTAACACTGATGTACAAAGCCGTCCACCATACTGCCCCAAACTACATCACTGACCTAATATCAAAGTACCACCCAGCACGCACACTCCACTCCTCACAAGACCTCCTTCTCTCTAGTTCCCTGGTCTCCTCCTCCCATGCCCGCCTCCAGGACTTCTCCAGGGTGTCACCCATCCTCTGGAACTCCCTGCCCCAACCCATCAGATTATCACCTACTCTCCTCTCCTTTAGGCGCACCCTGAAAACCCACCTCTTCAGGGAAGCCTACCCCACCCCCTGCTAACTTGCCAACCTCCTCCACTCTTCCTACCACCCCATCCCCCACAGCTTTATCCTCCTGTGCCACCATCCCCTCCCTCCTAGATTGTAAGCTCGAAAGATCAGGGCCCTCGATCCCCTCATGTTTTGCATTGTATTGTTGTTGTTCTGTCACATGTTATGTCCCCCTTTGTAATGTACAGCGCTGAGCGAACTATTGGCGCTTTATAAATACTGTATAATAGTAATAACAGCCTTAAAGTCATCATAAAACAACATTAAGCATATCAGCTGCATAACTGGAGTATGCAAGAAAATTATCATCGAAGAGGCAAATATATCCCGAGTTGTCAAGGCCAAAGGCCTGACGTTCCAGAGGGCGACATGGCAATTGACCCATCGTGGCAGATGCCTACCTCAGTAAAATGCAAAATGGTTATGATCACGACATAGCTAAATATTGGTAGTGCACCCATAGGAAAGAGGGAGCCTAAGTAACAAAATAAAAAAAACAGGAGACCCTCTAAACAAGACCATCAGGTGGCAGAGCTCATCAAACCAGGAAGTCTTGGGCGTTGAGGAGTGCGAGGGAAACGCTTCCTTCTAGGTATAGCTGATGTCCAGATCTTATGTGGAGTGGTGGAGGATCTGGATGGGGTTGGAGGTAGCGGAGGTGTCTTGTCCGGCACGGGAGGGAGCCCCAACTGTTTGAAGAAAGAGCCCACTTCATGCAGGCCAGGGAGTGTGAATTGGTTGGTTATCCTTAAAGACCACGAGCTCAAAGGGGAACCCCCACCGGTAGGGAACATGATGATGTTGGAGATGAAGAGTGACCAGCTTCAGGACTCGACTTTTGGCCAGGGTGATGGGAGATAAGTCATTGAAGATTTGGAGTCTGTCTCCCTTGAATTCCAAAGAGGGTTTATTACGAGTAGAGGAGAGCAGGGCTTCTCTACAAAGTAATGAAAGCATACAATAACGTCCCTAGGCCTGGTGCCCTCGGAGGGTTTCGGACCTAGCAACCTATGGGCCCCCGATCCAACCGCCAATCAACCTCTGGGAGCTAAAGTGGTGAATAAGGACAACAGGTGGTGTTGGAGTTGAGAATCAGAGACCGATTCAGCTATGCCACGAATACGAATGTTCTGGCGGCGTGCCCTATTTTCCAAATCCTCCTGTTGAAGCTGTAATTGGGACACAGAGTGTTTCAGGTTGGCGTTATCCTCCTCCAACATGGACATATTGTACCAGTTTGTCAAATTTGGTCTCAAGGTGGTCTGTGCAGTCTCCTATCTGAGTAATCTCCCCCTAAGCTCCTATGCCAATTTCCCAACTTTAGCAGAGATAGTGGCAGAAATACTCGCAGTTTGCCTTCTAGGGTGTCCACCATCAGAGGTGGCGTGGGTTGTGAAGCTGTTGGGGGGTCTCTGTCCATCCCATCCATCTCAGCAGGTCTCCTGGAGGGCTCACCACGGCTGCCGCTGCTACTCGAGGCCGGGGATGCGGGCCTAGTGACCCAGACCCTCAGCTCTGAGGGCTGAGGGTCTGGAGAAGGCAGCGTGGGCGGCTTCCAGCACCCGATCTTTCCCATGGGGATGCAGAGGTGTACAGCGACCTGGGAGAAGGCGCTCCTGGGGCTCTAGCTGCAGCAGAAGCAGTGCAGGAGGTTCGGTAAGTCAGAGGGTCGGTGGAGCTCTGGGATTAGGCGGCCACCATTTTGGACCACCGCACATACGCCCTCTGTAAAGGCTTTTATTGCTTTACCTATGGACAATTTTAGGTACCAATTTTAGGTAGTTTTTTGCCATTTCACAAAAAACTGCAATTAAGGCTTGACATCTCTGGTATCTATTTAGTCCACACAACTACATCTCTTGAATTTCATGAAAATAATGGGTATATTTTTTTTGAGTGCACTAAAATGCATTTTAGTGTATTTGTTCCTAAAAATTACAGTTTGATAAACATTTGTGCAAATATTGTGCAACAAAAAATTGAATTACTATTTTTTTCTATAGGTCTACAGGGTTTCTGCTTTTAGAAAAAAAAATGTATTTGTTTGAGGGTTTTAAGTAATTTTGTGGCCAAAATTCTGATTTTAAACGGTTTGTGCAAAATTTAAAACAATTCTCCTGTCTCAGAGTGGTTAAAGAGCACCAAGAGTCCTTGAGGAGTCATGCTTTGTCTGTGCATACCACCAGAGCTGCATCAGGTTGACTGAAGCAGGAGGTGGCAAGCTCTTATTGGTTTATGGTAACAGAACTTTGTATTATTAACCGCTTTCGCGCCACCCTATATCAGAAATACTGCTACAGGGCAGCACGGGTGCGCAAAATCACGTATATAGATGTGATTTTGCAGTTCTGGGTAGGGGGCACGTATGCGCCCTACCCGCGCCACCATTCACGGCCTTGGCTGTCAACCATTGGGTCCTGGCTGGTGATTCCCCACTGGCACCCAGGGATCTCCGAGAATTTCCGACTGGTGTATAAGCAACATAGATCTCTCCCCTGTCCACTCCTGCACTCTGCTTTATATGGCCCGACATAGCAGAGCCATACAAAGCTGTGTGCTTACAGTGGAAAGCACATAGTGAAACAGCACACAGTTAACCCTTTGATTGCCCCACATGTTAAGCCCTTCCTGCCCAGTGGCATTAGTACAGTGTTAGTGCTTTTTATTAGCACTGATCACTGTATTGGTTATGTCAGTGACACCAAGTCAGTTTTCCCCAGTGTCAGAATGCCCACCACAGTCCCCCTATAAATCGTTGATCGCCGCCATTAGTAGTAAAAAAAAAAATTCCAGTATATATACCGCCATTTGTAAACGCTACAACTTTCACACAAACCAATTCATTTACATGTATTGGGATTTTATTTTAGCAAAGACATGTAGCCTAAATTTATGTCAAAATTTGATTTTTAACACTTTTTTATTAGACATGTTTAATAGCAAAAAGTCAAAAATATAGTTTTTTTTTCTCAAAATTGTCAGGCTTTTTTTGTTAATAGCGCAAAAAATAAAAACTGCACAGGCGATCAAATACCACTGAAAAAAATTTCCATTTGTGGGAAAAAAATACTTAAATTTAATTTGGGTGCAGGGTTGCATGACAGCGCAATTGTCAGTTAAAGTAACTCAGCTCTGTATCGCAAAAAATGGCCTGGTCAGGAAGGGGGGTAAATCCTAAGGAGGGCATGTGGTAAAGAAATGAAAACTAGTGATTTCATGAGGTGGAGTGCTTGCTCACACAGGTCTTATTTTTATTTTTTTTTTTTTTCAATTCTTCTAGTTGTGAATGACTATTAGAGCCATGAGGACACCATACAAATTTTGGGGACGTTTTTGCACAAAAGGGGCTTCTTGCTGACTGTAATGTGATTGTTACACAGTTTAGATGTAAATCGTTCCTCTGAAAGATACTTTTTTAGTCAGAGCCTTATTATATAACAGGCAGATATATTATAATCAATTACAAAATGAGGGTGCCATCATCCTAAATTACTATAAAAAAGTTGAAGGGGGAGCCCCCAAAACAAGAATGGACTATCTTGGCACCCAAAAGCAAAATCGTAAAAATAGCATGTTTTTATTGGTACACAGAAAATATTTTGATCGAACATGTACATAAATTTGTTCTAAAACCATATAAATTTAACAGCATGATCTCATAAATCACAAAGGTGATAATTATTACAACTCCACCCCCTAGAAACAATGTACTGTGGCGGGTAATGTTGACTCCTCTACATGTTTCGCGGAATTAATCCGCTTCTTCAGGAGAAAAAGTCAAGAAGTACTCATAACAATCAAAGTAGAACATCTCATAAAAGATACATATAACATATATTACACAATTGTATATCAAAATCCAGTAATAAATTGCACAAATAGTCAGAGCCTTGTTTATAGTAATTTAGTTTGTTTTCTTGCAAGTTTCTCACACATATTTATCTAACTATAATACTTTGTAAATTCATTTGAAAGCGTTAAGAGATTGATGACATGGAAGAAAAATCTGATAAATTTACAAGGAATTAACCACTTGCCTACAGGGCACTTATACCCCCTTCCTTACCAGGGCAATTTTCAGCTTTCAGTGCTGTCGCACTTTGAATGACAATTGCGTGGGCATGCAACATTGTACCCATATTACATTTTTATCATTTTTTTCTCACAAATAGAGCTTTCTTTTGGTGATATTTACTTGCCACTGGGGGTTTTATTTTTTGCGCTATAAACAAAAAAAGCAAAAAATTTGAAAAAAAAGGGTTCTTTGTTTCTATTATAAAATTTTGCAAACAGGTAATTTCTCTCCTTTACTGATGTGCGTTGATGAGGCTGCACTGATAGGCAGCACTGATGGGCACGGATAGGCGGCAGTGATAGGTGAAACTGATAGGCGGCACTGATGATAGGTACTGATAGCACTGACTGGCGGCACTGCTAGGCACTGACTGGCACAACTGCTGGGCATTGACTGGCAGCACTGCTGGGCTGCACTGATGGGCAGAGTTGGGTGGCACTGATGGGCAGAGGTGGGTGGCACTGATGGGCAGAGTTGGGTGACACAGGTGGGTGGCACTGATGGGCACAGGTGGGTGGCACTGCTGGGCACAGGTGGGTGGCACTGGTGGGTGGCACTGCTGGGCACTGATCATCAGGGCACTGATCACCAGTGCCCTGATGATCAGTGTCGATCCCTGCTCTGACAACTGCCGGTTCTCGGCAGTACTTTCCCCACATTCTGACAGCGTGAGGAAAGTGCAGCCGAGAACCGGCAATTGCATTTCCCTGTGATCAGCGTATCATTGGTAAAAAGCCGCTGTGACTGGCCTTTTACCACATCACGTGATCAGCTGTGTCCGTAGGACACAGCGATCACGGAGATCACCGGGTGCGCGCCCCAGGGGGCGCGCAGGAGAGCGCGTTCTGGGAGGACGTCATATGACGCCCTCCCAGAACTGGCCGGCCGCAGTGCAGCCGTCATTCGGCTCTTTGCGGTCAGCAACTGGTTAAAAACAGGGTATTCAAGGCTGCTGAAAGTACGTTCCTGCACTGTATTTCTGCAGCAGTTTTTTTTCACAAGAGTTTTCATCGTTTTTCACTAAAGTAACAACCTAAAAGAAAGGTTCCCGTAAAGAAAGAACTTATTTACCTTTCCTGCTGCCCATGCTACTGATCTTCACTGTTTAAGATCTAAGCTTGCTGAACAATGTTTGCATCTGATGCTTCCAGAAGTGTTGGATGTCTGATCCCTCTCAGCATTCTTTGCTTTCATCTGCCAGTGCCTACATCATTACAGGACAGAGTGGTGACATACAGGGAGGCATGTCTAACAAGAGCCCAGGATCAGACATTCACAAACATGGAATTGTTTTGGTGCTACTTTAGCTTCATTTTCTTATAAATCTATCTTGATTATGTATTTTTCATATCCATCACTTCTCTCACTAGCTTTTTTTTTGTCTCCCCTATTCAGGAAATAGATGGAAAAGCCTTGCTCCTTCTGAGAAGTGATGTCATGATGAAGTACATGGGACTGAAGTTGGGTCCTGCTCTAAAGCTGTCTCACCACATAGACAAATTGAAGCAGGGAAAGTTCTGACCATGAATGGGGGTCATCTCTCACTAAATGGTCATACAATGGACTGCCTCATCAACTTTTTGTAAAGTCACCTTTCAAGGAATACGTCCCCATTTTCTGGGGCATTTCACACATTGTTGACTTCCCAACCTACAGATTCCAAGTTTCTGAGATTCTTCTCCAGTCCTGTGAACTTGTCCTTTATATTTCACAATCTTGGGGGATGAAGACTTTACACTTTTAGATGGCCTCTTGGTTGTTCTTCTCCTTGATTAATCCATACAATACTTTTCTTATCTTATATAGCACTGGCAGTGCACACAGCGCTGTACATAGTAGAATAAATGAGGCACAATGAACTTTTGGCCGCAAAAGCTTTGAATTTGATGCTTTGTTAGGTTACCGAAAAATCCACTTTTACGTCTTGTATATGGGTAAAATGAAAGGGTCGCCAGTATATGTATTAATAAATTCGGATCCAATTACACAGACTTTGCGCACCATTAATCCAATGTTTTCCAATTCCATTCCTTAGGATGCTACCAGTACGGTTTCCAGACCTTGAGGTATTACTGCACAGTAGGCTGATTTGTTTAATTTTCACATATTTTTGTAATGTCTAAAGCACTTTTCATATGATGGGTGATAAGAAAAGCACTACATAATGAACAGCCAGTTATTAATATAAAGGCAAGGAACTGTATGAGCAGATTATAGGCAAAACCAATTATATGCGATTAATGCATTTTGCAGTTGGTATGAAGAGAAGCAAGCCTCATAGTAATATACAGAAATATTTGTTGCATAGAATACTTAATATTAGGATTACACTATTGCTGACAGGTGGTTTTTGGCTGTACACTTCATTTTGCCTGTCTATCAACTATAGTGGACTTTGAGGACATTATTGTCAAAGTCTGAATTATGCTACATATAAAGCAGCTATTGAAACGAATGCCAACAATCAATGCCATTCAGAATAATGTTTAATCACCTTTCACATCTGGTCGTTTAGCATCATGGGCAGAATCGCAGCGATGCAAAATGGAATCGCACGTTAAAACGCACTGCAGTCACGCAAGCCGCATCGCTTGAAGATTGCAACCCCAAAATAAGCTCATGCTCGTTTTTGGACAACAAGCTTTGCGCAATTTATCATGGCAGAACCACACTGCGTTTTAGCTGCCATTGAAAACGAATGGCACCTGAAAACGCATTGTGCGATTTTATCATTTTAGCAGAACGATTTGGAATCATATGCAGAATTGCTGTGATGCAAAATTGCCAGATGTGAATGGACCCTAAATTATATCATTGTCACACTGATAATTCTAACTCATATCTTGAATCCATTAGCTGTAATTTTAACTTTTGTGCAAAACTTCCATACTGTGTGTACACTTTATAGTTCTTTATATTTATTTTAAAGCAAAAAGCTGATAAAATGTTAAAGCAGTTTGTAGAAAGGCTTTTCATTTATTATGTGTTTCGTATAATGCATACAAGGGCTCTCTCTAAACTAAAAAGGTTAGCATGGGCCAGGCTGAATTAATATACAATGAATATTTAATGGTTCGGGGTTTTTTTTTGCAAGTTTGTACCTAAGACTTCAAAGTTGTAAGTGTAGGCAAACTGCTAAATACTTGTAAAATTTCTTAAAGGATAAGTTCACCTTTGGAACATGTTACATATTCCACCTGTGTTTAGGGTGGACCATGTGACACGTTCCCATAGCTGCAGCCTCACCTGCCGGCCCCCACCCCCCTTTACGCTGACAGATGTACGGGGCTCCGCCCACATGGCCGCATCACTCATTCACAGAGTTCTGTGAATGAGTCCCTACTAGTTCCGACAGTCTTAGCGGCCGTGGGCTTGTAGTTTTCAATAAATTACCACGGTGCTGTGGAGCGCCGTGGTAGTTCATTGAAGATTCCTATCAGTACATCCTGCACGGCAAGCAGATATTCTGACAGGTCTGCAGGAGACTTGCATGGCATCAGCGATCTATGGATCACTGGTGCAATGCTTTCCAGGCTCCTTTGGACAAAAATAATAAATGCACATTTTTGTACCTGCAAAAAAATGTGCATTTTATTATTTTTGTCTGAAAAGGTGAACTTACCCTTTAAAGTGGTACTAAAGCTAAAAATGTTTACCTTAATGCACTGGCATTAAGGTTAACAACGTTTTCAATTCTCTCAATTTCTCTGCCTCCCTCCTTCTCTGTGTGAAAGGGAAGAGAGGGGAGAATAGATCCAGTGCTGTGTCTGGATGCATCTCTTCTTCCCTCTCTTCCTCTTCACACAGCACTCGTGCAGCAGCAGGAGTCATTCGCTACTGCTGTTGTCAATCAAATGCAGTGAGGAGGAAGTGTGAGTTGGGGCTAAGCTTTGCTGTGTGAGTCTTTAGAGAGTGGCTTGCTCAAGACTGTGATAGGGTAGAGAAGAAAGAGCAGGTTACTGATAAAGTTATCTCTATGCTGTCATCCAGTTAGCAGGCTGTACTTGTTAGATACAGAGAGTTGCGCAATACAATAAATCCTAACTGACTGAGTTCTGCTCTCTCCTGGATTAGAGTTAGGTAAACCATAGAATATACAATCTTTTTTTTCTTCCACCACGGGTGGCTCCTGCTACGGTCATATGCAGTGAGGAGGAAGTGGGGGGCGGGGCTAAGTCCTGTTGTGTGTGTCTATGACGTGCAGCTCCATAAACGCTGAGTACAGGAGCAAGCAGACACCGCGTGCCCCATAGCAAACGGCTTGCTATGGGGACACATAAAGAAGAGGAGGAGCCAAGATCGTCAGCGGGGGACCCGAGAAGAGGATGGAGGCTGCTTTGTGCAATATCATTGCACAGAGCAGGTGAGTATATCATGTTTGTTATTTTAATTTAAAAAAAATAGATTTTAGTAACACTTTAAATACAAAACTGTGAGATGACTGGATACAGATAGGTCACTACTGGTGCTCCTGCACAGAGTCAGTTTACTACTTTGTACATCCTGTTTACATCTATAGGTAAGTCAGTGTCTTCTGAGGGGTAAGTATCAGACTGTCAGTCATGCCTTTATTATATTTGCTAGAAGAGCTTTCTGAGAGAGTTTTAAACTGTTGTGAGCTCCACTAGACTTCAGTATTATACTAAATCAAAGTTCTCTGTAATCTGTGCCCATTTGCTTGATCTCTACAGCTATAGTGGCTTGACTTTTGTCACTCTTAAACATTAATACCCCATCAGGTGTAACAAAGAGTGGTCAAATGCACTCAAGTCATTTGATATCAGGGCTCCCTATTACTCCCACTCTATCTCTGTTCAGACCATAGAGTAACCATGAATGATAAATTCTGCATGATTTCAGAAGCTTGGCAAACGAAAGCCATAGACACCGGCCCCTAGGAAAAAGTATTTATTTTGATTATGCTAAACCAGACGAATCACCTTTCTAACAATCTGAACTATAATATTTTTCTTTTGGTATGGGATAGAGGGGGGAAGTGTTTCTTCAGTCAGTAGAAACTTCTAAGTACTGTATAGCGGGTCTGATCAGATTTTCTTTCTTAATTATTTTCTCTGATCTATGAATATCAGAAATTAATTTTAAAACAAATAACCTAAAAGCAGCTATTCCTTTCTAAACGAATTGTATTTTCTGAACCTGACCCTTAATGTTTTTAATTTTCTTCTGGGTGTGGTAGCCTCTACTAGAGAGCCATACACAGGGCGTAGATATTTCGGAAAAGCATGGGGGATTTTGTCTTTCTCTAGACAAGAACTGTTTGTGACCAAAAGCATATTGGAGAGGTTGCATTTAATCGTTGAACCCCAAAATATTTTAAATTTCTAATGCTTGGTAGAAGTCCTTTATGTAGTCTTAAGTGAATAAAATACAAAACTAGAAGAATAAATGACACTGAGCCCTCTATACTTGGCAGGCACCGCCTCGTTTATTGGCTTCTTGATTTTGTATTGCTGTCCTTGTTAGACAGACCCTTGTCTTACATTTTTTAACTGCTTTGGTTCCTGCACCTATATACCCACTCCACTATGGACCTGAGCAATTTTTAATTAACCGCTATAGGCTTATTGATTTGTCAGTAACTTTTGATACCGAAGTAATACATATATCATTTGTTGAAAACAAAAAGGGCTCTTTTGACATTACCGACTTGAAAAAAAATATTTTCTATATATTATAATTTCCAAAAAGTGACAGAAATTGATGTTTTTTCTAGTTTGACCAGTGTTAGTTTTAAAATAACTAGTGTTATATTACTGTAGATAAAAAAATTAAATTTTATTCTTTAATTTGTCCCATCTATAATGACATTAAAATGACTTGATACAAAGAATTGCGAAGTTATTTGCAAATGAAATAAAGACTTTTATTAATTTTGTGGGTTTTTTAATGTAACACTACAAAATGAATCAAGCAATATGAACAAAAACTAAAAAAAAGTTTATATATCAATATGAATGGTAAGTCAAAAGGAAAAAAAATATCTAAGGGGAGGAGAGGAAGGAGTAGATTACGACTTATAGGGTTAATACAGCTAAATGTGACTGCTGGAATTGATGGCAAGTGTGAAATCAATGAACACTCATTTGATCTGCACACAAAACCGTAATCAAAATATATTGTTTCAGTGCAGTTATGAAGGAAGACAGAAAATTGTTTTTGCAGGCTTTTTCCACACAGAAGCACTGCTGATCACCTTTCTACACATTGGACTATAGTATTTTTTTTGTGGTATGGGATAGATGGATGATGATGTACTTCACACCTTAAAAACCTCTAAATACCGTAAAGCAGATCTAACAGGATTTTCTTTTTCGGTTTGACGTCTGCACCAACAAGGTTGGGGGTGATCCAGACAAGGTGGCAGAGCTCACGGAGCATCCACCACCAGTCTTACCAGGTCAGCATATATCATCCACCTCTACAGTGGGCAAAGCATATTAAGTATTTTCAGGGAAGGAAATGAATAAATTGGGATGTACTGATCCCACAGAGTCAACAGATCATCAATTGCTTCTGTTAGAGGATCCCTGTGCTGGCAGACAGACCTGTCCAGTTTGTTCAAGCTGGAGGCCAAGAGGTGCACATACATCATCCCCCATCTTTGACACACGTTCTGGAACATATTCAGGTATAAGAAATACTTCCCTGGGTCCAGATGTTGCTGACTAAGGAAGTCAGCCTGTCAATTGTCCACACCTGGGTTGTTCCACGCGGACAAGGTTGAAGCGTTAAATTCTGTTCAGGACAGATCCATTATAGCTCACTTGCTGCGGGGAGACTTCTGGTTCCTCCCTGATGATTGATGTATGCCACTACAGTGGCATTGTCCAATTGAATCCAAATATGATGATCCTCCAGCAGATTGGTCCAATCCTGCAAGGACAGCCAAAATCACCTGAAGCTCAGAGTCATTAAGAACATGAGATTCTAATGACAAAGCCCCTGCACTTACAGAGTACCAAAGTCTTCCCCCTCAGCCTAACAGGCTGGCAGCCATTGTGCAGATCTTCCAGAAGATGGGAAGAACAGACTTCAACTGTCATTCCAGAACTGAATTCTACAAGCTGATCTTAAGTGTCAAATGAATTGGTCTGTCCAAGAACTAGCCTGACTTGTCCCAACAGTATGTTGTGATGCAGAGGTCTGGAAAGAAACTTCACAAATGGGTCTGTCTCAAAATGAAGAAGCCAGCAGATCCAACACACTCATTCAAAAGTGGAGTCAGAGGACTCTGGGACTGGATTATTTGAACCTGAAATTGGAGGGTGTGAAATTTTGCCAGTGGGGAAAAAAATCCTTGCTTATCCTGGGTCCAGGACTAGACCAAGATATTCCTAATAATCTGTAATAATCGGAACCACTGCAATATCTTTACAGTCAAGGTCACATTATCCAACAGCCTACATCGTGATTGTTTCCTCAACAGGAGGTCATCTAAGTATCCTACAGTTGGGATGTCGCAAGAGCACAGCAGGTCTAAGACTGGTGCCAGTGCCTTAATAAACACCTAAGGTGTAGATAGGAGGCCGAAGAGTGGTGCTACAAAATAGTAGTTTTGGGGTCCCACAGTGAAATGTAGGAAATACTGATATACTGAAAACGTGTGTAACAAGTCGGTATATGTATGTCTCTGATGTCCACTAAGCTAGAAAGTTTTCCTTGTATATAGAGTTGAGTACAGACCTAAAGGATTTTAGTGACATTTGTAAACTCAAATGAAGACATTCAGGTTTTTTAGATACAAGATGGGGCGGATGCCCTCTTTGGGTTTGAGAACTGTTTGGAATAAAACCCCTGAAACTATTCGGCCACAGGAACTAGACCTTGATCCAGAAAACACGAGATGGCTTCATGGAAATCTGCTAATCTGGTGACACAGGAACGTTGGAGGTGAGAAACTGAGGAGGTGGCATTGAGCAAAACTTGAGCTTGTATCCTATGGACCCCGCCTTGTCACCAAAGGTTAAAAAAATTTCCTTCCGCTCTGGACAGTGGAAGTGCACCT
Organism: Staurois parvus; assembly: GCF_062004578.1. NCBI lineage: Eukaryota > Metazoa > Chordata > Amphibia > Anura > Ranidae > Staurois > Staurois parvus. The sequence continues at coordinate 5,877,223 of NW_028318190.1, read as the reverse complement.
TCATGCTGAGGAACATTTTGCTGACTTTGAGCCCTAGACCTTGTGGGTGGACTGGGAGCCAAATTTGCGGGGGTGTGGACATTGATGGTGCTGGGGGTAGAAATGAAAAAGACATTTAACAGACAAGAAAGAAGGCTTTGGAGTCTGTTCTTTAGGCTTATTCTGCAGGGGAAGATCAGTACTCTTTCCTCTAGTAGTATCCTTGATGATGGTGTCTAGGTTAGAACCATAGAGACATTCCTCTAAGGCCATGTGGATCAAACCTTTCTTAGATGCGGGCTCTGCAGTCCAGTATTTTAACCAAAGTGTCCTCCGCATTTGTATAGACATGAGCCCTATTAAGGAGTTGACAGGAAACCCACAGCCCTTCACAACTGTAGCTTAAGGCTTTAACCATTTGCTCCAAACATTTTTTGAGAAAGGGATCAACAGCAGCAATGGCAAGAAGTCTTTTAAGGTATTGAGCAGTCACCCATAGTTTGGCAAATCAGAGTCACAGGCAAGATGGGGTAAACTGCAGAACCTGTCAGCAACAACAGAGCTTTATCAAGGGATTCCATCTGTTTATTGGTTAGGTGCTTAAAGACAGGTGCATCCTCTACAGGTATAGTGGTCAATTTGTTAAGGCAGGACACTTCCAGATCCACTTTCTACAAAGTCCTTTTTAAATGGGTACAAGTCTAACAAGAGCATGGGGAGAGCAAACATCTTGCCAGCATATTTCCAATCTCTGCAGAGGAAGAATTGGAATAGTGGGTGCAATAAAAAAGTCTTTAATGGCTTAGCGGCTCTAAAGGACCCAAGACTGGGGCTAGCACTGCTAGAAGATCCTTTAGCTTCAGGGTGGAGCACACCACATTATTAAGAGCCAATACAAACAATTCATGAGTAATAGCAGAAGGCTGCAACTCTTATGAGGTAAGCTTGTAAAATAAAGACTGGAGGAACTTAGGATCGAAAAGTTGCAGCAGCTGATGAGTTAGAGGAAACCATAAGAATCTTAATAAAAGAGTATAATGTCAATAAAAATAGGATAGTCTTTTAACAGTAAAACTTATGAAAAGATGTCCATCCCTCTAGGACTCTAACAAAAAACTGAAGCATAATGGTAGTTCGAGGGATAGTCCTTGTCTGGCCTCCAGTTTTTTGTTTGCCTTCAATCAAACTGTAGGCAGAAGTATAATCCAATTTACTTTACGTCCATCCCCCTAGGACACTTGCAAAAAACTGAGGCATAGTGGTAGTTCGAGGGATAGTCCTTGTCGGGCCTTTGGTTTTTTGTTTGTCTTCAATCTTGTAGGCAGAAGTATAATCCAAATTACTTTGAGTTCCTCAAGGGATAAGAAAGCATAGTTTGTCAGCTAGTTTGTGTCAGCTCTGCCCTTTTGACCCCACAGGACTATCCTAACTAGTCTGTAAATGAGAGAATACACATAGCCCCATGGTTCCAAACAGGACACTGAGGGAATTATTCTGTCAAGAGTCGCTCAGAAAGGAAAATTACAGTAAATACTGTCAATTTTCTTTACTCCTATACTCTTCATGACAGCAGTGACATAACTAGCAATAAACACAAAAAGGGAAAGAACATAGAAAGAAAGAACTGCTCAAAGGACTAACTTACCAAATTGACCAAGAGATAACATCAAGTTTATAATCTGGTATGAAAACGTTGGCTGAGGACCAACTGGTTCAGCTCACTGCTGTAAAACTGTAGGCATGACAGGCCCAGAAAGTTACAACTTGTTCAGTTGAATGACTTCTGACAGTGGGGGGATGCCCTTTCTTAAGACTGAAACCATTGCCGCCACAAACTTGAAAAGTCTTGTCCATAAATAATGTCTTATTTGTTGATTATTTTCAAGCTATTAATAATGTGTTGATACCCCAAAAAGACAGCCCAAAAGCTCAGTGTTTCCCTCTCAAAAACCATGTATTCAGACTCCGTCTGCAAGGATTATGATGTTGCCAATGTCTCTGGATAAGGAGGTCTTTCTAGTAAAATTTTGGGTTGGTAGAAGAAACACAGAAGGTGGATATTCACTGATGAAGCCATCAAATGGACTGTGGGAACTCCTCATGTGTAATAAATTGGCTGCAAGTATCATCTATTCAAGCGCCATTTATTGTGGTCTGGGATTCCCTGATTCAGCCTGCCTACGAATAAATTCTCCATGCCAGGACACTAAAGCCAAAAGATGCCCCTCTTCCCACTAATAAATCTTGGCTGTAATTGGTAGTAGAAGTAACCTCTTCCTGCTCCCATGGAAACAAACCCAGTAATATATTGATGTGCTAAAATAATAAAACTGTGTAATAAACTTACAGTTGGAGAAAACAAAGACATTTACTAAAGAATTTGGGAATGTTTACACAAGTGTGAAATTTCAGATACCCAGCACCTTGTGTTTATTTCATCTGCATATGATTGGACAACTGAAGTGAATCTTCACACAATCCTTTTTCTGTGATTATCAAATAAGCATACATGCATATGCTATCTATTATTTCCTAGCAAATACTGTAAACATAAGTTGCATGAGCTCCTAAATGTCTCCCTTTCCCCTTTACTTCAATTTGTTTGGAACAATCAGTGCATGTCATTTGTGGTCATGTACACTTCTCTATACACACTACAAATCCCATAGTCCCTAGAGCAAACAGAAGAGGGTGGGCACATTTCTATATCTGATGGGACTATTGAGAAACATAATCACCCTTTAACAGGATGATGGAGACTAGAGGGCTGAGAGTAATAAAAGGTACTTTTTTCGTAGTAAGAATAGATTTTTTTATTTAAGCCAGAGTTTAGTGTCACATTAACATGCAAGCCTTTTATTTGGAAAGTTTATAGCTCTTTCCACTTCCTTCTGCCTGCAATTTCTAGATGGCAGCATAGTACTATTAATGCCGTAGCGCAGCTATGTTAAAATGTCAGACTTTTTATTCGGTCTGACAGAGCTGCTATATATTGGCATTAAAGTATTAATAAACCTACAATAATAAAATCAGTCTGTATATGCAGTAAAGTATGCTGGTTATACTCACTCCTAACCTAAGGGGTTAATCCTCCACATTGTGTAAAAAGGCGATTTGATCCTGTCTTCTCTGCCCTAACTCTTGTTCAAATGGCAACGTCTTACCTCCTGATAAGACAGACTGAACCCATAGCTCTTCTGCACATGCTTAGTTTAGTGTGTATTGCTAGAGGTTGTTTTTTTTTTTCTTTGAAGAGTTCATGTGATCAGCACAGAGCCAATCAGCACTGTCCAGACAGAGGGTCAGGGGTTTTGCATCCTCCTAGAGCAGAAAGAAAACTCCTGCAAGCTTTAACCAGTCCTCCGCTGAAGTCACAAGACTGCTATATACTGCCGATGAGAAAAGGTATTTAGCAGTTTATATTTACTAAAATAATTGCATTTCCATGTTGTGTGTACTATGGGAGACCAGATATAGTGAATGCAGGGTCCTGGGTTTAGTAACACTTTACCATTGAAAATATGACTGATCATGCAAAAAAATATCTTTTATTTAAGGATAGTGATCATTTGAAGCCATTTGTAATAACAAATAACAGAAATCACCCAAATGGCCCTGATCAAAAGTTTACATACCCTGGAATGTTTGGCCTTGGTACAGGACACACAAGGTGACACACACAGGTTAAAATGCCAATTAGAGGTTAATGTCCCACATCTGTGACTCTTTAAATTGCAATTAGTGTCAGTGTATAAATAGTCATTGAGTTTGTTAGCTCGCACGAGGGTGCGCTAAGTAGGCTAGATACTGAGCCATGAGAAGCAGAATAGGATACATGTCGCCGGGGCATGCTGGGTAGATGATTCCACAAGGGAGTGGGGTAACCCCAGTGACTTCACCAGGTGGCCCCTTTAAATTATAGGAAATAGGAAAGATTAGAGGAACTGAATTTATTCTCTTGATTAGCTCAGTGGATTGCTTTAACAAAAAAAAAAGGCCTGGATTCTTTCTTAGATACACAGAATATAACTGGATACTAACATTTATAGGTAAAGTTGATCCAGGGAATATCTGATTGCCTCTTGGGGGTTTAGGAAGGAATTTTTTCCCCAGCAGGAGTAAATTGGATCGTGCTTTGCTGGGTTTTTTCTTGCCTTCCTCTGGATCAACTGTGCGTATAGGATTATAGCTTTTTTTTTTTTATGGTTGAACTGGATGGACTTTTTTCAGCCTATGTACCCCCCCTCCTGCTTTCTCGCCTCCTTTTCATGTCACTTCTCTCTACAAACGTACCCCCCCTTCCACTATGCGAATACATTGATACTTAATATGCAAATGTGTTCCCTCCAGAGCATACCAAACCCAAGAGTGTGCAAATATTAGTTTAAGTCGCTTAAAGTCTTAAATCATAACCAAGCTCTTTACATCTGGTGCACAGCATCTTCCCCATTTTACTTGATACTTAATACAATCATATGTGAATGTACTTCGCATTGAAATGTTTTGTTGCTTGGCAAATTCCATCTGTGCTGTTTGTACGATTCAAACTTAATAAAATCCGATAGAACAGTAAAAACTGACAGCCTGGGTGGTGCCCACAGTGATGTAAGAAAAAAAGCTTTGGAGATTTGCAGTGAATTCAAAATCCTTAGATTAAAAAGGTATTCATCTGTCAAGCTATTAGTAACCATACTAGAAACATCCAATACCAACACTCTGAAGACATCCAATGCATGTTTATTAGTAACATGAATGAGCAAAACCCATCTGCTGTGTTTTCCTGGAACCTACTATTACATGTTTATACCGGATTGTTGCTTTTCAATATAGACACAGAACTCTGGTGTATGGTGATGGAATATTTTATTTATTCCATATGTAAAGGCTACAACTCTAATAGTTGTATGGTAGGAAAGGCAGATTAATCCAATAATACTGGCAAAGAATATTGACATTCATTTTACAAAACATGAATCATGTCTAGCTTTGAAGAAATTGACAAAATAAGCTGTCCCAGCATCGTCCATGTAAAAAATTTAAAAAAAAGAAAAACAAAAAACCAACTGTACAACTTTTACTTCAACTGGTGGACACGCGTCACCTGAAAAATGGAAGAAGATTTTAAATCATTAGCTGCAATTATGAAGCAAAGTCTGCATATTTTAAATGCATTGTACTAAAGGCACCTTAACCACCTTCCGCCCGCCCTATAGTACGACGGGCGCAAGGTGGTTCTCTCGTTCTGATAGGACGTCATACCATTCTCACTGCGCATGTGCGGCTCAGGGAGCGCGCAGCGATCACCGATGCCCTGTGTCCCTCGGACACAGCGGATCATGGAAAGAGCCGAAGATGTCGGCTCGGTCATGTGATCAGCTGTGTCCAATCACAGCTGATCACATGTAAACATGGAAAAGCCGGTTATCAGCATTTCTCTCCTCTCGAGCTGTCACGCTGACACAGTTCAAGAGGTGAGGAGAGCCGGTAATCAGCTTTCCGCGGAGGGGACATGTACACTGATCAACAGGGCATTGATGATCAATGTGGCCCCAGAAGTGCCACCTGTCAGTGCCCATCTGAGCTGCCTTTCAATGTCACCCATCAGTGCTGCCAATCAGTGCCACCTATCAGTGCCAGTCAGTGTCGCCTATCAGTGTGCATCAGTGCTAGTCAGTGCCGCCTATCAGTGCCAATCAGCGCCGCCTATCAGGGCCCATCACTGCAGCCTCATTAGCGCACATCAGTGAAGGAGAAAATTATTTACAAAATTGTATAACAAAAACTAAGAAAAAAAAAAGTTTTTTTTCTTCAAACTTTTCAGTGGTTTTTGGTTTAAGAAAAAATTAAAATCCCAGAGGTGATTAAATACCACCAAAAGAAAGCTCTGTCTAAAAAAATGATACAAATTTCATATGGGTACAATGTTGCATGACCGCGCAACTGTCAAAGTTTGACAGCGCTGAAAGCTGGAGATTGGCCTGGGCAGGAAGGGGGTATAAGTGCCCTGTAGGCTAGTGGTTAAAGAAATATGAATTTTATGCACAACTGTGCTATGTTTAACCACTTCCCTACCAGGCACGGTTACCCCCTTCCTGCCCAGGCCAATTTTCAGCTTTCAGCTCTGTTGCACTTTGAATGACAATTGCATGGTCATGCAACATTGTACCCATATGACATTTTTATCAATTTTTTTGAGACAGATAGAGCTTTCTTTTAGTGGTGTTTAATCACCATTAGGGTTTTTATTTTTTGCTAAACAAACCAAATACAACTGAAAATTGTGAAAAATTTTTTTTACTTAGTTTCTGTTATAAGATTTTGTAAATAAGTAATTTTTCTCCTTCACTGATGTGCGTTAATGAGGCTGCAGTGATGAGGAGGCACTGATAGTTGGCACTCATATATGGCACTGATAAGCAGCACTGATAGTTGGCACTGAAAGGCAGCTCAGATGGGCATGGATATGTGGCACTGATATGTGGCAATGATCGGGCTACACGGATGATTATCAGTAAAAAAAAAAAGAAGTCCTTCCTGATCCCCCAAGAGGCAATCTGATATTGCCTGGATCAACTATGTAGTGGAACAGTCTGTCTGATTTCAGTTGAACTAAATGGAACGTTTAGGTTCGACCTCATATTACATACAATGCCTTGGAAACAGTATTCATTATACCCCTTGAAATTTTCCACAATTTGTCATGTTACAACCAAAAACATAAATGTATTTTATTGAGATTTTATGTGATAGACAAACACAAAGTGGCACATAATTGTGAAGTGGAAGGAAAATGATAAATGGTTTTCAAAATGTTTTACAAAAAATATCAGAAAAGTGTGGTGTGCATTTATATTTAGCCCCCTTTACTCTGATACCCCTAACTAAAATCTATGGAGTCCCCAGTGTGTAATTTAATCTCAGTATAAATACAGCTGTTCTGTGAGGTTTGTTGGATAATATTAGTGAACAAACAGCATCATGAAGGCCAAGGAACACACCAGGCAGGTCAGGGATAAAGTTAGGGATAAGTTTAAAGCAGGCTTAGGTTATGAAAAAATATCCAAAGCTTTGAACATTTCATGAAGTACTGTTCAATCCATCATCAGAAAATGGAAAGAATATGGCACAACTGCAAGGAGAGCTTTAATCAGAGAAGCAGCCAAGAGGCCCATGGTAACTCTGGAGAAGCTGCAGAGATCCACAGCTCAGGTGGGAGAATCTGTCCATAGGACAACTATTAGTCATGCACTTCACAAATCTGACCTTTATGGAAGAGTGGCAAGAAGAAAGCCATTAGAAGTCCCGTTTGCAGTTTGTGAGAAGCCATGTGGGGGGACACAGCAAACATGTGGAAGAAGGTGCTCTGGTCAGATGAGACCAAAATTGAACTTTTTGGCCTAAAAGCAAAAAGCTATGTGTAGCAGAAAACTAATACTGCACATCACCCTGAACATACCATCCCCACTGTGAAACATGGTGGTGGCAGCATCATGTTGTGGGGATGCTTTTCTTCAGCAGGGACAGGGAAGCTGGTCAGAGTTGATGAGAAGATGGATAGAGCCAAATACAGGGCAATCTTAGAAGAGAACCTGCTAGAGTCTGCAAAAGACTTGAGACTGGGGCAGAGGTTCACCTTCCAGCAGGACAACATCCCTAAACATACATCCAGAGCTACAATGGAATGGTTTAGATCAAAGCCAATGTGTTAAAATGGCTCATTCAAAATCCAGACCTAAATCCAAATGAGAAACTCTGGCAAGACTTGAAAATTGCTGTTCACAGACGCTCTGCATACAATCTGACAGAGCTTGAGCTATTTTACAAAGAAGAATGGGCAAAGATGTCACTCTCTAGATGTGCAAAGCTGGTAGAGACATACCCAAAAAAACTTGCAGTTGTAATTGCAGTGAAAGGTGGTTCTACAAAGCACTGACCCAGGGGGGCTGAATACAAATGCACACCACACTTTTCAAATATTTGTAAAAAATTTGAAAACCATTTATCATTTTCTTTCCACTTCACAATTATGTGCCACTTTGTGTTGGTCTATCACATAAAATCCCAATAAAATACATTTATGTTTTTGGTTGTAACATGACAAAATGTGGAAAATTTCAAGGGGTATGAATACTTTTTCAAGGCACTGTAGTTTTGGTAGATCTAAAGGAGATTGTGCACTCTCTGATCAATCAGATTGTAAAAAGTGTATGGCCAGCTTTAGGGCTCTTTCACACATACATACAGAGTAAAATCCACCTGTTGTGACACCCAACATATTCACATTTTACAAGCGTCAGGCATTTTTTTCGCTGAAACGCTGCTTCTAGGAGAGTTAAATAAAACATCCAGTGTGCATAAAGCCTTTTGCAAAATATGCCCATATGCATGAAACTGTGAGCATCAGCAGCTATGTGCATATAACCACGCACAGTGTATGTGTCAATGGGCTAAATTATGCTACAGCTATGACTCCCAGACACTACAACAGGTACATTTTATTCTGTATGGCTGGATGCTGGAGCCCTTAGCCAGTAGAGAATGTATTTGTAAAGATACTGGCTTCCAGCATTGCACACATCTGGCAATTTAATCACTTAAGGGGACCATGGAAATATGCACCAGCAGGCCATCTGTAAATAAGGAAAAAAAGCCCCACTCACTGCACCTGAAGTCCTCAAAAGTACCTGTGGTTTCAAATAGCCACATATGGGATAAAAAGAGGCATGATCTAGAGAACATACCACTCCATGGGCCTTCCCCACCAAAAGGTCTTCAGAGATAGGTTTCCAACAGATGGGTTAACCACAGCCCTTGACAAGACAACTGTGTGGCTGTCTCACACACTGCAAATAAATACCAAGGCAAGAGTCTGCAGCAGAGTCTAGTGCCAAGGTACACATTACAAGCTGATCCTACTACTTTTTCTTAGTGGGGAACAGGTATGGCTTCTGTGGGAATGCGGAGGAACAAATGATCCAGAAAGCTGTAAATGAACCCTTTCTGGCTCTGCAGCAACTAAAGAAACTGTCCTTATAGCGTTAATCATGATGTCTGTCCAAGAGGGCTGTTCTACCCTCACGAACTGTCTATTGCATCTTTTTGTATATGGAGGCAGATTGATTCAATGAAAGTTAGTTTTAGAAACATACACGTTTCTATTGGGTGAATGCATGTGTGTGCCTATGGAGTACGAGGGCAGTACTTAGGTGCTGTTTTTCAATGCAGTTGGTTATTTTTCCTACAGGTAAGTCCATCCATGAAATGCCAGCTGGGGTTAGGGAAAACCTGCTGATCAAAGGCCATTGTCTGATCTGACAAAAATCAGCTGGATTAAACAAACCTTTTCGCCTGTACATTTCAACCAAAAATATCTCACATTTATTTAAAGTGACTCTAAAGGTTTGGGGTTTTTTCTCTTAAAAATAGGATACATATTATACTTACCTGCTCTGTGCAATGGTTCTGCAAAGAGCAGCCCAAATCCTCCTCTTCTCAGGTCCCTCGCCAGCGCTCCTGGCCCCTCCCCTTGTCCAGTGTCTCCAGTAGCAAGCCAATAGCTTCCGCTGCTGAGACTCAGCCAATGAGGAGCGAGCCAAGGCTATCGTGCACATTGGTGGATTGAGAGGGAGCTCAGGCGAGCGTATAGGAGGGCATAATAGGGAGCACACTGAAGGTATTTTATCATCATGCATAAAATGCATGAAGGTAAAAACCCACTAGCTTTTAAAACTACTTTAAGTCAAATATGTCCATCAATCAAGAACACAATCATTGGTGAAAGATAGCTGTAATTTACTAAGAAGCAGGACTTATTTCAGCTGGAATGTGGCAGAATGGAGTTCTGCTACCTCCGATGCTGGCCCTTTGCTTTCAGCTCACTACTGTTACTTATTTGGAGGGAGGGGGAATTGGCTGGGAAAGGAAGAGGATTTATAACCCGTACTCTATACATAGCCAACTCCTGAACTCTGCATTCTACACATCGCACACTCCTAAACTCTGCATGCAGCACACTCCTGGAATTTAATGCCCATTTAGGGTTCATGCACACTGGGCTTAAAAAATTGCCAGTTCTGACAGAAAAAAAAAAAAAAAGGTTCATATAAAACATTTTTGTACAGGCATTTAGGAGTGTTTAGCTTTTTTTTCTGCCAAAAACACAAGCCAGAAGGGTTTTTCTTTTCAGCCTGTGAACACGGAGCTTAAAATATGCCTCTAAACATCCTAATGTGCATGGACACATAGGATAACACTGAACTGCTTCTACAGGCAAAACACAAAACTCTTGTAGCGTTCTTTAAGCAATTGTGGCAAAGCCGAATCGTGTTTTAGGTAAAAATGGATGGCACAAAAACATTGTAGGCATATAAAATGTGTGTATCATAGATATAAACTACACATTGTAACACATCAGATCAAACATGCACATAAACAAACCAGGTTGCTCGACACTTTGTCAAAACCTTCCCTAATATACACCTTTTCCGACTGACCAGTTTTGAGTTGAGACAGGAGAAAGTGGGTCCTTTGAAGGTGTCTGATAATTGCAGGAATATTCTTAGTACCCTGTCATCTGCCTTTTCTATACCACTGTTTTATGGACTGTTTCTGAGCCCATTAAATCTCTCCCTGGAAAAGAACTGTTGGACTTGTTGCTGTGGGAAAATACATTTAAAAATACACTCGTCATCTGTGTGTGTCATATTAGACAACAAATGTGTGGTGTGTTTTTCCAGTAATACAGAGAGATTTGGAATCGTAGGCAGAATTGTGGAGATTCCGCCTGTGATCCCAAATCACTAGATGTGAACAGGCCTAAAAATAATTCGATCAGAATTATGGATCTGTATATTGTATTTGCAGCTGCTTGTACACACACATGGTAAACACTTTACACAGAGCCAAACTCTGATTTTTTTTTTTAACCATTATGACTAACAAACAGCATTGATTGTTTATTCATAATAATGACAAATCACTACGTTTAGATAAGGGGTGAGGGCTCTGTGCTGGCCGCTCCTTGAGCTTCAAAAGGGGACAGAATTACAGACAACATATAGGAGCATTTTAGGGGACAATGAGCCACTAAGCCAAAAGATCTCTTTCTTGCAAAAAAAGAAAATAACTATGGAAAACCTTCCATGAGATATGGATCTTTAATGTGTGCGTTTTCCATATGTAAAGTACAAGGTAGACAAGTGCCTATTACCTAGCATCAGTCATGATTTATTACTGGTAGTTTGAGTTCTGCAATCTCTGTGTCAGGAGAACTGTTGTCGCTTCTGTCACTGTACGTATCCCTGTAAATAAAATGAGAACATCTTATTAAATCAAACATGGGTTTCCTCAAGGGCTGAGAATGTTAAGCTGGCCACACGCTAAACAATCTAATTGCACAATCTCTCCTTTAGATCTACCATCAACTATGTAGTGGAAGAGCCTGCCTGATTTGATACAAACTGAATGAAATGTTTAGGTTTGTCCTCATATTACATAGTTTTGGTAGATCTGAAGATAGTTTGGAGATTGTAAAATCTGATTGTATAGTGTATGGACAGCTTTAGGGCTTTTGTACACGGTCAGACATTACAGCATATTACCGTACAGAGTAAAATCCACTTCTGGTGGTGCCTAGGAGCTACAGCTGTAGCCTAATTTAGCCCATTTACATTTATTGCAAAATATGCCCATATACATGAAACTGTAAGTTCCAGGAGCTATGCGTGTGTATAGCTACATGCAGCGTATTTTACAATACATGTCAGTGGGCCAAATTATGCTGCAGCCAAGGCTCCTAGGTACCATAGCAAGCAGATTTTACTCTGTATGGCTGTACACTGGAGCCCTTAGCTAACAGAAAAGACTTCCTGATCAATAACAATGAACTTCCCTTATTTGTTCTTTTGCCCAATATATAAACCAACCAAGTGCAAATACTTACTAGACTGGGATTGTATTCATCATAAAATGCATTTTGTGATGTTCACTGGGGGGGAAAACGAACACAGAAACTGTTGGCTTATACTGCCACTAACAGGAGGTTTTGGATACTGCAAACAAAAAAATCTTTGGTCAGCCTGGTACAACCCATCCGACTTCCAGGTCTAAAGCTGGCTATAAGCCAGTAGTATTTTGTTAGAATTTTTTTTTTTTTTTTTTTTTTTTTTTACTACAGAGTATTTGTTCGATTTTCTAATCATTAATGGGGATAAGTTAACGTTCATTTTTGACCTCAGTGATGAGAAAATTCAAAGGAGCAGGATGAATTTGTTCCAAAATCAAATGTTAACCATTTCAATACCGTGCAATTTTACACCTTCCTGCCCAGGCCATTTTTCAGGTTTCAGCGCTCTCACACTTTGAATGACAATTGCGCGGTCATACAACACTGTACCCAAACTAAAATTTTATCATTTTCTTCACACAACTAGAGCTTTCTTTTGGTGGTATTTAATCACCGCTGGGGTTTTTATTTTTTGCTAAATTAACAAAAAAAAGACCAAAAATTTTGAAAAAAAACACACATTTTTCTTTGTTTCTGTTATAAAAGTTTACAAATAAATAATTGTTCTTCATAAATTTAGGCCGAGATGTATTCTGCTACATGTCTTTGGTGAAAATAACCCAAATTAGGATGTATTTTTTAGTTTGTAGGAAAGTTATAGAGTTCACAAACTATGGTATAGATCTGAATATTGATCAATCCTGAAGTACTGACAGCCAATCTAATATCTTGAGGTCCAGGAATGTCAGAATAGTACAAATATCCCCAAATGACCCCTTTTTGCAAAGTAGACAGTCCGACGTACTTCATAAGAGGCATGGCGAGTTTTTTGAAGTTGTATTTTTATGTCAATTTTTCGGAAAATGAAAAAATTAAAAAAATTATTTTCACTATTTTTTTTTTACATACTGTCACCAGTGCAGTACAGCGTCATCATATAACTGGCATGGCGGTTAACAGGGACACTGACTGGTGACAGTATGAAAAAAATATATATATATATTTTTTTTTTATTATATTTAATTTTTTATTACATTTTTTTTAATTTTTTTTAAGATTTTTTTTTCAAATTTTACTATGACCAAAGTAGTACAATGTTACCATAGTAACACTGTACTACTTTGGGGAAGTGATCAGTATTTTTTTTTTTTTTTTTTTTTTTTACACAATTTGCTTATAGCAAAGAATTACTTTGCTATAAGCAAGCATTTACCTGAATGAAATCGATTCATTCAGCTTTTTTTTTTTTTTTTGTGCTTAGCTGTGATTTGGTCACAGCTAATCACATGACATGTGCATGTGATTAGCTGTGACCATTCACAGCTAGGCACTAGTATACAATGGATGGCATCATGAATGAAGCCATCCATTGTATACAACTGTCATGTGACCCGCTGTGATTGGTCACAGCAGGTCACATGGTACCAGCAACGGGAGCCGGTACTCGGATCTGTCATCGGCCATGTCCGAGGTGCACGGCCCGTGACAGATCCCGCTGCTGCGCCGCTCTGCATTACCGCAAACGGCGCATGTGCGGGAGCACGCCAAATGGCGTGCACCCGGAATGAAGAAGCACATCTGAAGCCGCCAAACGGCCATTGGCCGGGCGGCTAATGGTTAAAAGCCAACAAAATTTTGAAATACTTTCACAGGACATTTGTCAAGCTGTCAAACATGCTGGGAATTTTTGTAAGATCTTTTCCTTGAAAATGACCTTAAAATGAGCTTCAGTTTTGTGGAAAAGCAGTACCAAGTGCATGATCATAGAGTGGGACCAGTCTCCCTCAATGAACTCCATGGAATGGATTTTACTGTGAGAACGAAAACCCCAAGAATTGGAGCCTGTTGGGAAGTCTAATAGCAGTCCAACTGAAGGGTGGACGGCAGCGGAAAAAGCACTAACAGGCCCACAAAAAAACTGCCTGCAGAAGGTCCTTACATCAGAAACTTGGCATCAGATGAGGCCTGAAAAACCGCTGGTAAAACTTGGGAGAACATGTGAACAGAAGACTAGGGGGTAACTTAAGATTGTAAGCTTGATTGATGATCTGTCTGTACCACTGAGAAAAAATGGAAGGACAAGCAGGTTGAGTCAGTCTTTCTAATGGAAATAGTAATGGTGAGGTAGCACAGAAAAGAACTAAATCCAGGCAATGGAGGGAGATTTCCTTCTGATGAACTAGGGCCAAACAGGAATGGAAAAAAGAACAATGTCCAGGTTAAGGTGAAAGTTGAACCTACCTGAAAGGATGTAATTCCTGGGCCTCGTTACATAAGACTGCCAAAACAGACTCACAGAGGTGATGGCAACAAGGAAAACATCCTGGTGAGTGAGTGGAAAGACGAATATACCCAGATACAAAAAGCAGTTTTTAAAGTGCCAAAAGAACCAAATTAAAATCCCACAGAGTCACAGTAAGAATACATAGGGGGCGCCACATGGGGGGGGGGGGGGGGGGGGGCTGGAATTCCCATGAATGAAAGCCTCCCACTCTACACCAAGCAAAGCATGTTTTCCACATAAAAACGACAGACCTTGTAAGAAGTAGACTTCCACTTTTAGTATTGTGGCCATCAGACATTCAGAGATGCCACTGTCTGCAAGAAACTAGGCTTCAACAGCCATGCTGTTTAAGCTGACAACTGAGAGACATGGTGGTAAATCAATCCTTGGGACAGTCCACTTACAGATCCTTATACCTGGAGCCACAAACTAGAAGTTCAAATGAACCACAGAAAAGCGAAAGAATGGCTGGTACATTGGAAAAATTAGGACAAGCAAGTACGCACCATTGATCTCCATAGTTTCCCTGGTGAAGTCATGAAGAAACACCTGGTAGATTCCATGCTGACATTTTGGGCCTAAAGTAAGACCTTTAGGACTTGAGATCGGAGGTGAGGAACATGCCTCTTCATTTGGTTTGATGACACTGAACAGGCTGGAGTAGAACCCCCTGAAGCAGTTCTGACACCAGGAGTAAAGCAATGATGCCCAGCTCCAGAAGGTTGGATAGAGCTGCACTGAGCTAAGCTGTTCGACGACACAGGCAGGTTGAAAGTAACGACCTGGAGAGGAAGCAAAACTGCAGCTTGTCACCTCTGGAAACCATCGCCTGCTGCACCCCTTCAGATAGAGATTCTGCTGGGGAAGGTGTGGGAGTGCACTTATGGTCTCTGCAGTCAGTAATGCCATTTGGCCATAAAATCTTGCATGACTTATTCTCTCTGGATACAGCTGAGGAGGTGGCCATGCCTGATTACGCTAGGAGATTCAGAAGACAATGACACCAACAGACTAGAATTTTAGCCTCTGATAGTCTGACACCTCAGAAGGCATGCTAAAGACAGCATGGGAAACGTTAGTGGATTGTGAGCTAGAGGCACCTGGTATAGTGGGATTGTCCCCTCTAAACGGGGCATGTTACCAGAAGGCAACATAACTCAGGGTATGAGGCAAAGCCTCAAACACTCTCAAACTGAGTTGCTTGGGTAGCAGGTGTAAGTGTCTGCCAACAGAAGGTAACCAAGGCCACTGAAGGCAGGCAGGAAAAATGAATTGAGAATTGAAGTTTCATATGTCTCTTACAAACAAGAGTAGCAGTGGAAAGTTGTTTCCTCAAAGCTGAAAGGCAGGAAAAAGCACAGTTGGCAGCTCCACCAAGCAGATGACACCAGTGCTCATATTCCCTCAGTGTTACCCCTTCCACAGCAAGACCAACAAAAAGCAAGAGAATTAAAGTGGCTCAGTGCTCCTTAATAACTAGGTAGACTCACTCTTTAACAATTTCAAGTCTGGACACTTTCACCCCCTTCCTACCCAGGCCAATTTTCAGCTTTCAGTGCTATCACACTTTGAATGACAATTGCACGGTCATGCAACACTGTACCCATATGAATTTTTTAGCATTTTTTTTCAAACAGATAAAACTTTATTTTGATGGTATTTATTCACCACTGGGATTTATATTTTTTTGCTGTATGAATGAAAAAGTCCAAAAATTTAGAAAAAAAAAGTTTTTCTTATAAAATTTTGCAAATAAATTTTTCTTTATAAATCTTGGCCAAAATGTATTCAGCTACTGTATCTTTTTAATAACAAAAAAAAAACCCAAATTAGTTTATAACCAAAAATTATAATTTTTTTAAAAAATTTTTTTACATTTTTTCATATTACTAGTTTGTTTTTTTTAACCCCTTCACGCCTAAGGGTAAAACAAATCTAAATGCCTAAGCACAATTTTTCAACGGTGAAATGTGTTAGTAAAACCATACATATCATCACAACTACTTTGTACATCCAGGTGAATTATACTTTTTTTTTTTCCCCAGGACAAATTGTGCTTTTATTTGGTGGTAAATGGTAATGATATCTCCTGATTTTTTTTTTATTATTATTATTATTATTAAAGGAAAACTGGCCCAAAATAGTAAAAAAAAAAAAAAAAATCTTTTTTTTATTTAACTGTGTGTTTCTTGTTACTGCCATAACCTACCAAAGAACAACCCAAAATAAATTCTCCAGCTCTTGACAATCGCAGGGATACCATATATTTGTTACATGTTGTTTGTACCCGTAGTACAGCCCAGAAACAATAGTGCTCATTTTGATTTTGTCTTTTTTTACCTAAAACACACTGACATTGACATGAATACCAAATTTTTATTTTTTTTTCTAATTCTGTCCTTCGACTCTGACCTTTGACCCAAACACTAACCCTGGCGCTGAACTGGATCAAACTTTGATCTAGGTATTTTGTCTTTATTTTTTAATATTTATCTTTTTTATTCAACAGTTTTTTTTCCCCTCTATGCCAGGAGTTAGAGAGATACAATATCTCTCTCCTCCATTCATAGAGAGAGAAAAAAAAACAAAGGGGGCCAGGCTGTACAGTGACTGATCACTGTGATAGCCAATCAGAGGCTATTACAGCGATCATGTGACCCGGAATCGGGAGTCCCGGGTCCCGATCGTTAGAACGGGACCCGGTGCTCTCAGTGACACTGCGGTCTGTGTGTTGGGAGCGCGCCGTGAGGTGCGCTCCCAGCACAAAGACATATACGCAAATATGTGGCCCCACGGAAAAAAGCCCAGTTCTGTGATGCCGCATATTTGTGTTACGTCGGTGTCAAGGGGTTAACATACTGTCACCGTAGCAGTACAGTGTCACCATAGTGACACTGTACTACTTGTGGGGGATGAAGAATTTTTTTTTTCCTTTTTGTACACGGACTGCTTTTACACCCATAAAAAGGCTGTAAAAGCAATTATTTCTATTTCTCTCTGGCTGCATTCTTGCAACCATTGAGAAATACTGTGAGAGCTGTGATTGATCACAGCTTGTCACATGGTACAAGGCTGTTGTGAATAATTTTGTACCATGTGACCTCTGATTATTCACAGATTTCACAAGTAGTAAGCAATGATGTCAGGAAGTGACATCTTGTTTACTACTGCTCATGTGATCACTGATTGGCCAATAAGTGATCACATGAATCAAGACCTCACACATAGGTCCCGTACAGCAATCAGTGTTCCAGACACAGCGGGCACCGAATCGCAGTGCCGCGTGCTCCCGTGGAGCACGCACAGGCAGTGAATGCAGGTGACATTTAGAAACGTCTGCAGTGCTCCCGTCCGGCCGTTTATAGACATGGGCCGAACAGGAAGTGTTTAAGTAGGCTATGCAGGACAAGCACCAATAGCTTTCACAGACACGGTCAAGTGCTGAGGCAGTGCCATAGCTCTGGATCTGAAAAGTGCTCTGCAGCTAACTTAAGAGGTGCTCAGGAAAAATGATGTGTGCTTGACACTCCAACCAGCAGGTGAAATTGGTGGTGATACTCCAGGTGTTAACCCTAACAGCAGTGAACAAAGCAGTGACAAGAAATTAGAAAGGTGCCCTAAAGGAGCAATCATAATGTATTTCCGATGCTTCAGCCAAAATGCCCTACACACAGAATGTTCATTCAGAGACAGGGTCATGTTCTGGGAGTCTGCTTAGGTTCTGAACCTGGAAAGTGCTCTGGTAACTGATGAGCACAAGCAAGTCTGGAAATTGCCACAATGCAGAGTCCAGTTCCTGAAGGTCACATTCCAGTTTTCTTGTTTGCCAATGTTCAATGAATGAGAAAGACATACCTGTTGATCAAGTCAGAAATTCAAAGCTGTCCTGTGTTCAGTGCTTACTTCCTGTGTTGTCTCAGAGGAGTAATTAGCCTTCCTAGTGCATCTCAAGACTACAGAATGATTAGCCTTGTGGAGATGGGAGAGTAAGTGGGTTGAAGTGGTTTGGCAAGAGAAAACTAGGCAAGGTCAACAACACTCAAAAAGGCTGTGTGTTGTCAGCTCAAAGCAGAACTTCGAAGCAGAGTGAATTTCTGATAGACAAAAAGGTATTTCTGTACCTGTAAGGTCTGTAAATGGATAAAAGATAGGGAAATGTGCATGTATTGCACAGATATACCGCATAAAACATAGGGAAAGACATTTATGTGTGCTACTTTAAAACTAGCCTAATTTAAATAAAGGAAGCCTGACAGTCCCTGCCAATTACAATTCCTTTGTTTATGGAAATCAGTATGGCCACTTGCTGGGGGAAAAAAACAAAAATAAAAAAAACACACACAAAAAACACACTACAGACCTAATGACACTAATAGGACCGACTTTCCATCAATTCTAGCAGTAAATCAACACAGAACTAAATACTCCAGTAAATTTACCTGGGGGAGAGGCGGCATCCCCTCTCAATATACTGGGCTAGTCTCCCTGCAGAGGCAAGCAGCAAGCCAAAATATGGAGGGGAGGGTTTGATAGGACGGGATGTGAACTCTGGATGATACTGAATGCCAACAAAGTATGGGTGATCTAGAAAAACCACAAGAAATTATGTTATAAACAATAAAATACCTTAAGTACTAGCAAAAATCAATTAAAGAGGATTTATTTCTGTTTAATGTACGAAAATACAATATGTTAGGGGTGCCCAACCTTTTGAAGAGAGAGGGTCATCTCCATGTGATTTGGTAACTGTTAGCAGGAGACAATGAAATGGTTCAGGATTTCTTTTTTATTTTGTATAGCATAATGAACATTTTCCTCCTGCAGCTGCTGAATGCCAGCTGGAGGGAGCAGTTGCAGGAGGAAAATGAAGAAGATCAGTTCCTGTATATGCCGCTATGACTACCCCTCCTGTCCAAGTGTAAAACAAAATGTGACAAGGAGGCCAAACAGGCTGGGATGGAGTCACCATTGCGACTTCTGATGTGGTTGGAGGGGATGTAGTAAAGGCACGTCTCAACTATGGGGTTTTACTGCCCCCCAAACTGCAAATGCAAATATAATGAGCCCTTACTGTCCTGAACCCCCTATAAGATTGCTTTCACACTGATGTGCTGCGATTTACTAACAGCACTTCTGAAAGTGCAAAAATCCCATGCCAAATCCATCTAGAAATGGTAGCAGAAGATGACACCACACCTTTTCTCGGCCCATCCGTGATCACAAAAAGGGAATCCAACTGCTGAAAGGACTCTGTAACAGACAGATCAAAGTCCTGCACTACGAGACCGCAAAGCTGATGGTCTTTCCAGATTACTCTATAGATACACAGAACCTCCGCTGGTTCTTTGACCACGCCAAGCTTAACCTCAATCCGACTTGTCTGCAGGTGCAAGATGGTGAGTCCATTAATTTCTTCACTTGCACCGAGGAGGTCTCACAATGGCTGGATACTCTGCCTAAAGCGTGATCACCTACAACTACTTGTCGGAAATCAGAGAGGTCTACAGGCAGCAAAGATGACCCCTCCATCCTGTGGTAGAGAATGGGAGATGCTGTGTCCGTCAATGAACTTTTATGGTGAGTAACAAAATATCCTGTATTTCTCTTCTAGCTTATGCTGGAGTCGTTCTACAGGCTGCTAGAAATGTCCCAGGTGGAGTGTACTTGGTATCACTCCACCTGGGATAGGAGCTGGCACTACAGGGATAGCATCACCTTATGTATCTCCTGAATGGCAGGTCAACAAGCCCAGATCACAAACAGATTTGTCTACCCCAGACATGCGCTTCCCTGGTTTGAGGTCGATGGCCACATATTGCACCTCTGCAATATGTAATGCCAGTATAGAATCTGTTCTTGAAATCCCTGACACCTCTCATGAAAGAAACCTAGAGGCTTCCATTGTTGACTTCTTGTCCTAAAAAACACTAACTGACTGGCATCAATACTTTGTGTCACTGACCCAGAACAGGCCTGCAAAGCTGCTATTGACTATTCTTTCATTTTCCCAATCTACATACAGTTAGGTCCATATAGATATTTGGACACAGGCACAATTTTCTTACTTTTGGCTCTGTATGCCACCAGAATAAATTAAAACGAAACAAACAAACAATCTAAATGAATTGGAAGTGCAGACTTTCAGCTTAATTCCAGGGGTTGAACATAAATATCAAGCACAAATTTTAGGAACTGCAACCATTTTTATACACAGTCCCTCCATTTTCAGGGGCTCAAATGTAATTGGACAAGTAAATGTAATCATAAATAAAACGTTCATTTTTAATATTTTGTTGAGAATCCTTTACAGACAATGACTGCCTGAAGTCTGGAACCCATGGACATTACCAAAGACTGGGTTTCCTCCTTTCTAATGCTTTGCAAGGCTCTAACTGCAGCTGTTCAGTTGTTTGTGGGTCTTTCTGCCTTTAGTTTTGCCTTCAGTAAGTGAAATGCATGCTCAATTGGGTTGAGATCAGGTGACTGACTCGGCCATTGCAGAATATTCCACTTCTTTTCCTTCAAAAGCTCCTGGGCTGCTTTGCAGTGTGTTTTGGATCATTGTCCATCTGTACTGTGAAGCGCCGACCAATCAACTGTGCTGTATTTGGATGAATCTGGGCTGACAGTAAAACACTGCAGAATTCATCTGACTGCTTCTGTCATATCATCAATAAACCCCAATGACCCAGTGCCACTGGAAGCCATGCATGCCCATGCCATCACACTGTCTCCACCATGTATTTGCAGATGACGTTGTGTGCTTTGGATCATGAGCTGTTGCAAGCCCTCTTCGCACTTTTTTCTTCCTGTCATTCTGGTACAGATTAATCTTAGTTTCATCCGTACTAAGAATGATTTTCCAAAACTGGTCTGGCTTTTTTTTAGATGTTGTTTGGCAAAGTCTAATCTGGCTTTTCTATTCTTCAGGCGTATAAATGGTTTGCACCTTGTGGTGAACCCTCTGTATTTGCTCTCGTGAAGTATTCTCTTGATCGTAGACTGACAATGATACAACTACCTCCTGGAGAGTGTCCACTTTCAGCTCACATCCATTATATAACTATAGCTTGAATAGATTTTGTTAAATACCTGAAAAAATCTAAAAATGTGCCTGTGTCCAAATATATATGGACCTAACTGTATCTGTTCTAGGTTTGTGCCTCAAAGTATTAGAGACTGCGGCAGCATAACTGCCAATAGACTTGAACTTTCAAAATTCTAGCAAGGGCAGCACTTTTATTTTCCTTTTATGACAAGTTTATTTTAAAACATTAAAAGTAAGAACTCATAAGGTAGTCAAGTTTAGTAAAACACTAACCTTCTAACTCTACCATCTCCATTCTTTCTCCTTCTGTATCCTGTCCAACAAATGTCAGACCTCGGGCCTCCATATCATGTCTAAGCTCTGGGTTTACCTTAATATTAAGGGAAAAAAAAAATTAACAAAATAGTAATAACAATAATAAAAAATATAATCAGGACCACTTTCCTTAATTAAAGCAAAAATCATCTGATTTCCTCGATTTGTAGTTTTATGCAGTCGAGAAGGACATCAGAATTACAAGACACTGACAGTCTCTCTCCCCTCATCCCTTGGCAAGGTACACTTGTGTAGTCATCTTTTGCTGCCTCCCCACTGAGCTCTCACGCTCAATTCCCTAATGAAGTGGGCCTTCTGGGTATAGGGGAGCATAGGACCATGCTCAGACCTTAGTAGTCATCCACTTGGGTAACCCTGGCAAACCCTCAGACGCTAGAGCTTACCTAGGCTGGAACCCTGGGGTCATGCATTTTGTAAATGGCAAAGCAGAAACACGCCTGTTATGGTGTCTACCATACATGCAGCACTCATGTGAGTGGCAGAAGTACAGTAAACTGTATTATTTGAGGAAAAGAAAATGTTCTGCTAAAGAATTTATAAACCCCATATAATATTAGAAATCACTGTGTCTGTATTTGCGATTTAAAATTGTCAACACGCAAAGCTTCTCAAAACTGTTAGGCACTGAACAAAGGCATGTGGCGTATTTCACTGAACAAGCTGCCAGGACAGCTGTGTTTAGTGGAGCTTAGGGCACCTGATGCTCTCTGCTCTGTAAGAGCATGATCCTGAAATAAACTCTACTAGTCCAGTTAGCTGCAGTTTGACTGAAAATACAGAAAGAACTGGTGGAAGAACTGTGCCTGCAAGCATAACCACTCCAATACTGGACACTTTCACTCCCTTCCTGCCCAGGCCAAACTTCAGCTTTCAGTGCTGTCACACTTTGAATGGTGTCTAACATTTCGCAATACTATATTATGACTTCCCAAAGCGATATTGGTGTTTTCCGGTTTTAGCCCAGGTACCTTTACATATAATGACAATTGTTTGTCTATTAGTCCATTGTTATGCATTTCTCCCGGAGAGTTGCAATGTTCCCCAACGTCGCTTGTTATGTCCTGTAATGGCAGGATTCATGTACATCGCACCATGTTATGGCTATGACATTGGTGTGCTGATACGCATGACATCAGTACACTGGCACACTATTTCACACATGTTGGCATGTTATGTGACCCAGGCGCCATCTTGCCCCTACAATTAGGGGCATGGATAGTATTCCGTGGGTCTATTCACATCTGCAGTCCAAATGGTGCTGGGAGGGGCTTAGCCCCCTTTCATGGGATAAATAGGGGGGTAGATGGGGGGAGGTTTCCCTTCCTCTTCCTTTGGGACCTAGAGCAGTGTTGGGGATGATTCCTTACCTACATATGTCAGCATTTGGTAACCTTGACTATTTTGCATCTGCCTAATAGGTCCTATCACTTGTTTCTGGGTGTTAATAGGTTTTCTGATCCCATGCATGTATTTTTAGCTGCTGCTCCTAGGTTCTTCCATTGGGGTGCCACTTTTTCTTCCCACAGCTCCCAGGCTAGACACCGAGCAGTGGTTTCTATGTGGAGGTGTTATCTTAGACTGTCTATATAGCTGATTTGTAAGAGTGAAACTGGGTAATGGGACTGCCTAGAAGGAAGTTAGCCCTAGGGCTCTCATGCAGAGGATTGGGTAACTCCTGGACTAGAACGTACAAGTCTGGCAACAGAGAGTTAATTAGCAGTTTCTATCGCGGAAGAAAAACTCTGGCTTGAGAGGTGTCTAGGACATGACCTAGATATTCCAAGTGATAAGTTGGTTCCAGGGCTAATATATGAAGGTTGGTGCACTGGATAAATAGTAGGGACATATATGCATGTGTCGTTCCTTAAATGGCAGGAAGTCTCCTTGGTTAAGGAACCCAATGGCAGGGCAGGCAGATTCATATGTAACTTCTAAGCTCAAATGAAGGCATTTAGAACACAGATCCATGAGTGTGCCAATGCCACAATTTGGCCTGGGGGATATGAAAAAGTTAGATGCTCCTAAAAACATTCTGCCACTGCAACTGGAGCAATGACACCCTTTTGTAAGTGATAAAGCAGGGATGTGGGTTTGGAGAGAATCGCTTGCTTGTAGCCCCTGGGACCACACCCATTTTCTGCACCCAATCAGCTGACAGATATTCCCCAATTTGGAAGTGAAGGCACGCCCCTCATGTAGAAAATGTCTGAATGCTTGAAATGCTTAGAGCTACATGTTTTTGGTTAAAAAAAAAAAATCCTAATAGGCATATATTGGTCATACATACACATACACTGGAATTTGTATACTAGTAATGGCAGCAATCAAAGACTTATAGTGGGACTGTGATAGTGAGGGAAAGCAATCTGAAACAGACGCTAGGTGGGAGCTGACATCTCTAGTGCCACTAATGCAGTGATCAGTGCTAATACTATACACTGTCACTGCACTGACACTGACTGGAAAGGGGCTAACATCCAGGGGCAATCAAAGAGTTAACTGTGTGCCTAGCAATGTTACGAGTCACGTGGCTTCTGATCCCTGAAGAAGAGATGTGCCCCGTGGTGTAACGCGTAGGATGGAAGCTTGTGATGTCTTTTCTGCTGCGTGCAGGAGCCGCCATCTGTGTTCACCCTGTTTTTCCCTTAAATGCTTGCAATAGGTTCTGGGAACCTTGTATCTATGTGAGTGGCATTTTTTATATATTTTTATGGTAATAAAGCACTATGAGGAGTTCCTTATCTTTTGAGAAACTATCCATCAGAGTGGGGACGTAAAGGATTCACATAAAAATCTAATATGTGTTTTCCTCACACCATAAACCCTAGTACTAAATCTAAAATAATTACAAGGTGTCAAATTCCAAAACAAAGTCCAATCTCCAAAAAATGTATGGGTATAAAATTGCTCAAAAGTTTATATAAATAAAGTCACTGCAACAAAAAATAACTGTCCAAAGTCCAACTTATCAGATCCTTTGGTGCTGAGCCCCTCCACTGTCTCTTAAAAGACAGAAAGTACCTCAAAAAAAAGAAAACTCAAATAGTGCATTACCTGTGGGAACCAGTGACACCAATACAGTGATCAGTGCTAAAAAGAAACACTGTCACTGTACTAATGACACTGACTGGGCAGAGCCGTGTTATATCATTCTCCTCGGCGATCAACAGATGCCGATGCTCATCTATTGGCTGCCACCTGTTGATCGACTTCTGTGTCAAATTACAGCAGAAGCGGTGCTCCGGCGGCAGGTGCACGCCCCCCAGTAGCAGTAAATCTGCTATAGGGAGGATGGCACGTGGTTAACTTTTACTTTTGCCTTCAGTTCAGTTTAGGAAATGTCTTTGAAAAGCTCCCATTTATCCAGGTCATGGTATACCTAGGCATAGTTATTTATTTGCCACCAGACCTATTCTGTAATGCTGTAATGCTGAAAACAAGACAAAAACAAAACTGATCAGTATAATCTGACCAGGAAGGATGCCAGATTACAGGAAAAACAGATATGAAAGAAATAAAAACATTACAGCATACTTTATAGGTGAATTACCTCATATCTGTGTCGATGTCTCTCTTCTACATACTCTTGGCCACCGTATAATTTCCCTACATGGATGAAAAACAAAGCTTAACCACATCAAAAGCAGACTGTCTCAGCCCCTTCCTGCTTGGGTCATTTTTCAGATTTCAGAGCTGTCACACTCGCTCTCGAGCAGCTGCTCTGCATGCCCATTCACACACAGAGCCACAGCCTGGCCCCATCCCCTCTCTCTACTCATTGGCTCACTGGCTGTGGCTGATGGCAGCGGGAGCCAATGGCTCACACTACTGTCTCAGCCAATGAGAGAGCCAAGTCTCTCCTGCACATTGCTGGATCAGAATTGGGCTCAGGTAAGTATTGGGGGGGGGCTGCTGCACACGAAAGGCGCATTCTATGAAGGTAAAAAAACTTGAGCCTTCACAAGCACGTTAACATTCTTAATGACAATATGCTTGCCTATGCAAGTTTTTTGATGTTTAGTAGTAAACACAAATGTAATTCTGTAAATCTGTATTTGTTAGGACCTGGGGATTAACGGGAAGAGGGGATTTTTTTCTAATTTATTCAATTTAACAACAGTCACAACACTTCCAACCGTCAATCAGTGACAGTGTCCCCCTATCTGTTACAGCACCCTCATGCAGCCCTCAGTCATCCCTGGTCATAGTCCTTCTTGCCCATTTGTCAGAGACCCCTCCTGTAACAGCTGTTCCCTCTAAACATCAATCACAGCCACCTCTGCCAATCAGTTACAGCTACCCCTGGTCTGAAACTGCTCCCTAAAGTCAGCCAGTGATTCCTGCAGTGCCCCTCATCAGTTACATATCCCTCCAATGTGCCCCCTCATCAGCTACAAATCATCCCATTATGTCAGCTACATCAGCTACAAATCCTCAGCCCCCTTCCCTAGTAAGTCCCCAAATCAGCTACCATTTCCTTTCCCCCACTGTGCCCTCCCCTTCCATCATCCAACCCCTAAAAACCTCCAACCACTGCACAGTGCACAACACTTTTCATATTTGCGAATTCATCTGAAATGAGCTGCGACTCTACCCTCCAGCTTGTAGCTTAGCTTGTTTTTCTCCTCCAGATCAGCTACAAACCCCGTCCATTGTGCACTCACATCAGCTATCGTCCCACCCTTCCCCGCTGTGTGCCCCATCAGTTGCCATTCCTCCCCAATTGACCCCCACATCAGCTACCATTTTCTCCCTCCAACCAGTGTGCTTCCCCCACACCATTGTTTACAAATCTCTTCTAGACACTCTCTAGTGCATTTTTCATATTTGCACAATTCACTTTAACTGAATGACGACTATAGCACGGTTACCCAGTTCTGGGAGGGCGTCATATGATGTCCTCCCAGAGAGGGCGTCATATGATGTCCTCCCAGAACACACCCTCCCGCGCACTTCCCAGGGGCGTGCATCCGGCGATCTCCATGATTGCTGTGTCCTACAGACACAGCTGATCACATGTTGAGGTAAAAGGCCAATCACAGCAGCATGTCCAATGACACAGCAGATCACAGAGTAAATACAGTTGCCAGTTATCTGCAGCACTTTCCTCACGCTGTCACAGCGTGAGGAAAGTACTGCCAATAACCGGCAGCTGTCACAGAGGATCAGCACTGATCATCAGGGCACTGCCGCCCAACAGTGCCACCCACCAATGCCCAGCAGTGCCACCCATCAGTGCTGCCCAGCAGTTGTGATCATCAGTGCCTCCAAGCATTGCTGCCAGTCAGTGCCATCAGTCAGTGCTGCCAGTTAGCACCGCCCATCAGTGCCACCTATCAGTGCTCATCAATGCTGCCTCATGAGCGCCCATCAATGCTGCCTATCCATGCCACCTCATCAGTGCCCATCAGTGCAGCCTCATCAACACACATCAGTGAAGGAGAAAAATTACCTGTTTGCAAAATTGTATAATAGTAACAAAGAAAAACTTTTTTTTTAAATCAAATTTTTTGCTTTTTTTTGTTAAAAAAAACCCCCAGTGGTGATTAAATACCAACAAAAAAAAGCTCTATTTGTGTGAAAAAATGATAAAAATGTCATATGGGTACAGTATTGCATGACCGCACAATTATCATTCAAAGTGTGACAGCGCTGAAAGCTGAAAATTGGCCTGGACAGGAAGGGGGTATAAGTTCATAGTAGGCTAGTGGTTAAACAAGCTGCAGCACTTCCCTACAAATACAGCGTCTTTTGTTGATAAATAAAAAGTTCATTATAACAGCTGCAGCCCAGTTGAAGCACTCCTCCAATTCTGATTGGTTGGAACAGAGTGAGGGTCACTAGCATGTGCACAGCTGTCAGATATATATTGTAAGACAGAGAGGTAGGCAGAGTGACAGAGAGGCAATGGATTACACTCCTACACAGTGGCTGGTAACAACTGAAATAGCATTAGGATAACTTAATAGTGCTTTAAAAAAAAAATAAAAAAATAAAAAGCACTAGCAAATGATTTTTGGCACACAGATAGCAAATATCATTACTTACGCAAGACTGAATTCTGAGAATGAAATATAGTTCTTCTTTTTCCCAATCTCATGGTGCCCCCCATCTGACCTGGATTATGTTCAGGCATGTCAATCACCTGAAATACATCAAAATTAACAAGTAATACCACTACTAAATATAGCAAATATGCTTCAGCATTGGTTCACAGGAAAACAGTGTCAATCTTCCTGCAACGATTAGGGCTCGTTCACACTAGGCTGTTTTGCCAACGCTTGCCAAACGCCCCTATAGCGTTTGGCAAGCGTTGGTCCGGCGTTTGCGGAGCGTTTTTTAACGCTCGGCAAACGCTCCGCAAACGCCGCATGCGCGGTTTAGCGGCAGTTGCTAGGCGTTTGCCGAGCGTTAATAACGCCCCACAAACGCCTATAATGCAGTTTGAGTGGTGTTACCGCTCCGCAAACGCCCCGCAACCGCGTCGCAACCGCACACGCCAGCCGGGCGTTTGCGGAGCGGCACCATAGACGAGAATAGGAGGCTTCAAAGCCTCCTGACTCGTCTAGAGGCGTCCGTTTTGCCGCGACGCAACGCGACGCAAACGCTCCCGTTAGAACAGCACCATGTGCTGTAATGTGCAGAATTGGCAGAGGCGTTTGGGAAGCGGTAAAAACGCTTCCCAAACGCCTCTCTGCCGCCTGCACACAAGGCTAGTGTGAACGTAGCCTTAGGTGTGCTGAAGTATTAAAAGGAAAAGAAAGAGAAAATAAAAAAAACAGAACATGCAGCCCAATTGTGTATAACTGTCTAAAATGTTGAGAAATGTACAATCTTTATCACATGACCTCCACTCACATCTCTTCATATATCAGTCTTTCTGCCCAGTCATCGGTTTGCCAAAATATGATAATGTCAATTACTGCCCATTCAGACAACATCTAATTAATCGCTTTAAAAGGTCAATGTGTGCTAAAAATTTCATAGCAAGACATATTGCTAAACATTTTACAAGTAGACTGTAACAATCATAATGGCTGCTCAAAGTGAACACTTACCACTGGATGACTTGTTTTTGGGTTAAACTCTGTAGAGTTAGCATCTGTGGAGAGAACAAAAGGAGATACAAATCTTTATTCAGTAGAGTAGTTGAGCTGTAAAAACGCTCTAACTCTGAAAAACGCAGCAAAATGAGCTAAAACGCCACAAACCGGTGTTTTTGGATGTTTTGTGGCAAAAAAAAAAAAAGCTAAAAAATATAAACACAGAAGATCGATGCTAAACGCTAATGCAAAAACGCTAAAAAAAAAAAAAAAAAGCTGAAAAACTCCCATGTTTAACGTGACTTTACACAGCTAGCGTTACTTGAGTTATCAAAACACCCAGTGTGCATGGAGTATAAAGAAAAAATGGGAGAACGGTCTACCTGTACTGGGCTGGTAGGTGGATTTCCCATTAAATTCCATAGCCTAGAGGCAAACCTACAGCACAGCTCTACATAAAATGTAAACACTACCTGATAACAGATGAGGCAATAGGAAGCTGGTCTGAACTGCATCGTAGGTTTGTGGTAAAATTTAAAGGATAAGCTCATCTTATGAAAAAGAAATGTACTTTTTTTGCAGGTTAACCACTTCACGCCTAAGGGTAAAACAAATCTAAATCCCCAAGCACAATTCTGCAACGTTGACACGTGTTAGAAAAACCGTACACATCACCACAACTACTTTCTACATCCAGTTTGATTATACCTTGCTTTTTTCAGGACAAATTGGGCTTTCATTTGGTGGTAAATGGTAATGGATAGCTTCTAATTTTTTTTAACCTACCACCAAAGAACAACCCAAAATAAATTCTGCAGCTCTTGACGATTGCAACGATACCATATATGTGCATGTTATTTGTTGTTTGCACCGTAGTACAGCCCAGAAACAATAGTGCGCATTTTGTTTTTGTCTTTTCTTTTTACCTAAAACACGCTGACACTAATGCTAACTGACACCAATTTTTTTTTTTTAAAATCCTGACCTTTGACCCTGACCCAAACACTAACCCTGGTACTGAACTAGATCAAACCTTGATCTAGGTATTCTTTATTTTTTAATATTTATCTTTTTTTTTAAGCAAACTTTTTTTTATCCTTCTGTCAGGAGTTAGAGATACAATGTATCTCTCCTCTCCATGCAAAGAGAGAGAAAAAACAAGGGGGCCGGGGCTGCACAGTGACTGATCACTGTGATAGCCAATCAAAGGCTATCACAGCGATCATGTGACCTGGAATCGGAAGTCCCGGGTCCCGATCGTTAGAACGGGACCCGGGGCTCTCAGTGACATCGCGGTCTTTGTGCTGGGAGCGTGCCGAGCGGCACGCTCCCAGCACAAAGACAGGTACGCAAATATGCAGCCCCACGGGAAAAAATTCCAGTTCCGTGAGGCCGCATATTTGTGTGCCGTCAGTGTCAAGGGGTTAAAAAAAATAATAAATAAATAAAAAAGTACATTTAATTTTTTTCTTCTAAGCAGCCTGAGCATTACACCATTGATCAGCAGATCGTGAGTGCAGTCTCAGGCTACAGCAAACTCTCAGGATAGCGGTCTGTCCCAGTTACCTGAGAGCAAGAAGATCAACAGACTAGGAGAGCGCTTAACAGTGCCCTAGTAGTTCATTGAGAACCACAAGGTATCAGCAGAAATGGCTGACGGTATTTGTAGACATTCATTCACAGAAACTGTGAATAAATGACACAGCCGAATGATGATCCCCCCACCTGCTGTCACAGGGAGGGGTGAATCGGGGGTAGAGAAGGCAGGTGCTGGAACATGTAACAGAGGTGAACTTGGCCGTTAATTTTTTTTTTTAATTAGGGGGTATTGGCACAATGTGTTGGTGAATGAGCACCCAATTACTACACTAAAGTGCCATCGCATGACACAAAGGGGGAGATTTACTAAAACTGGTGCACTCAGCAACTGGTGCAACTGCTCATTTTTTGGGAATGTACCAAACTGTGAGATTTCCGGACTATGGTGGAACAGACAATACACACATTAACGGGCATATCCCTAGGAGGGAATCTTGTAGCTTTTCTCCTTCACGACACACCTGTCTCTTAAAACATCTTCTCAACGCGGCGAAAGCATGCATTCCTGCATTGTGGAAGAATCCTTTACCTCCTACAAAAACACACTGGCTTGCTCGAATTAATGAAATTCAGGAAATGGAGAACATGACCATGATTGCTCATGTTGGACACCCTATTTTTTTTTCATTTTATTCTACAAGGATCAAACCGTGTTAGCCTCCCAAACATGAGCTAATTGTGGTGGCAATGCAACTTTCACATTGGCCGTTGGTCCTATAGGATCACCAGGGAGGGTGATCCTATATCCCCCCCCCTCCCCTCTCTCTCTTCTAGAACCTTTGTTGGTTATCTCTCCCTTTTTTCTTTCTATTCCACTGGGGCTGAATGTTTTCTTTTCTTGATTACTTTTTGTTAAATTTATACAATGTAAGGAAAAAATAGTATGGTCTAGGAATGGTTCAGCTTTCTATGTCTGAAGTGTCACTAAGTGCCTAGTGATAGGCCATGTTTATTTGCATTTTGTAAATTTTCTTGTAAAGTTGTTAAACTATTTCTTCAAAATAAAAAATTAAAAAAAAAAAAAAAAAAAAGGGGGGAATCTGCAGTTGTGCATGGTAGCCAATCAGCTGCTAAGTTCAGCTTGTTCAGTTAACCTTTGGCCATAAAACCTAGAAGCTGATTGGTTTCAGAGTTGCACCAGATTTTACAGTTTTAGTAAATAACCCCTAAAGAGTAGTGTGTCACATAGTTTCTTAATGAACAAACATTATCAAATTATATGATGGATTTACCTTTCCAGCCTAGTACTTCTCTTGAAAATTCAATAACTGCTAGCTGCATCCCCAGACAGACCCCTGCAAACCAGAAAAGATTTTATCAACAATCTAGCTTAGTATATTTCTACTACAAAAGTATAAACTCAACTAGAAATGGAATAAATGTGTACAAACTCACCCAAGAATGGTTTTTTCTGTTTGCGTGCCCAGGATATGGCTTGGATCTTGCCCTCTGTACCACGAACACCAAACCCTCCAGGGACTAGCACACCACTAAATACAAACACAGGAATGTTACTTTAAGGATGCCACAAAAATATGATTATCTATACGACAAAGTATGCTATAAAAAGGTGCACAGGCAGACAGCATCCTTGCATAAAGAAAGCCAATAAAAGCAACTTTTTTTTTTTTGTTAAGAATATTGTCTTATTCATTTTTTGTCCTTTTCATTGTAAAAACATCAAATAAAGCTGAACTCCGGGATAAGCAGATATCATCTAAATATAAGAGACCTGCGTATATTACTTGAATCTTCATGTACTTTGTGGAATTCTTCCAGATCTGTGCAGTAAATCTGATGTGGAGGGAGCTCCAGCACACAGCCTGTGATTCAAATCCTTAGCTCCGCGTGTTCTCTACTCTGAGGAGGGGGATGTGTCCATTCCCTCAAAATCCAGGCTCAGTGCTTCCCTCATTAAGATCTGCACTGTGACACTTCGGATCCCTGTCCCCTGATGATGGAGCTGAGAAAAAAGTCTTTTGATGTGTGTGTTTTTAGAATGATCTACAGAGATGGCTTCAAATAGACAGGTACAACTTCTGTAGGATGATTTATTTCATCTCTGTGTATCCTCTGAGGCTACAGGGGTGTGGACATTTTTAAAAAACTACTTGTCCACAGGGACTAAATTGGGGCTCCAATCTACTTGTCCCTCATGACAATCTAATTTAATTTTTTTTAACTAAAACCGTATTTAAAAATCGGAGATTTTAGGGGCTTTTAAAAACAAGAGGCTTTGTGGCGATTTAAACAGCGCAATTGTAAAAATATTACACGTTTATATCTCCTCCTCCCCCTCCCTGACTGTTTCCAGCACCACACCAGGGGACTAGCAGGGAGGGGAGAGACCTTGCAGTGTAATGAGCACCGATTGGCTGCTCATCAGGAAAGGGTGCGTCAGGGCTTATACTTTATCCCTTTCGCTGCCAGAGCCGTTGTTGTGTGTTTTGCACACGTTTAAAAAATAATTTTAGGCCTGAAGATTACAAAAAACTCCCAAATATGATTTTCTGAAAGCAGAGACTCTACAGAATAAAACAGCGGTAGTTCTAATTTTTTATGACGCATGATATTACCGCAACATTTTAATAAGAAATACAAGTAAGTTAATTTTAGGGCACAAAAAAGAGCAATAAATTACCCTATTTTTTTGTAAAATATAAAAGATGAGACTGCACCAAGTAAATAGATATCCAACTTGTAAAACCTTAAATTTGTGCGCGCTCGTGAAATGGCGATTAACTTCAGTACCCACATTTTCTATAGGTCGACACTTTTAAAGCTCCTTACAGCTCACCAGGTTAGTGTTACAGAGGAGGTCTGGCGCTAGAATTATTGCTCTCATTCTGGTGTGCGCAGCGATATGTGTATCGCAATTGATGGTTTCATGCGTAGGCACCCCAGCGTGTGCTTCAATATTTTTTTTGGGGGGGGGGGGGTGGTGGTGGTATGTGCTTGGGTGTAACTTTCATTGTTTACAATTTTTTTTCACTTCATCACATAGGGGACAAAGTCCTCTATGCGATGATTTCTGGTGACAGGTTCTCTTTGAGACATCCAAGATCTAAAAGACCCTGCATGTCTCCCCTCTGCTCCACTGAATGTAATGTGGTGCACACTGCAATATATTACATTCATTCCCCGGGATTGCATTACAATCTCTCAACGGGGACCCGGAAGTGACATTGTAACGTCACTTCCGGGTCAGGACAAGAAGGGGAGGGGAGCGGACTTCTCCATCCACTCTAGCTGACGGTGAGCCGGGCCCGCAGATGGGCAAGCGGAGCATGGGAAACCTCACGCCGTGGGATCAGAGAGGTTGGCACTGTGTGAAGCAATCGACAGCAGCGCTGCCGCTGATTGCTTCAGCTGACAGGTGAGCCCGCTGCTTGTCCGCAGCAGGGCTAAAAGGAAGAGAAAAACTACTTACCCATCGCTCGGAACTACATGTCGCAAGCATCAGGTGATAGGAATCAAACATCTCTGGGTAGTCACTTATATGTGAGAGTTTTCATCCACTTTACGCATCATCCACATAGGATGTTTTGCTAGCTCTCCTAGACACCCTTCCTCCTACCAGCAATGTTTTGGCAGAAAAAAATTTGTGATGCTTTTAAATGCATATAATGCATTTAGGATGTTTCAATCGCTTAGACGTCAATTAATTTAATTGGCTAGAATAATCATTTTTTCTGGCCATTGAGACAAATTAAAGCTCAAATGCTAAAAGCATTTACAGCAGCTGCTCCTGCACACACTGGCAGTGTGGTTTTTTTCTGCCATTAAAAGCCTATGTGTTAATGGACACATAGTCTAACATGCAGGGGCATATAGAGGCAGGAAAAAAATGCCAGATGCCCCTAGGAGCAACAGAACAAACATCCAGTGTGCATGAGGCCCTAAAATAAAAGTGTTTGTGGGGGTGTATCCAAGATGGCGACTGGAGTGGCCACATAGAGCTCTGCCACCATAAGCTCTTACCCAGCTCCATGTGCTCAATTCCAATTCCCCACCTCTCAGCCTTTCTGAGGGGCTTCTGCTTGGGGAAAAGCCACAGATGAGCATATTTTCCATCCAATGAACTCTGGTCTCCTGCGGCCGCCACGCCGACTAGGCCTGCGGGCTCTTTGGCTCCTCCTCCCGTTCTGTCATCTCCTGCCCCTATCATCCCTCTGTGTTGCGGATAATGACGGGGAGCATACTCCAGAACTCCCACCAGCACCCAGATACCCTGCGAACCTCCAGGGCCACTGGCAGTATCTGACCCCTGTCCAGGATTCCCACAGCCTATACAACCGGCCCACTGAAGAGGCCTGTGCACTTTCCATATCCTCCTGCTGGTCTGTGCTCCTCTCCTTCAACATTCTACCTATCCCTGCTGCGGATGTTGCTAAGAGGTTGCTACGGGGGTGGACTCCTAATTTTCCACTAGGGCTCTGGAACCTTACAATTCTCTCAGGTCGCAGGTGGGGCCTGCTAGCCTTCCTCCTCTACCTGCAACACAGTGCTTCTTTTCCATGGATCTCACCTTAACTGCAATGTATGGCAACCAAACTGATAAGAAGCATGAATGAGCTCAGCTATGAGGAAAGATTAGAGGAACTGAATTTATTCTCTCTTGAGAAAAGGAGATTAACCACTTTCCTACTGGGCACTTATACCCCCTTTTTGCACAGGCCAACTTTTCAGCTTTCTCCGCTGGTGCACTTTGAATGACAATTGCACGGTAATGAAACATTGTACCCATATGAAATTTTTATCATTTTTTTCACACAAATAGAGCTTTCTTTTGGTAGTATTTAATCGCTACTGGGTTTTTATTTTTTGCACTATAAAAAAAAAAGAGCAAAAAAATTAAGAAAAAAAAGTTTGTTTCTATTATAAAATTCTGCAAACAGGTAATTTTTCTCCTTCACTGATGTGCGTTGATGAGGTGGCACGGATAGGCAGCACTGAAAGGCGGCACTGATGGGCATTGATGAGGAGGCACTGATGATGCTACAATGATATGCAGCAATGACGATCACTGACTGGCGGCACTGACTGACAGCACTGATGGGCGGCACTGCTGGGCAGCACTGATGGGCAATGGTGGGAGGCACTTCAGGGCACTGATCATCAGTGCTGATCTGCTCTGTGACTGCTGCCGGTTATTGGCAGTACTTGCCTCACGCTGTGACAGCGTGAGGAAAGTGCTGCTGCCGATAACCGGCAACTGTATTTACTGCGTGATCTGCTGTGTGATTGGACACAGCTGATCACATGGTAAAAGGCCACTGTGATTGGCCTTTTACCTCATCACATGATTAGTTGTGTCCGTAGCATACAGCGATCACGGTGATCGCCGAAGGCACGCAGGAGGGCTGACGCCCTCCCAGAACTGGGTAACTGCACTGTAGCCGTCATTCAGCTATAGCGTGGTTATCAAGTGGTTCAGGGGGGATATGATCAACATGTATAAATACATCAGTGGTTCATATAGTGAACTCGGTGTAGAGTTGTTTACCCTGAGGTCATCACAGAGGACAAGGGAGCACTCTACTTCTAGAGGAAAAGAGATTTATTCTCCAAATACGGAAACATTTCTTCACAATAAGAGCTGTGAAACTGTGGAAGAGACTCCCTCAAGAGTTGGTTCTGGTCAGCTCAGTGGATTGCTTAAAAAAAAAGGCCTGGATTCTTTCGTAGATACACAGAATATAACTGGATCCTAACATTTATAGGTAAAGTTGATCCAGGGAATATCCGATTGCCTCTCGGGGGATCAGGAAGGTATTGTTTTTCCCAGCAGGAGAAAATTGGATCATGCTTTGCTGGGTTTTTTTGCCTTCCTCTGGATCAACTGTGGGTATAGGATCATAACTTTTTTTTTTAATGGTTAAACTGGATGGACTTTTGTCTTTTTCAGCCAGACTAACTATGTAACTATGATGTCTTAATTAGGGTGAAAGGGAGAGACCAGCTTAGGGAGAAAGGAGGCCCCAAGGCCTCAAAAACCACTTTGTCTTTATGAAGAACAGGAAGGGTTATTTAAAAGATAAGGCTGCCAGTTCTGAAACCAATCTCACTGACATGATAGCCAGAAGAAAGACTACTTTATGAGTAAGGCCAGGATATCTCAAATGTGCTCCCCATGGTGTGCAACTTCAGGCATCCTGCATACTCATGTTGTCATGCTATAGGTATAGAGCAGCCTGTTCATTTCAATGGGCAGCAATATGCAGAAAAGCAGCTCACGTACTGTACTTTTTTAAGCTTTGTGCATTACTTAGTGTGCTTTATCAATAGAAAATAGATGGAACAGCAAGCACAACATGCGTTTTTGTGTGCTTTGTAAATGCGCACAAAATCAAGTGATTTTGCACACCTTCGATACTGCCCGAGAAGCCCCATCATAGTAATCATCTTGAGAGAAGAATATTGGGAAAATGGGAATAACCACCTAACTACTTCTTGAAAAGAATAATTTCTGTACCCTCATTAGGCAAATTTGCTACTATATTCAAGTGACATACAATTCTATCAGCAAATAATAAATGTTAGATAAATATGTTGGTGCCCAATCAGGATATAGTGGTAACGTTTTTGTATGTAGACTATTCGTGTATTTAAATCTGTGCAGACTTTGTCGTATGATATGTCATGTGCATGCCTCCGGCTGTACTACAGTAAACACATTTCTTGTTACTTGAGACTTTTAGGTCTATTCTACAACAGTTTTCAAAGTAAGCCATCCAAGTGCAACAGATTGCAAACAACTGAGTGCAAAATTTCCAAGCTTTGAGCAGTGAAAGAATAATGGAATCAGAAACACCCTGATCTTTTAAGGCCTGGGACTTAAATAACAAAGCCGTCAAAGCCAGCTACCATGAAGCAGAATGATAGAGCAACCCATGAAACAGCAGGTTGGGTCAGTCCGGATGTGTCCATGGAGTGTTTCCCAAAAGTCACAGACTGAGTAGAAAGTCTTTTTGGTTCAGTTTGGTGCCACCAAGATCACTGGAATTCCCTCCCTCTTGATCCTGATTAGCAGCTAAAAAGGAATCTGTAGTGGGGGAAGGAGTATATAAGATGGAACCAATCCCTCAGGGTCATCAGTGCATCCACTGCTAAGACACCTGCCACAAACCTACCCACCCTTTTGTTGTGGGATGCCAACAGATCTATGCCTGGTGTCCCCCAACAGTGACATACGCACACTGCCTGTGCCATGATTGTAAAGAGTGCCATGCCATGATGGAGACTCCTGTGTGGATGCACAGGAGTGACATCACAGCCCAGCCATTCAAGCAGTCAGAGTGCAAACCTGCAAGGAAGACTGCCGGGAGAAGTGATAGCTCAGCACTAGAGGGTTTCAAAGGTATGGCTGTCATAACGTTCAAATATGTGGTGCATATATTAAGACATAAAACACCTGGGGCCCGTTTAAAAGGGGAGGGGGAGCTGAAATGCTGCGTTAGTTGAAAGTTATAGTTAAGAAAATAAATTAGCAATCATGTTTATAAGCTTTTACGATTACTATTTAAAAACATAAAATAATTTAGTAAAACTGTCCAATATCTAAAAATAATTTGGGCATTTAGCCCTTCCACCACCAAAAATCATTTATCTAACATTAGGAAAAGTTTTGGCAGAAATATTAACATGATTCTCTGTCCAGACTAAGCGCATTAAGCGGAACTTTTGGAACTGTAATTTTTGCACTTATATTTGTCCAGCTTGCATTGATATCTGCTATCCAGAGATCCAGTGGGGTTACGAAGAATCATTGTAGTAGTCTGCGCTATATAAAGTGATAGTCGTGATAGTCTCGGTACTGCACCAGCTGCTTCCTGTCTTCATATAGAACAGATGAAGTGTCTCGTTGCACAGGTGCACTTTAAGTGCAAACCAGTTTCCATAACTTAATGGTCCTAGCTTTATGAAATAGTCTTCATGATGGAGCACTTTCTGCATTTTACTTACTCTGAGCTGCAAAGCTTTTGCCATGCTTCATGATAGCGCACAGGCTCCTCCTGAAGAGTGTTTGGCTCCAAATCAGCAGAGTCTATATACTGTCAAAAGATATGTATTCAAGTCAAAAACACAAAGTTTTGTGCAAAAACACAGCCAACAAATTATATTGATGAAAATTACTTTTGGACAGCAGACAAATGTTAGAACAATATTATACAATATAATAAATAATCAACCTATCTATGGGTATGCTGAACAAATCAGGTATTAGACATTTTGAGTACATCTAACTATCTATACTTTGAAAAAGGATGGGATGAACAAATCGGCACAAGACTGGCTATTTAGTCACACAATCTCTCGGTAACAACATATAAACTCAGAAGTTTGGACCTCAAGTACAATTTCAGCAAGTCCAGAAATGCAACAAAACAGCTGATTTGCGAGCATCCCAAGAAGCTGTTCTAATAATAAAATGGAGTCCATATAAGCATGCTCATTTTAAAAATTAGGGGAAGGCTACCAACTGAAAAACAGTTCATCTTTCCCTGAAATGTTAACCAAAAGCAGGAGGTATACAGACACATTCAGAGAAATTAAGTCTAAATACATGGATGAAAACCATTTATTAGCATCATCACTCCCTTGTCCTATGAGCAAAAGATGCTCCAGGAGCAGTAGAACCAAACTAGGAGTAGGAGAGGGATTTCCCTGGCTAAAGAGGACATAGTTAGTCTGGCTGAAAAAAGACAAACGTCCATGCATTTCAACCATAGAAAAAAAAAAAAAAAAAAAAGTTATAATCCTATACCCACAGTTGATCCAGAGGAAGGAAAAAACCCCCAGCAAAGCATGATCCAATTTGCACCTGCTGGAAAAAAAAATCCTTCCTGATCCCCCGAGAGGCAATCGGATATTCCCTGGATCAGCTTTACCTATAAATGTTAGTATCGAGTTATATTCTGTGTATCCAAGAAAAAATCCAGGCCTTTTTTGAAGCAATCCACTGAGCTGGCCAGAACCAACTCTTGAGGAGGTCTATTCCACATTTTCACAGCTCTCACTGTGAAGAAACCATTCCGTGTTTGGTGATTAAATTTCTTTTTCCTCCAGACGTAAAGAGTGCCCCCTTGTCCTCTGTGTTGACCTAAGCGTGAATAGCTCTACAGAGTTCGCTGAACCACTGATGTATTTATACATGTTGATCATATCCCCCCTTAATCATAACCCAGAACAAATTTTTTGACAGGTAAAACTATAAACATTAGTAAATTTAGACTTTTGACTGAGATCCATTTTTAGTTATGTTTACATTTGGTTTCTAATCTCCAATACATGGAAAATTTAGATAGAAAATAATAAAACGTACAGTATGTAAGCAACAGAACTACTAACAACAGACGACCACTTACCTTGATCTCTAATCGGTGGTTTATAGCTAGTGCAGAATGCTCTAATGCTTTGATAACTGATGCATAGGAGTCTGAAAATTTTGTATACTTTCCCACAAGAGCAATGCTACAAGATTCCAGTAAGCGGTCATATCTAGATTAAAAAAACAAAAAACAAATAATAATAAATGAAAGCATGTAGGTTATAAAAATTCCTTTTTGGGAAGTTGACATATATATATATATATATATATATATATATATATATATAAAAAACACTTCCTATCATTGAAAGTACCAGACTTCTGAACAGTCATGCTGTGGTTCCACTCAAGCCTTCTTTTGTGGGTACTGTCTTTCGTGATTATGTTTCTTTCCAAAGTCTGTTCTAAGCTATGCTGCATAATGGTTTCCAGTGAATACACTTGAACAGTTATAATACAAGCTGGTGTTTGATCACCTGTCTGCCATTTCTTTCCACTTCATTAGCATTCTGCGGGGCTGACGACCGATTGGAAGATCCAAACGTTGGCGAAAATAGTCAACCACCCCCTGCTCCTCTAGTAAGAGAGGGACTCTGTATATCGATGACACATCATGTACACAGATCACCTGGAAAAAAGGAAGGTGTGATATTCTGAATGATTTTTACTCCACCATAGAGCAGAGACTTCAGATATGAAATATTTTAAATGCACGAACATATAAAACTAGCAATATAACATTTATCTAGAATCCATTAAAGGAATACAGGTCACCTCCCCTTTGTGTTTGTGCTCTTGGTACCATTTTACCAAAACACTGAAACATCCTGGGTGGGGGGGGTGGTGGTGGGGTGTTATAAGGGGGTTTCTGTTTGTCAGTGTCAATTCTGATGTGGACGGCAGCCTCCTCTTCAATAGACTCGAAAAATTTATTTTACTGTAAGTATAGAAAAAGCAGTTTTGTATTTCTCATCCATTGAGGACACAGGGATTCAGAAACAGTCAGGCCATCCAAAAGTAGTCCAGCAAAGGGGCGGGCAAAAACTGCAACATCTAACAGACCCCCACGAAGAAGACTGGAGGGGGTGGTCACATGAAGGATCAACACCCAAATCTGAACAGAGGTTAGGTCAAGTACACGACTAGATAAGGGGTACTGTCCACACAACCAAGGAGAAGACAAAGTCAACCTGATGCCTAAGGCCAGGATACAGAAGTTCAATGTCAGAGGGAGAAAGAATCCAAATGAAGGGAGCTCCAATCTGACTAGGCAAAAATCTGGACAACCAGAACCCAGCAGAACAAAAAGACCCGTAACCTGATTTGAACAACACAAAACACTGGTGACAACCCCCAGAGGTGCAAGTCCCCAGGGGGGCCAGCACGAAAAAAAAACAACATGCCCAAACATGAGATACCAGCTGGTCTACATACTGAGGCTCTAGACCAGCAATGGGCAAACTACGGCCCGGCGGACCTTTTAATCCGGCCCGCGGAGCTAAGCTCCCGCTAGGCTCCTCTCACAGTCCGCCCTGAAGACCGGTGTAGCATGAAAATCTGTCTCCTATGAGGATCTGTCCCCCTCGACGTA
This sequence comes from Staurois parvus, assembly GCF_062004578.1. Taxonomy (NCBI): domain Eukaryota; kingdom Metazoa; phylum Chordata; class Amphibia; order Anura; family Ranidae; genus Staurois; species Staurois parvus. Next base: position 5,836,008 of record NW_028318190.1, on the reverse strand, counting down.
TCTGCGCATGTGTCGGAGATCGCCGATCGGCTGCTAATGCCTGAAACTGGCACATGCGCAGATACGTCGAGGGGGACAGATCCTCATAGGAGACAGATTTTCATGCTACACCGGAACGGCGCGGGAACACGGCGAGAGGAACGTGCGGAGCAAAGGTAAGTGAATTGACACAAGGGGGACTTGGGGACTTAATATGGGGAATGAATTACTATATGGGGGATGAATTACTATATGGGGGATGAATTACTATATGGGGGATGAATTACTATGCTTACTATGGGGGAATATTACTATACTTACTATGGATGACACATACACATCATTCATCTACTCTTGGTCCGGCCCCCGGGTCCAATATATAAACCCATTGCAGCCCTCAAGTCAAAAAGTTTGCCCACCCCTGCTCTAGACCTTGCACCCCTAACCTATAGATTTAAGCCATGAAAGAAAAGAGGGGTTGCCAAGCCAGACAACCAAATTCACCAAGCAAGGTATAGCAAGCTTAGTAATAGCATAACAGTTTGCCCCCCCCCCCCCCCCCCCCTTCGCAGGGCATGCTCAGTGACTCGAGACTACATTCAAGAACACAAAAGGTTCAATCCCAGGAAGTCAACCTGACTGAAGGTGTAGGGTGCATGGGAAACACCTCCACAATGGTAGTCAGGTGTGGAAGTTAGACCACAGCCCCAGGCTATTGGGATGGGAACCCACCAGAAAGTAAAGGATCAATCTACAATTGGGGCCGCATACATGAATATTTGTGGCACATAAAAGTGTATGTTGCCCCAACATTTCATGTTCCTGTTATGTGCCTGTTGAACCATGTACTTGTATTAAAAAGTATCCTGTTATTTTTGTATTTCTTCCTTTTGGCTAGTTCACAACACACAAAAAAAAAAAAAACGCAGTTCAAATGTGTTCCTGCATGTGCATTTACATGCACGTTTGATACATTCCAGTGCATTTATACGATCCAGTGAGTTTTTTCCGCTACTTTATGACAAGGTACATTACATTATTTTCAATGGGACTTTGGGAAACTAACAGTGCAATTTCAGCCCATAGACTTCTATGTTATCTCAGAAGTTGAATCAGCTTAGATAAGAAGCTATGCAACTTCCATATGACTGATGGATTAGTGTTTTTTTTTTTCCCCTTTAACCCTCACCTCTCCATCCTGGTCATCCTTGCTAACTAAAATTCTCCTTCCAAGCACATTCCATTCACAACTGAGTGTAGCAGATATGTGCGTTTTTGCTTACTTTTTTGCGCATTTTCATTTGTAAATGCACATAGGGCACCCCATTCACTTGAATGCGCTGCGCAATTGGGATAACAAACAATTCGGTTTCATTCACATTTGTGCATTTCCAAAATGTGCAGAAATGCACTACAGTCGTGCCAAAACAAGCAATGCTACATGACTAAAAATGTACTTAGAACCCCCAAATATTATATATTTTTTAAATCAGAGACCTTGGAGAATAAAATGGTCGTCATTGTGATGTTTTATGTCGCACGATATTTGCACAGCCATTTTTCAAAACACAAATTTTCAGGAAGAAACACACTTTAATGAATTTTAGTGAAGCAAACACAATATAATTCACAGTTTTTGGTAAAATATGATGACAACGATGACTAAATTAAATACCCAACATGTCACTCTTTAAAATTGTGTATGCCTATGGAAACGTCAAACTACGGTACCTAAAAATGTCATTGGTGATGCTTTACAAGTATTTACTTGATTCCATTTAGACATTTATAAAAAATGGCAGGTATGGAGTTCTTTTTACTGGTAATGGCATCATGTATACAGAAGTTTGATTTTACACGGATGCGTCAATACATTTGTAAAACTAACCTGCTGTGGTTCCACATGGCAAAACATGGATATTTTCTCCTTTACAGAGGTATCCAAAGGTGTAGTGCACCGACACACAACCTGCAGGAAGGATTAGCAAAAAAAGAAAAGCAACTTAAAATTTACTTCTTTCATAAGAGGAGGAAAACATAAGCCAAAATGGTAAATGTTACCACATACTAGATCTGGAGAGAGACCCAATCCTCGAAGCTCCCTGACACTGTTCTGAGTGGGCTTTGTTTTCTGCTCTCCAGTAGAACTGGGCTGCAAAACAGAACAGGAATTATTCACTTAAAATGCAAGATAGCTAGCTAGATGTTCTGCACAGTAGTTAAAAAATGTTATAAACAATGAGCATCATTAAAGAATTATTACTTTTTATTTTTATATTGTTCTGCTGCTATGAGACAGAATACATGTAGTAATTTGTCCCATGAAGCTAGGTGCTTTCTAAGTCTAGTTATGAGGTATGACCTTGCCCTCTCCCCTTGAGACAAATCCAACAGCAGCTAGGAAGAAGGGAGATCCATCAGAATGACTGCTTGACTCGGCTCTGAGCACTGGCAAGCTGTGACAAGAGCAGTTCCAGCACCTACTGCACTAAATGCAAGGAAGGGAAAGAGGTCCAGGGGTATATCCTGGAGGGTCCATTGATGCTGGCTGTTGGAGGATCTATTGCCATTGGGATGGAGAAGGGGGGGAGGGAACTGTGAGGTAAGGGTCTACTGTTGCTGGCTGATTAAGGATCTGTTAATGCTGGCTAATAAGAGCTCTTTTGCTGCTGCCAGGGGTCTATTGTTCCTGGGGTAGATATATTGTTGCTGGGGGATCTATTGTTGGCTGCAGGGGATGTATTTTACTGATTTTGTCTTTAACAAATTCCATACAAATTGCTAAATACCATGAAAGATTTGGTTTTACTTTCTCTAAAAAGGGTGGTACTGGAAGGTGGGTAGAGAAGGGGGGGGGTTTAGAGAAGCACCTATTCTAAGTAAAAAAGCCCTGAGCAAGAGACCTGTAAAGACACGGAAGGCTGACACCCCTCCTCTCCCTCTGCATTGCTCTTGTCTCTGGGAAGATCTCTGAGCCAAAGCAAAAGCTGCTGTTGTGATGCATCTGTCTTATCCTAGCTATTATTGGGTCGGTCACAGTGGATGGGAATGGGGCAGGTCTGACCTCATAATTAGACATAGGAAGCATCTGGGAACATGGAACAAAGTACTTAGTCCAATGGGGGCAGAACAATGAAAAAAATGATAGTTCTTTGAAGCATATCTAAATCCTAACAATGAACTTCTCTTATCTGGTCCATTTCATTTTATTACAGTGCTATAAACCCCAAAACAAAACAACAAAAACATAATATACTGCAGCTTACCTGTCCTTAGATGTGGTGGATGCAGTTGTTATTTTTTTTAGGCTTTATTCTAATACTTTCACCTAGTGATATGCCCAGTAACACACTTCTTTCTCAAGGTGACTCTAGTCCACTGGAGGAGCAACAGAGACACCTTTAGACAGCAACATTACCACCCTGTGGGAAGGATAGTAGCCGGGTGACTGTTTTGGTTTGACTTGACTAACAAATTAAAGTCAAACTCAAGCAAACACCTTTTATGCAATTACAGAAACACGTTTCCTTTTGAGAAAAAGGTTTTACATAAAGGAATAAAAGATGGTCATTGTGAGCACCTCTGTCAGAGTTAAATGATTTGTTTTAACACCTTTGCTGGACAGCTTAGTCTGTTAACCGCCTCCCACCCCCCCATATAAAGAAATGACGAGCGCAAGGCGGTTCCCTCGTTCTGGGAGGACGTCATATGACATCCTCTCACTCTAACCGCGTCTGCACGCCCCCCCGGTGGTACGCTGTGTCCCTGGGAAACAGTGGATCACCGATCAATGGAAAGAGCCGATGACGTTGGCTCTGTCATGTGATCAGCTGTGTTCAATCACAGCTGATCGCATGTAAATAAGGAAATGCCGGTTATAGGCATTCCTCTCCTCACAAGCTGTCACGCTGACAGCTTGTGAGGAGAGAAGAGCTGGTAATCGGCATTCCTCAGAGGGGACATCTACACTGATCATCAGGACACTGATGATCAGTGTGCCCTGATGATCAGTGTAGCCCCATCAGTGCCACCTGCCAGGGCCCATCAATGCCACATATCAGTGCCTACCAGTACACATCAACGCCCATCTGAACTGCCTTTCAGTGCCACCTATCAGTGCCAGTCAGTGCCAGTCAGTGCCGCATATCAGTGCCACCATCCAGTGCCAGTCAGTGCCGTCTAACAGTGCCATATATGAGTGCTGCCTGTCAATGCCCATCAGTGCCACCTACCAGTGCCTCCTCATCAGTGCCCATAAGTGCAGCCTCATTAGCGCACATCAGTGAAGGAGAAAAATAACTTATTTACAAAATTTTATAACCGAAACTAAGAAAAAAATTTTTTTTTTTGTAAATTTTCACTTTTTTTGGTTTATTTACCAAAAAAAAAAAAAAAACCTAGAGGTGATTAAATACCACCAAAAGAAAGCTCTGTCTCAATAAAATGATACAAATTTCATATGGGTACAATGTTGTATGACCTCGCAACTGTCCTTCAAAGTTTGACAGCACTGAAAGCTGAAAATTGGCCTGGGCAGGAAGGGGATATAAGTTCCCTGCAGGCAAGTGGTTAAAAGGAAGTTGAAAAATAACAAACTTACTGGCCAGATCAACAGGGGAAAAAGATAAAAATCCTAAAAAAAAAAAAAAAAAAAGAAACTAATGAAGCCATGCCAGCTAAGAATTGTTAAGTTGCAGTATATCAAATGTTTGTCTTTGGGTTTATTACCACTTTAAATATACCATTGAAAGCATTTGTGCTTGAAAGTTACAAGAAAAAAAAATCCTGTTGATCTTGTGAGCAGATAGCTTTCTCTGCTTTCTGCCTGTGCTGTTTTCATTGATATTGTTCTTAGTTAGCTTTGAGGACTACAGAACTATGTCCATCTACATTACTGGCTACAGTAGAGGGGTGAGGTTCTGTAGCCCTATCTCTTTTCTGTTGTCCTGACACAGTATGGAAAGTGAGCATTGTCATCGTAGGAGTGTATTACCATCAGAATCACCAGGAAAAAAAAAAAAAATGCCTGAGCAAAAAAGACAGCTAACGCAGCCACCACATCTTAGGACTGCTAAACTAATATATTACATTTTTTTTTGGGGTTTAGGCATGCTTTAATGCAAAAATGTTGTACTTCTATAGTTGGTGATCTGCAATTTTCTACAATCACATAAAATGTCAGACGAGGAAGAAGAAAAAAAAAAAAAAAACCCACACAACTGGTTATGCTTCATGTTGATCATGACATTTATGACACAAAATATTCTTTCACATTAGAAAATTAATCAACAGCCTACACAAAAAATGGACCATTTTATTTTTATGCACAAAAAAAGAATCAGTAAAAAGGATAACCTGAAAAGAAAGGCAGAATTGTGTGCGGACAGAAGCTCATGCAACAGGCTATAAAACAAACATCCTGACTAGGGAATACATTTATCCCTCATTAGCCATACATTCTTACCTGAGGTACAAGACTGACATGTATGTTGCAGAAATTCTCTCTTTTAGCTTTAAACTGAAATTGGCGAAAAGCTTCCACAAATGGCATGCTCTCAATATCTCCCACTGTTCCCCCTAGCTGCAAACATAAATTTTATTAGTCAAGTAGGAAAGCATTCATTTCAAAGAAAATACAAGGAAACTCCTCCAACTGTGATAAGAATACTAAGCAAAGCAGTGGAGCTACTGCTGGGGAATGGCTCTGTTGTTGATAGCACACTAGGTATATCATATAGCTAATTTATCCATCAAATCTGACTACAGTTACAGGTGTGAAGTGTAAAAACTGAGGAAAAGAAAGGTTGAAATAACTAGCAAATGAGAAAATATAAGTTACCACGTCTTCATGTAACCTAGATAAGAATTAAATGAAGGCCTTGTTTTCACGAGTGCCAAAAGAGGGAGCTTTTTTTATTTGCATGAAGTCCTTTTTCCCCACATTGCAGAGTGCTTCAACAGAAAAATATTCTCCTCCTATAATATGTGCTTCCACCATCCACCAGTGCTGTAACCAACATAAACCGCACTCACCAGATGTTGGTGAATAGTAGGACTTTTAGGGATCCTACACCCCCTCTACAGCCTCCAGACCTCAATTCCACCATACAGGGCTTGGATGATCCTTCCACTCACTTCCTGATACAGCCTTCCAAACCAGCTCCACAGTTGTGCAAAGGAAAAAAGTGTATATAGTGTAATATTGCTAATGACCACATAACATTAGCTAAGAATATCAGGCCACTCACATTTCAAAAGTTCCATAAAAGCATTATTAGCCTCCACCGGCCAAACAAAATAAGCATGACATCCAGGGACAGCTCCAGAAACCTCACAGCTTGAATTGCAGAGGATGACAGTACGTACATCAACCAGATCTAAAAATGGCCGCTTGGAACGCACCGCTCGGCGTGCATTCCACTCACCGGACGTTGCGCAAGACGTTCAGACAGCAGACCGGAAGTGCGTTGACGCGTTTCGCCCCTTCTACTGGGCGTTCTCAAGTCTTGTCCAGTCAAGTCTTGTCATGTCAAGTCAAGTCTTGAGACCGCCCAGTAGGAGGAGCGAAATGCGTCGACGCACTTCCGGTGTGCCGTCTGACCGTCTTGCGAAACTTTCCGATGAGTGAAACGCACGCCGAGTTGTGCGTTCAAAGCAGCCATTTTTAGATCTGGTTGATGTACATACTGTCATCCTCTGCAATTCAAGATGTGAGGTTTCAGGAGCTGTCCCTGGATGTCATGCTTATTTTGTTTGACCAGTGGAGGCTAATAATGCTTTTATGGAACTTTTGAAATGTGAGTGGCCTGATATTATTAGCTAATGTTATGTGGTCATTAGCATTATACTATATACACTTTTTTCCTTTGCACAACTGTGGAGCTGGTTTGGAAGGCTGTATCAGGAAGTGAGTGGAAGGATCATCCAAGCCCTGTATGGTGGAATTGAGGTCTGGAGGCTGTAGAGGGGGTGTAGGATCCCTAAAAGGCCTACTATCCACCAACATCTGGTGAGTGCGGTTTATGTTGGTTATCGCACTGGTGGATGGTGTAAGCACATATTATAGGAGAATATTTTTCTGTTGAAGCACTCTGGAATGTGGGAAAAAGGACTTCATGTTTTATTTAAATACATTTTTTTTTGCACACTAATAATCTTATTTTTAATTTTTTTGCGGTTTATAATTTAACATTTATTATTGTGTAAATTAATTTGTTTTGGGTATTGTTTTGTGCTTTTTATTTTGGCTTATATTAACTGGTGTTTTTCACTAGTGCACAGCAGCAGTTCATACCTTTGTTTGGGGGTTAATCTGTGGCGCAGGTGTTTGCATTTATAAAAGAGGGAGCTTGGCGGGTTTATTACGCACCTTCCAAGCACCTAACAATCATTGGGCTTGAAAAGGTAAGTTGAACCAAACAGCCAAATGCACGATTTTGCATGTACCATGTTGACACACATTGACCTAAATGTTGCATGTGCAGGCTGCCATTCACTTCAATGCTTCCCCCAGTTGGCTACCTTATTAGAGCAGAAGTCAGCATTGCAAGCTGACCTCATCCCAAAACATTCTGGTACGCACGATGCATTTCCCAGTTAAGTTACTAGTGCATGTGTAGTTCATAACATTCAGTGCATACTACCCACATCAAGATGTAAGAGAGCCTATGCTGGGATGACATCATCATAGATCTCTAGCATAGGAACTCGCTGCAACGAGTCTAGGTTTACTTGAGGTCCCTGCATGCATGTAATTTGCAGATGACATCCATGGAAGAGGGAACAGAGGAAATAAACGCTGACACATTTTCAAAATAGCATCAGCTTCAGTAACAATGGTTGTAGAACAGCCTGTACTACTACTGCTCTTTGAAGCATTTATCAGTTATTTGCTCAACTGAGGAAATGGGGTTTTAAATGTTTTTGGCAGACTTTACCTGTGCTTTAAAAAGACCAGTAATTTAACTGAGACATCATGAAACATAGTGTCAGATAATCTCCTACATCCATCACTAGTTTAAATTATTCCTTAAAGCTGAACTTCAGCCAAAACTGTTTTTTGGAGAGTTAAAGAGGTCAGCACCTTTGTCAAATTTTTAATTGTTGTCAGAGTCCCTGTTTGGAATCGGTGCCCTCATGTTTTTCCCAGGGACAAATCAAATTGACAGGAAAATTGAAAAAAATCTCAAATGGATACAAAGACAACAAAGCACTTATTCAGTGAAGTGAAAAACTCTTCAAGGCTTTTACTGTGGTCTGTGCCTCCCTGCCTTGGTGACGCCAGTTCTACTGATTTGATCCTAATCTCCTAATTCCGGTGTCACAGGAATAGAACTTTTTCATTAGATATCCTCCCATTTTAATGAAAAGAAAACAAAAGCAGGGAATACAGTTTAACCTATGTTTTATTTTGGAAAAAAAAAATACTCTATTTGTTAACTTAGCAAAAAGTAATGGAAGGTTTCAGAGTGAAATACATAAAAGAAAAAAGAAATCCACAGAAACAATCCACACAGAAATGACATAGGATATGTATACCTCAATGACACAGACTTCTGGCTCTATTCCATCTTCATCTACAGGAATCAAAGCCTGCCGCATCACCCATTCTTGGATGGCGTCTGTGATGTGAGGGACAACTGGAAAGAAACAACCAACCATTATCTATCAGTTTCACGAACATAGAAATAACCCTTTCAACAATGAATACTGCTCTAGCAATTCATAGGTGTCAGCATACATGCAAGCCCTGGAGATAATTATAAAGGTAATGGAGTTAAAGCAGTAGTAAATTTAACTACACTTTAAGACCATTACCTTTATATATATAAGACATACTAGCACATTATGTCAGACTTGTCTTTGGAACGGATCCCTCCAATGGCGCCCTATTATCACTGACAGGGATTCCATTTGCACCTGGTTTTCATCAGGGTTTGCAGGCTCCGACCATTTGATTGGCAGAGCTACGATGACGTCACTCCCGCACATGTGCGCAGGAGCCCTGGGCATGGCACAGAGTTCTAAAGGAATGGCACGGCACAAGTGCTGTGCACTGGAATATTTCCTAAACCGTGCACATTTAGGAGATATTCATTTTACCTACATGTAAGCTTTATTATAAGCTTACCTGTAGGTAAAAGTTGAAAAGCAGACTTTACTACCGCTTTAAGAACACTAACAAGATGTAGGTTTGTTACAGCTCCTAGATCTCCCACTGTCTAATGAATAGTAAATTCAACATATGCCAGTGTTGCAATGCTGCTGACTATAGAAGGTAACTGGCTGGGACTCAAGAACATGCCACTCCATACAGTATATCAATTTTGGTATATCATTTGGCAGCACCAGCTTTGCTACATGTATGGCAACCTTGTACAGGTCAAATCTCACCTTGCACAGTCTTCCCGAGGTAGTCTCCTCTTCTCTCCTTGTTAATAACATACTGATAAATCTTTCCAGTTGTTAGGTTGTTGTCCTTTGTTAATCGGATATCCAGAAAACGCTCATAATTTCCAAGATCTAAATCTACTTCACCTCCATCATCCAGTACGAAAACCTCACCTAAATTCAAATAATATTCTTAATAAAAGCATTCTAGATATTACACAGCTATGACAAGAACAAACACCAACTTTGGACAACAACTAGCATAGTTAACAAAAAAAGTTAAGTAAAAGATAATAGAGTGGAGAATTTTGAAAAAGGAACAAGAGCACATGACAAGAAGGGCGTGCATGCAGCGTTGTTACCAACACACAACGAATGCAGAAATAATTGCTGATATGAACCAGATTATTCTGAAAGGAAACACCATATATTTTTTCCTGAAGGCTCCCCTCTCCTCTCAGGTCTGGTCAAAGAAATGGCTGGGAAAGGTAGAGATCCTACGCCCTCTTGTGGTGGAAATGTGGTCCAGCAGGTCACAGAAGTGTCTGGATAAGCCTCACCCTTCACAGGAATCACTTAGGGCTGTAAGGATTGAAGAAGCTCCTCACAGGAGACATAGGGAAGCACTCATAGTGTAGTAGGTAAAGATTTTATTCCAAAACACAGGTGCATAGTGAACATGAAATAGCCAAATATGAATGAACACACTGACCCTTATAAAATTCAAGGTGGCCACCGGGCCTCCTCGTGGCACCGGCGGCTTGGTGTCAACGGCGTCCTGGGTTTCACCTTTAGGAACCCAGGTGGAACCTTTAGGTGGAACCCAGGACGCCGTTGACACTAAGCCGCCGGTGCAACGAGGAGGCCCGGTGGCCACCTTGAATTTTATAAGGGTCAGTGTGTTCATTCATATTTGGCCATTTCATGTTCACTATGCACCTGTGTTTTGGAATAAAATCTTTACCTACTACACTATGAGTGCTTCCCTATGTCTCCTGTGAGGAGCTTCTTCAATCCTTACAGCCCTAAGTGATTCCTGTGAAGGGTGAGGCTTATCCAGACACTTCTGTGACCTGCTGGACCACATTTCCACCACAAGAGGGCGTAGGATCTCTACCTTTCCCAGCCATTTCTTTGACCAGACCTGAGAGGAGAGGGGAGCCTTCAGGAGATAGATAGATAGATAGATATATATATATATATATATATATATATATATATATATATATATATATATATGTATTACTTATACGCTTTCTGGTTAGTGTGAATTTCTACCATTTGCACGGGGAATCACGGAGCACCTTTTTAATGGACTGTGTTTCATTCATACTTATCATTTTCTAAGATCGCTGCATTTATATATACATGAATTTTGGGACTTCTTATGCGTTTTCCTTTATGTTCAGCTGCTGTTACGGTTGATGAGCGCTTACTATATATTTTATTATCCTCATATATTTTTTATATGCCATATGTTCCTCCCACTCCACCCAAACTGAGTCAGCCTTGTACACCCAAGACAGAGGATACTTTCTCTTACTCACATGGCCATGTTAATCCTAATCAGGTGTACGTTGCTTCACTACATAACTTTGTATCCACCATATTGCTACACCAGCGTATGGCGTAAGTGTATTAAACATCATTCAATATACACCTTACTTACAATTATAAATAAAAAAACACCACAAATAATTACAACAGATTAAATATAACATTCATATAAATTGGTTAAAGGATTATTATATGAAAACTATCCAAATATTAAAAACACCATTATCAATGTCTCCAACGCCCCCTATTTTTTTTTATATATATTTTATATTACACCAGACCTACATATATGTATGATGAGCTCTCCGCACTCAAAAAAACCAGGACAGAACCACTGCAAATATAACCGAAATTTTTTTTAAAAGAATGGAAAAAAAAATTAATGAAAAAAAAAAAGTTTAATAAATATAATAACAAAGATACAGATAATAATTAAAAAATAATAAAAAACACAAAATATAATATTAATTAAAAAAACCACTAAAGATTTCACCACTAAAAATTTGAAATAAAACAATTACCATCCAATTCTATGTTGAGACCATTGAGCACCATAGTTCCCAGCTGGTAAATCCATTTGGTTTGGTTTTGAGATATTGCCTTTTTCATGTTGGTACCTTGTCAGTGTTTGTCTACCTTATCAATTCCACAAAATGTTAATTTTGTGCCATGCCTATTATGATGAATTCTGAAGTGGTTGGTTAGGCTGTGGTTGCAGAACCCTTTTTTTTATATTATTAATGTGCTCCCTTAGCTTAGTCCTCAGTTCTCTGGCAGTTCTACCTACATATTGTAAGCCACACATACATTTTAATAGATAGGTGACGTGTACTACTAACATTTGATGAACGTTTTTTATTTGGTAAGGCCTCCCTGTAACAGTATATCAAAAATGTGCGAGTTTCTTACTGTCTTTATTGCAAGTCCACTTGGTCCAAAAATTTCACCTTTTTTGGTGGATATGGGACACTTTTTAGCAGTTTGTCCTTCAAAATGTTCTATAGGCGTCCTCCAATTTTGGTCTGTTTCAGAGCACACTAACAAACGATTGGTCCCTTTGTAGAATGGGCCAGTATTTATTAACAGTTTTTTCTACTTGTTTGTATTGCCTGTTAAATTCCAAACTAAAGGCAATACCATATTTATCAGTTCTATTCTGTTTAGGTTTTAGAGGTTCTTGCCTGTTCATAGTCTTAAACTGATTCTCTTTATTTTGTAAGCTCTGCCTTTCTTTTGTTGCCCCTTTTCTACAAACCTGTTGACCAGATTTTGGGATTGTCGGTCAAAGTGTAGGTCAAAGTTGCCTTCATGATCACAGTTCCACCTATTCTGCATAATGTGTCCTTTGGGTATTGCTTCAAGCCATCAAGGGTGGTGGTCACTTGTGACCAGAATGTAACCATTCCAATCTGTATCGTTGAAATAAGTATGTGTGCAGTGCCTATCTTCTTCCTTGTAAATTTCTAGATCCAAATAATTAACCACTTCAGTGCTATAATTGGCTGTAAATGCGATATCATACTTGTTTATATTAATTTCTCTTAAAAGAAGTCCGAGACCCCTCCCACACTAGGAACACGTCATCAATATATCTTTGGTATGCCCTCAGTTCTTTCCTAGGTCTATGGTATAGGTCTTCCGCCTCCTCCCATTTAGTCTAACTTAGCCCCCAAGGCAACTCCCCTCTTTTGGATGTAAATTTATCATGAAAAAATAATTACCTTTCATGGGTTAGCATGGGTTAACATGAATTCAATCTGCTAGTCTTTTACTCTGTACCCCCCCTTCCCCCCATAGAAGACATGCAGACGCAAGAACATGGTCATACGAAGGAAGAAGAAAGGAAAATTGAGGGTTTTTTTTTTTTCACTGTCCCTTTCTTTTCTTTTATCACAGGGAATGTAAATATCTCCTGTGATAGCAATAGGCAGTGACAGGTACTCTTTTCTGAGAAATCTGGGGTCTATTAGACTCTAGATCTCTCCTCTGCCCTTAAAGCATCTGATCACACCACGATCGGTGTGATCAGATGCTTTCCCAATTTAAAAATGGCTTTCCATGGCTCTTTGTTTATATCTAGTTAAACGGAAAGGATTAAATGCTCGTAGCTTACGGTTTCTTAGACCATAAAGATAATTGGAGGTATTCCAGTCTGCGATCAGTTCTATGGTCAGTTATTGGAATTGCCAGCTGCATTCTCAGACTTCCCTGTGGGACAAGAGAGCCAGTGGAAGCCATGGAAGGTGGCAGGTAGGGGGGGTGTGGGGGATGTGGTGGTGGAGGGGGGATGTTCCTTCCCACTGCTTGCAGGGTGGATAAAAATCAATGATTTTTTTTTAAAAATAAAAAAAAAAAAATCAGATTTTTTTTTATTTCAATCAGATTTTTTAAAAATGCTTTTTGAGGAAAATATATTACCATCCAAAGGTTATTCCATCATGAAATACAGATTAGTTTTTTAATTATGTAGAATAAGGCTGTATATGTTTAATTTTTTTGGTAAATAAATTCCATTAATCCATTCACAATGTCATGCTCTTCCAGAGGTTTTTGTAAGATTATTGGGCAGTTTCTCTGCCTACAAGATATTATCACAGATGCTTGGTTTACTTTGCAGTTATCAAAACTGAATTTGACTCAGCGGAGATCACATGCCTCTTCACAGCAAAAATGTTATCACATGAACAGAGTTAAGAAAGACCTTAATCCTAACTTCTACAAACCTATGAATACAGAATCAACCCCTTCAGTGCTAAGTTTCAAGAAGTTCAGTGAATAGAATAGAAACAATATTTTTCTGATTGCTTGGAGTGGAATAGATCTGCACAAGAAGAAAGTGAAACTAAGTGTGAGGAGGAAGGGGCTGACAGTCTACGTTTCTTAAAATATATATATTTTGTTTAGCCAAATTAGTTAACAAACATGGATGTTTAAGCAAATAACATATGCTGGAATGTTATTGTTTCAGTTGAATAAATCTATTTAAATTGTTATTATTAAGGTAATGATTATTTTTCTCCTTCCTAAGTACAACAGAAAAGTTGTCCGAATATGAATGATTAACCTATTAAACTGGGGATAAAAAAACTAATATGAAAAGTTGTTATTCTAAAAATCTTCATCTACTTGCATATTAAAGTTATACCAGCAAGAATTAGTCTTTATTTAGAAAACTAGGATTTAAATCAAGCCTTACTGACTAGTGATTTAAATCGTGATTTATATCAGTTTGATTTAAATCAAATCCACCCTGACTGCTTGTAAAAATGATCAAGCAGCCAGTTAGGATTGCTTTTACATGAAAGCTGACCCCCCGCTGAATAAAACGATACCAGGATGATGCCTGTAGCTGCAGGCATCATCCCGGTATAGCTACTCAAAGTCCAGCAACATATCAGTAAGTTGCTGGTCCTTGTTGGGCATATATGTAACAGCAGAGAACATGGGCACAGATCTCAAAATGAAACTAAATTAATTTACCAGCTGGGAACTATGGTGCTCAAAAGGTCTCAATATAAAATTGGATGTTGTTTTATTTAAAATTTTTAGTGGTGAAATCATTTGTGGTCTAAATTCTAAATTTTATTTTTTTTTAGTGGCTTAATATGGGTTTAGTTTCAACTGTGCATTATTTTATATTTGTGTTATAATTTTTATTTCCTTATTTTTACCAATATCTATTTATTTTCTATTTTTTCTATTTTTAAATTAACATTTTTCTCCTGCAGATCTGTCAGCATATCTGCTTGCTCATACAAGATGTACTTCACAGCACTATGGTAGTTCATTGAGGACTACAAGCTGACAGCCGCTAAGGCTGTCGAGACTTGTAGTTTCTCCTTCACAGATGACTGAATGATTGACACAGCCACGTTTTGTTTTAAATTTGACAGCTAGCGAGGGGGGAGATGGGGGGGGGGGAGCAGGGGCCGATCTGATCGTAACAAGTTACATGTTACACCCTGAACATGTTAATGTTACGAAAGGTGAACTTATTCTTTACCCAATTTGTAAAAATTTTAGATTTAATCTGTTTTAAATGATTTGTAGTTTTTTTTTATTTAAAATTTTACGAAAGATGTATATGGAATGACATGTAATACACTTACTCCATACGGGGGTGTATGGCAGATATAAAGTTATTATGTACGCCCGATTAATAACAATAACATGGCCAGGGGAGGAAGTACCCTGTGGCTTGGGTGTACAGGGCGGACTAACTTTGGGTGGAGTGGGAGAAGCAATCAGCATATAAAAAAACACCTTAATGGTGACTGTCTCCAGCCTCTGAAAATGCCCTGTGGGAGGGTGAAACGTGCTAGCAGAGATTAGCCGGGAAGTCACATCTGGCTGGTGGAACGAATTCCGGTGCGCAACGTCCAGTGCGGTGTTCCTAATGCTTTTTTTAAAGTACTTTCTATGTAAGTGCAACCAATTTTAATATTTATACAATAAAAACGAAATTAAGCTATATGGGCACTTCTTGCCATTTGTTCTTTTATGTGAGAATACACCAGCCTTCTATGGGAACAGTGATTTTGACACTTATTGTTTTGGAAGAATATTGCATAACTTCACTATAGACTGCTGAATTTGAACCTTAATTTTAACATTGTGTAGACACTGGATATACGTTAATTACATAAGGCAGCACTTTGAGCTGTTACATCTTGTTCTATGCAATTTTTTTCATTTGCCAGTGTCCAATCCTTCTGTAGGAGGCAGTATAACCTAGGCAGTCTCTAAATTCATGTGTCCCTTAACCACTTCATGTCCAGGCCAATTCTGACATTTTTCACATACATGTTAAATTCAGCATTTTAACATCGATGTGTCTGATTTTGCATCTGTCACCTGCCAGCTCTAAGAGGGAGAACTGAACAATTAAAGACCGTTAGTCACTCAGCTCTCGGTCTTCAGGCTGCAGAGAACTGGTGACTGTCAGTCACCAACTCTCTGCTGCCCCTCCTGCACTCAATGGAGCACCAGGCTGTGTAGGGGGTGGGAGCTGAGCCGGATGCCGGTGCAGGAATCTGAAAAGATCCCAACCATATGCTTTGGATCCACCAAGAGCCTGAGCCGGCTCTGCCGTCAGCCAACAGGGGGCTTTAGCATATTAACATATGCGTGTGGGATGTACATGAGCCCAGGGGGAAGGGGATACTTGAGTTGTTTATTTTGGATCACTATACAACTTTCCTTGATGACGTCTCTGCATTGCTTCTCTACTTTCGCTTTTCTGAAGTTCCCACTAATCATTTTCAGCGACTTCAACATCCCTGTGAATACCAACAATCCTGCTACTTCTAAACTTCTTAGTCTAACCTCCTCATTTGACCTGAAACAATGGGTACATGCTTCTTCTCACTCTGAAGGCAACACACTTGACCTTTTATTCTCCTACCTATGCACTACGTCCAACCTCTCCAACAATCCTTTTCCTCTCTCTGATCACCACCCTATTAGTTTCACTCTCTCCGTCTTCCACCACCTCTCCCTCCAACCGCCTAACAATTACCCGTAGAGATCTTTGCAACTTTAACCTCTTTTCTGCTACGGATCATCTCTATAACATTATCTCATCCCTGCCCTTCCCCAATCTAGCCACTTCTGTCTAAAATAGATCCCTGTCCTCTGCCAGAAGTCTCAAAAAAAGCACCTGTGGCGTAAGACAAAAAGTTTCACAAAGACTTCAATAATTATAAAACTGCCATCCAAAAATACAACTCTTGCCTCCACACTGCCAAGCAGACCTATTTTATCACTCATTAACACCTTCTCATCCAGTGCCCGTCAACTCTTCTCTACCTTTAACTCTCTTCTTCGTCCTCCATCCACTAACTCACGGTCTAGGAGATCGCTAATTACTTCAAAGATTGATACAATTCGTAATGAAAGCTTCACTCTACAGATAACTCCCCCACTTAACACCCAATTTCCACAGGTATACTCAACACTATCCTTATTCAATCCTGCTACTACAGACGAGGTTGCTAAACGTCTTTCTAACGCCCACCTAACCACCCGTCCCCTGGACCCTATTCCCTGTCAAATACTGCGGTCACCCTCTAGCTCTATCCTATACTCTCTAACTCACATCTTCAATCTCACCCTCATCTGGCACCTTCCCCAACACTCTAAAACATGCACTAGTCACCCCTATACTTAAAAAGCCTTCCTTGAACCCCACCAATCTTAACAACCTACTCCCCATCTCCTCCAAACTCCTCGAACGCCTGGTCTATAACCAACTGAGCGACCACCTCATCAAGAATAACCTTCTTGATCCCCTTCAGTCTGGATTTCACCCCACAGACCGTTTTTAAAAATGTATATATTTTTCAAACGCAATTTTTTGGTTTGAGAATGGTTTAAGTATTTCTACGTGGCTGGTGTAGGTTCCTTAATATTTTTGGTAGAGCTTAGAAAGAAACTCAAATATTTGGACCTTGAAATTAGAGAATGCAAAGGCAAACTCACTCCCTATATGGAGATAATGAATACAAGGAACGCTCTACCAATTTGAATAAGGCCTTGGAAAAGGAAGAAACTGAACAAAAAAATAAAAAGAGAAAGAAATATAATAGGGAAATTACAGATCATCAGACTGGAATAGTGTTTGCATGGCAGAATAAGGTTGAAACGCAAAATTGTGAGATGGAGTGATGTGGAGGAGGGTGGAACTGGGCCAGAGGGTGGAGACGGTCACCCCAGGTATTTCTCCCCTAAAAAAAACACTACCTTCTTCATTTAGGACTACCATACAAGGGAAGTTCCTAGGGATCATCATGATTCTTGGGGAAGAGACCTTTATAGGTCACCCCTAGAGACACTTATAAAGATTATCCACTGCCCGGAGGAAGGACACCTTTTAGGTCCCCCCCCCTCCCAGAGAATATCATCACTCTAGAGGCCGGGGTGGTTATCGTCCACCCAGATCTCCTTATCCACACCCTAAAGACAGGAGTGATTATACCTATGGTCATAGGGATGCAAATTATGTTCAATATAATATACCTACCAACAATATATTTGAGGCCCTTAGGGAACCCCATCCCCATAATTGTCATCATAATTCTTATCAGAATTATGAGGAAAGGGAATTATATTATGATTCCCCTAGGGTGGGAGGATGGGATATAAATGATTCTGCCCATGGGAAACCTTATCCCTTGTCTAATAGGAACCCTAGTGAAAGGGATTACACCTATACCAAACCCCAATATAGGACTCAACCAGCGGATTTTTACCGGGTCAATCAAGGAACAAAAAGGACAGGCAGAACGAGGAGAGGTAACAGAGAGGGGAAGAAACAGCATCCTAAGTTAAAAAAAAAAAGTCTAATTGGCAAAGGGGTATATAATTTAAGTTTGAAATAACTAACTATATCTGATATTTAACTCTTGACAAAGGACTCAATTACGTTCCACCCAAAGGTTTGGATAGATTCCAAACCTTTTGCTGATGTACATAAATATATACGTAAATTGAACAAGAGATATTTTATTAAAAACCCATATACCTCCAGATCTAATTCCTATACTAATATTCAACATTCTGGTTTGAGTAACGCTTCTTTATTTAATCCCCCGGGTGGGATACCATCAGTGAAAGTATTTAGGAATGTGGTACTTAGGGACCTTGATAATCTTAAGTTTACTAAACCACGATTACAACAGAATCTGGAGCAAGGGATACAACAATTGTGCGATGATAAAGATATGGTTATCTGACCGGCAGATGGGGGGGAGGGGGTCATTGTTCTCGATAAAAGTTCGTATAATAAGGAAATGGATAGAATTTTAGCTGAGAATACATATTCAATATTGAAGAAGAATCCAGTGGGAGGTTATAAAAAAAAAAGAGTTGGAAAAGATTTTAGATAGGGGATACCCACATGAAAGAAAAATATATTTGATATATATTTTAAAAATATTCTTCCCAAATATATTGACATATTTGAAATGCTACAATTTTGGCCATATTATATATTTATATTTATTACAAAATATATGAAAAATATTTTTAAAAATACATTTCAAATATACGGTGTGTCTTTAAAAATCCAAATCTACATTTTTGGAATGCATTTACAAATATATGTAAAAATATATGCTAAAATTACTTTTTATATGTTAAAAGAAAATCTGAATATATGTAAAAAATATAACATTTTTTAAAAATGGATCACCAATGGATTGGACCTTCTTTTGATACAAAAATAATTCATCATGGAACTTAGATCTGACGATTTCTAGAAGTGATAAAGGTTTCATTACCTCGACATTCTTTAAATCTATTGATTGTAATGCCTACATCCCAACAGATAGTTGCCATCGATCCCGTGTAGTCAATTTTTACAGATCAGGAGAAACTGTACTAACATTAAAAAGTATCACACACAGGCACTAAATGTTGAAGATTAGATTTTTAGATAAGGGTTATAGTTAGGTTAGTCTTGATAAGGATTTGGATTCAGTTCAAAAGTTAGATAGCAAGGATCTTCTTTTGGAGAGATCGGTAAAAAATAAGGAGACTAGTCAGTTTGTTTGCCCATTTATCACTTTTTTTTTAGGTCAACATTATTTTATTAGGAGAATTTAAAAAAAAACTGATATATTTTATGCAACGATGGAATATTGGGGTGTGTGTTACCCCCCAGACCACCAGTTAAATTTCGAGGGGTTCCATCGTTGCGCAATAAGATTGCCCCGAATGTATATTATCCCCCATGCCATACCACGTTTTTCCAGGACTTAAAATGTTTTTATAGGTGTAAAAAGTGTGCAATATGCCAAAATAATACATGTTCACGGAAGGGCATTACTTCCTTTGTGTCTACTGCTACATCTAGGAATTATTCTATTTCATCCTTCGTTACCTGCACTTATCTAATGTAGTTTATCTTTTACAGTGCCCATCTGGCCTTCAATATACTGCAAGGACCACCTGCACCCTCCAAATTAGATTGGGGAACATGTGGGGAATATTAACCCCTTGGCGCCAGCGCCTCCCGGCCCTTTAAGGGTTTCAGAAGTCAGGAGGCGAGGTTTTAGGGTCATGTGACAGCCGTGATTCGCCGTCACGGCGGTCACATAATCGGGAAAGGTCCCAATCGAAAGAGGAGATCGGGACCTTTATGTGAGTACCGTACATGTGTGCTGGGAGTGTGCAGGGCAAATGTTTGACAAAACATTTGGTACTCTGTCCTGTCTTTCATATATCCCTTACCAATTCCATCTCTCATTGTGGGACATGGCAGGGTATATTGGTTTATGAGTTTTCCTTGGGTCTTATTGTAACTTAATACATTTTTAAAAAATTTTTAATTACAATTTATTAATTTAGTGTTGGATTTCTATGTTAAAATTGTTTATTGGATTAAGATTATGGTATTTGGCATCATGTACTATATATGTATTTAATTTTACTCCGTTTCTATATTTTTATTTCTAAGTGTATTGAGGTTTGGTCCCAGGATGTGACATCTTTCGGTTTGTATATAATTAAGGTTGGTTGTGTTCCAAATCAAGGCTTGGTTTTCTTCTATTTCTTCATGTCGGGCGGAGCCTCCCTCTGACATCATCACGCTGTCCGCCATCTTGGAAGTTTTTTTTTTTTTTAATGCTTTAGTTTCTTTATTAACCTGTAAGTAGGATTTTATTTGCGCAAATAAAAAGGTACATTGTTCGTATAGCATGCTTTGTTTTCAATGACACTATCCTGACACCGCAATGGGGATGGCTCATTGATCTATGCGGATTCTGTGTCCTGACACAATTTGAGAGATCTTGGGTCCTGACAGGTTATGGAAATCTGGATGATAATTCATCGACATAAAGCTGATAACTCCCTATAGTTAAGGGGTCTTCTCATCTGGTAAGCGTCCATTTATTCACATAGTGTTGGTTTGTACATGATCGGTGATTAATTGGATGAAAGAGAATTTATATCAACAAAACTATATTCAAGGAACAAAAACTCCTCACAAATTTGTGGAGGTCATCATTCACGTGGACTTTATTGCCCTGTATATGGAATATTTTTACCTTACGGTCTTTATACACTAATTTGTTCACTCACTATGTTTATGGTTGTTTTCACATTTATGTTTTTTTTTTCTACACAGGGCAACATTTATAGGTTTTTGTTTTTTTTTTAAATACCTCACGTGTTTTTTTAGCACTATTTACATATGTGGGCGTGGCCTACATATGCGTTCACCACTGCGCATGAACACGGGGGGACGAGGGCACTATAAACATCTTTTATTTTTTATTTTATTTTTTTTTTTACACTGCCCCTTTAATTTAATTTTTTTTTTCACTTTTATTCCTATCACAAGGAATTGAAATTTCCCTTGTGATAGAAAAAAAGCAGTAACAGGTCCTCTTTATGGAGAAAAAAGACAAAGGCACTGGAACCTGAAGTGACGTAATGACGTCGCTCCAGTCCTCCAAGGGCATAGATGAGTGGAGGCCATCTTTCCTTCACTGATCTCTATGCCCATTGTCAGGATCGTTGGATGGGTTCTCAGGTAAGGCTGAGAACCACCGGGCGACCACGGGGCTGTTTTCGGCACCTGTGTCGGTGCCTATTTTCAAAGCCCGAGGTATTTTCAGTTTAAACGTTTTGGCCACCAAAATTTTGGTACATCCCAATCACAAATGATTTACTAACAGCAAAAACCAATGGACACTAAGAATAGAGTCCATTGGTTTTTGCTGTTAGTAAATGTACTCCTACTTCTGGACTAATCGGCTGCTTTTGATACAATTGACCACTCCCTTGGTATCCATGACTGTGCTCTTCGTTGGTTCTCCTCCTACCTATCCCACCGCATCTGCAGTGTCACTTACAATTCTACTTCCTCCTCTTCCTTTTTCTGTTAGGGTCTCCCAAGGTTCTGTTCTTGGACCTCTCCTATTCTCAATCTACACCTCCTCCCTGGGTTAGCTAATCAAGCCTCCCATGGCTTTCAATAACATTTCTACGCTGACAACACTCAACTCTACCTCTCTACCCCTCAGCTCACAACATCAGTCTCCTCACATATCACTAACTTACTGATCGACATATTAGCCTGGATGTCACACCACTTCTTCAAACTCAATCTATCCAAAACCAAGCTCATAATATTTCCTCCCCAGTGCGCCCCTTCCCCTGATTTCTGTGTCATGATCAATGGCACAACTATCAACCTGTACCCACACGCCAGGGTGCTAGGTGTAATCCTCTGAACTCTCCTTTCAGCACCACATCCAATCACTTTCCAAAGCTTGCCATCTCAACCTCCTGCAACATCTCCGAAATACACCCTTCCTAACCAATGACACCACAAAGCTCCTAATTCACTCCCAGGTTATCTCTCACCTCGACTACTGCAACTCCTTCCTCATTGGCGTACCTTTACATAGGTTATCCGCCCTTCAGTCCATCATGAATGCTGCTGCCAGACTCATCCACTTTGCCAACCATTCAGTGTCTGCTCTCTGCCATTTCCTCCATTGGCTGCCACTCACCCACCGAGTTAAATTCAAAATACTAACAATTAACAAAGCCATCCACAACTTGGCCCCCAGCTCAATCACTAACCTAGTCTCAAAATATCAACCAAATCACACTCTTCATTCCTCCCAAGACCTCCTGCTCTCTAGTTCCCTTGTCACATTATCCCATGCTCGCCAGCAGAACTTCTCCCAAGCCTATCCTATCCTATGGAATTCCCTAGCCCAATCTGTCCGACTATCTCCTACTCTGTCCACTTTTAGGCAATCCCTGAAGACTTTTTTTCTTCAGAGAAGCCTATCCTGCCTCCACCCAAAAATTGTACATGTATTTTCTTAATCGGCTCATCCCCCACAATAATTACCTTTTGTATCACTTGACCCTCTCCTTTTAGAGATTGTAAGGTCTAAATAAGCAGAGCCCTCTGCTTCCTCCTGTATTCAACTGTATTGTTTGCCCTCATATTGTAAAACGCTACGCAAACTGTTGCCGCTAAATATAAATCCTGTATATTAATAACTGGGAAACCCATCGCCAGATGAAAAATTTGATACCTGGTTCATGGTTCTAACAGCAGGCACAATCCTGGCATATCCACTTGTTCCCACAGTCATATACAGTGCCTTGAAAAAGTATGCACACCCCTTGAAATTTTCCATATTTTGTCATGTTACAACCAAAAATGTAAATGTATTTTTATTTGGATTTTATGTTATAGACCAACACAAAGTGGCACATAATTGTGAAGTGAAAGAAAAATGATAAATGCTTTTCAAAATTTTTTACAAATAAAAATCTGAAAAGCGTGGCGTACATTTGTATTCAACCCCCTTTTACTCTGATACCCCTAACTAAATTCTAGTGGAACCAATTGCCTTCAGAAGTCACCTAATTAGTAAATAGAGTTCATCTGTGTGTAATTTCATCTCAGTATAAATACAGCTGTTCTGTGAAGCCCTCAGAGGTTTGTTAGAGAACACTAGTGAACAAACAGCATCATGAAGGCCAAGGAACACACCAGACAGGTCAGGGTTAAAGTTGTGGAAAGGTTTAAAGAAGGGTTAGGTTAGAAAAAAATATCCCAAGCTTTGAACATCTCATGGAGCACTGTTCAATCCATCATCCAAAAATGGAAAGAGTATGGCACAACTGCAAACCTACCAAGACATGGCCATCCACCTAAACTGACAGGCCAGGCAAGGAGAAAATTAATCAGAGAAGCAGCCAAGAGGCCAATGGTAACTCTGGAGGAGCTGCAAAGATCCACAGCTCAGGTGGGAGAATCTGTCCGCAGGACAACTATTAGTCATGCGCTCCACAAATCTGGCCTTTTTGGAAGAGTGGCAAGAAGAAAGCCATTGTTGAAAGAAAGCCATAAGAAGTTCCATTTGCAGTTTGTGAGAAGCTATGTGGGGGACACAACAAACATGTGAAAGAAGGTGCTCTGGCCAGATGAGACCAAAATTGAACTTTTTGGCCTAAAAAGCAAAACGCTATGTGTAGCGGAAAACTAACACTGCACATCACCCTGAACACTCCATCCCCACCATGAAACATGGTGGTGGCAGCATCATGTTGTGGGGATGCTTTTCTTCAGCAGGGACAGAGAAGCTGGTCAGAGTTGATAGGAAGATGGATGGAGCCAAATACAGAGCAATTTGAGAAGAATACTTGGTAGAGTCTGCAAAAGACTTGAGACTGGGGCAGAGGTTCACCTTCCAGCAGGACAGCGACCCTAAACATACAGCCAGAGCTACAATGGAATGGTTTAGATCAAAGCATATTCATGTGTTAGAATGGCCCAGTCAAAGTCCAGACCTAAAACCAATTGAGAATCTGTGGCAAGACTTGAAAATTGCTGTTCACAGATGCTCTCCATCCAATTTGACAAAGCTTGAGCTATTTTGCAAAGAGGAATGGGCAAAAATGTCACTCTCTAGATGGGCAAAGCTGGTAGACACATACCCAAAAACACCTGCAGCTGTAATTGCAGCGAAAGGTGGTTCTACAAAGTATTGACTCAGGGGGGCTGAATATAAATATAAGCCACACTATTCACATATTTATTTGTAAAATGTTTGAAAACCATTTGTCATTTTCCTTCCATTTCACAATTATGTGCCACTTTGTGTTGGTCTATCACATAAAATCCCAATAAAATACATTTACGCTTTTGGTCGTAACATGACAAAGTGTGGAAAATTTCAAGGGGTGTAAATACTTTTGCAAGGCACTGTATGTATGTATGTATGTATGTATGTATGTATGTATGTATGTATGTGTATATATATATATATATATATATATATATATATATATATTTTCACAGCTTTCAGGGTTGCCTACTTTAGTACAGATAGCAGCTGGAAGAAGTTTTGGGCTATGTTCTCTCACTTTCTCTATACAGCAGTTAACACAGAGTTGCTCTAACATCTGAATGTACAGGGGTCAATCACTGCCCCCCATCTCCTCTCCATACATCCCCTTTCCTGGCAGCAGTATTAAGAGACCTTTTATCCTTCTATTGACAGCGTGATGATGTATTAGCAGATAAGGCCTCACAACAGAAAATAATTAGCACTACACAGGAAATTGTGGGTGGTAAAGTCTCTCTTGAGGAAATACATCAGTCTCGCTGTGTCAACAGAGCAGAGAAAGTAGTCAGTTATTGGTCTCATGCTGGACACCACCTTTTTGAACTATTAGTAGACATTTTTAGAAGTACAAAAAGGTGAGAACAAACAGATTCAGGGAGAGCTTTTTTTCAAGCTATTAGGGCTATAAATAAGGAAATAAAATGAATTAGCCAAGTTGACTTTATGTATGGTTAGTACATGATTGAACAGGTGTGTTGTTTGTACTGTTTTTATGTTTATATAAAAACGGGAGGAGTTTTAGGAAATTTCATTGTCAAATGTTTTTTTGCAATGACAAAGTTTTTCTACCCTGCTGGCACTTTTTTGCATGTTTCACACACACAGAGCAGCACATCAGCATTGCTATACATACCATGCTCATATGGAGAGAAAGTTCCAGCATCAATGTTGATATATGGATCAATCTTGATAGAGGTGACATGCAAGTTACTAGATTTCAGGATTGTCCCAATGCTGCTTGCAATGATTCCCTTTCCAATACCAGAGATTACACCACCTGTCACCAGGATATACTTCATGTTGCCTGAGAATACAAGGAAAAAAAAAATAAAGTTGGTTAATGATTTTAATTTTGTTTTTTAAAAGACAGAAGCCCTGCAAGATTTTACCTAATATTATTACAGATTTGTAAATGACATCAGTCTATGCTGAAATTAACCCTTCTATTACATGTTAGTTTTTAACATCAAGAACATAAAAGCTTGTAGTTTTTAAAGTGCATAAGAACACAGAGTTGACCCATGTCCTTCAAGAAAATTATTTACCAGAAAGTACAAAAAGACAGCAAAGACAGTCCAACTGAGGGGAGGGTAACACAGCAAACAAACGCTAATAGAAAACAACAGAGAACCAGGAACTTCCTGCAGCTTGGAGAGCTGTTTAAAAAGCCTTATGCCCCAAGCTGGCATCAGATGAGGCAGCAATGCCCACCTGGAAGAATTTAGAGAACATGTGTACAAAAGACCAGTTGGCAGTCTTGCAAATGTAGGAAAGAGTTGTTTGCAGTGGTGCACCGAATTGAAAATTCGGGTGCTGAAACCGAAACTTCAAAATGCACTTGGCCAAAAACCGAAATACGCAGTTTTTAAAAATGAATATATATTTTTCTGAATAAAATACACTTTGATTAAAAAAAACAATATATACCCCAATTGTTTTTTAAAATATATGTAAGACGATGTTACGGCGAATAGATACCCAACATGTCACGCTTTAGAATTGCGCACGCTCGTGGAATGGCGTGAAACTGCTGTACTTAAAAATCTCCATGGGTGATGCTTTAAAACTTTCTACAGGTTAGCAGTGTAAAAGGTACAGAGGAGGTCTAGTGCGAGAATTAATTTCTCTTGCTCCGACGTTCGTGGCGATACCTCACGTGTGTGGTTTGAACACCGTTTACATATGTGGGCATGGCCTACGTATGCGTTCACCACTATGTGCGAGAATGGGGGCACTAAACTTTTTTTTAAAAAATTTATTTAATTGTTTTTTTATTTTCGCACTGTTTCTTTTATAAAAATTGTAATCACTTTTATTCTTAAATCACAAGAAATGCATGCATACCTTGTGATAGAAATGCTCCTCTTCATGGAGAGATATGGGGTCAATAAGACCCCACATCCCTCCTCAGCAAAGTAAAGTATTAGATCAAAAAAAAAAAAAAGCAATGATCTAGTGCTTTAAAAAAAAATTAAAAATGGCCGGAACCGGAAGTGACATTGCTCCATTCCTCCAAGGGCATAGAGATGTGGGCGACCATCTTTCCTTCTCTCATCTCTATGCCCAATGCCGGGATCGATGGTTTCTCAGGTAAGACTGACCTACCAAGCGGCGGCCAGTGGGCGGGCGGTGGCGAGGGGCGGGGTTTTTTCAGCATCTGTATCTGTGCTTTTTTCATTTCAGCCGACAGGGGTGTTTTCGGCCACCGGAATTTCGGTGCATCTCTAGTTGTTTGATAATGAAAAGAAGCAATCACGCATCTACTAGACTGCATCTTGACAGTATAGGGTGGAATATGATCCTTGAGACCATAAACTTGAACACTAGTCTATCTGAGCCACCTAGAGATGGTGAAACAAGAGCAGTGGTTGAGAAATAGACTCTCACTGCCCAAACCATATCCAGACAAGTGGACCTGAACAGAAGAATAATGTCCTACTTGATCTGAAAGGCAAAAATCTACCTTAGGCAAGAAAGAAGACTTGGCCCCCAATACCACCTCGTTTCAAAACTAAACCAGCAGGATAACACCACCAGTTTAGACACTCAATTTACAGAAGTGATGCTTACAAGGAATGCCACGTTGTGCACGAGAATAGAAAGGAATGTCTAATGGGTTCAAATAATAGTTTCTAAAGCGAAGAGAACCAGCTTCTGATCCCAAAGAATCACAAACAGGAGCAGCTGCATAGGACAAAAAGGTGAGTGGTCAAAAAAAAAGAAAAAGAAAAAGGGCAGAATTTTGACTTTTAAAAGGTGCCTAGAGCCAAACACTGTTTGAGACCCAGCCGCAGGTAGGAAAGAAAACTGACTCCAAATGAAGCATGCCTTCCATGTCCAATGATAGGACTTGTGGGAAATAGCCTTCCAAGCTTTTAGCATCTTAGGAATCAAACATTCAGAGACACCCATCTCTTGGGCTTCAACATCTAAACCATTAAACATGAATCAGGATGGCCAATAGATTCCTAAGGGAGAAGATCCTGACAATCTGGAAGAGCCCATAGAACACATGCCAAGAGTTTTACCAGGTGTTTTCGCTTCCACATGGGACAGTACAGAGGAATGAGAATTTCCAGAATGTCCTCCATCTCGACCCTACAAAGTAGGTGAGAAAAAACTACAAAAGGGTATAAAGGCATAAATTAGAGTGTACTGATTCCATTGAGCCACCAGAGCATTAACCGCTTCATCTAGAGATAAATCTGTCCAGTTTGTTGTTGAGGTCCACATCCAGCATCCTCACCTGTGACACAAATTCTGGAATATTACCAGCTGTAGAGAACCCTCCCCCACTGGGTCTAAGTGTTATTGGAAGACGGCCTGCCAATTGTCTATGCCTGGGATACAGAGAGAGGACAAGCTAGAATGTGATCCCAATCGACTGACATCTGTTGTAGGATCTTCCAGGAGATGAAATGAATGGCCTTCCCTTATTCCAAAGGCAGATTCCTGAGCCACTAGACTAAGGACAACCTGGTCCTCGAAGCCAAAGGAATCGGTTTGACTTGACTTGTCCCATGACAGAATGCTGCATTGTAGAGGTCTAGAGTGAAGCTGGGCAAATGGGACTGCCTTAAAGGAGGATACCATCAGGCCCAAGACTCATGCAAAAGTAAGATGAACAACTCTTGGACTAGAAAGCTTAAATCTGAGATTGGAGAATCAGAGTTTCTCTTGCAGAAGAAACATTCTGGCCTGATACTCCAAATGATAAATTGGTTCCAGTGAAAATTTCTAAAGGTTCAGGACTCATCCTAACCACTGTAATGCCAGGACAGTCAAAGCCACAGTAACCAAAAGATGCCGCACCAACTGTTCCCTTAAAGCCTAACTCCACCTTTACTGTACCTTTAAATAGTTTGTTTGGGCCAAGCCTCAGTTACATACAGTATGCAGCGCTGCATTCCAGCAGTGGGACAGAAACTGAGCAGTACTCAGCCATTTACAGGAATCATTGTATTCTATGAATGAATGCAAAGCTTATTCTGACTGGCTGAGGAGGACATTGGGGTTACGTGACTTCATCCCCCGATGAAGTCACATGATGATATGCGAGGGGAGGCGCCAGGTGACACGAGAGTCTGAAAACTGGAAGTGCAGCGAGACGCTGTGCGTTTGCAGTCCAAGCTGAGTATCATTGTTTGCCATGCGAATTACTTCTTTTAAAATGTGGGTGCAATAATTTTAATAAATTCTTTTGTGCTTAAAATTACTACTACACTATGGTGGCCTTTATGAGGTTGTGAGTTCAATCCACAGAGCTCATGCGGTGGGTACAGTGAAGGCATTAAAGATACAGACACCCCAAAATTGGTGGATACAAGAGGAAAGCCAGGACCAGTGAGAGGATTATGGTAGCCCCCATGAAGGGGAAACGTGCTGTCTGACCTATTATAATCTTTAGGTCAATATATGAAGGTGAGGGTCCACCTTGGAATCACGTTTGGAATGGTGCACATATTTTTAAACATTTACAGCACCAGAATAGTAGGATCACGCACCAGTAGGATAATCTGTGACAATTTATATTGGAGTGGAAGAGACTATTACATTCTGAAGAGACTTTATAGAGATTAGTTTGTTTTGTTCACATTAATATATACTTTTGATTTCATTTTATATTTTTACGGTGGGTCAGTATGGTTTAAATTGTTTTATACGAGCAGCGAAACACTTATTGCTTTGAATGTGATGAACTCACATTATTAGTGATTGCAGCAGCTTTGGCACTTTACTCATGTATATTGTTCGGTTAAGAGATTACGCTTAGTGGCAGTGCACAATTGCAATTTAATATAATTCATATACAGGAAGCTCCCTCCATACTCCCCCCCCCCCCCCCTTCTTTCTACTTCTGTCTCCCTCACAATTATTAATACCCTCTTCTCCCCCTGCCCCCCACTTTGCTCTTTGTAGCTCATGTGATTATCCTTTATCCTGATTGACCAACTTTCAGAATTTTAGGCATTTTTATCCAACTCAACACCTTTAAAGTATAAGTTTAGTCAAAATCTAAGGCTAAAACCTTCTTCCACCCCCATTCTAACACTATTCTATCTGCCCCGTGAAAGAAAAGATGCTTACACGTCTCTATTCTGAAGCTGATCCGGTCTGGGGATCTCTCCAGCGGTGGCTTCAGTGAAGAGGGGAGGTCGCTGAAAAAAGCTGCAAATGCCTATATGGTGATGTCACCGTATAGGCATCTGCAGCCATTGTCAGCGACCTCCCCACTTCACTGAAACCACCGCTGGAAAGATCACAGGACCGGACCAGCTTCAGTCAGATGTCCCTGCTCTACATTGAAGCCAGCACTGGTACTCGATCATGTGATCAGAGCGGCTTCAGAATAGGTAAGTATAAGCATCTTTTCTTTCACAGGGTAGATAGAATAGGGGTGGGAGTAAGTTTAGCTAAAAGTTAGATTTTGACTGAACTTCCACTTTAACCTTGGAATTAAGAAGTGATACACTGACACAAATCCACAAAGCTTCTGCAAGGACACAAATATACCACCTTCTCCTGGACATTAAAAAAAACTAGAACTGTTCCCCTGGGACTTTGTATGGCAAAAACCAAGAGTATACAAAAAATATAAAAATATTTTTACAAAAGATTAACATAATCAAACGAATAGGGAAGATTCAATATAGTAAATTGTAATACAATGATTCCTATATCACATACAAAACATACACAATGTGCATAAAGCCTAACAGTCTGTAATACATCAACTGGCAGATGGGCAAGCAGCCCAAAAAGAACTTGTACAGTGATGTTGTTCAGACAAATCCAATGCATTTTGGAACTCTTATTTCCTTCTTCAGACTAAATTGTGAGGTCTAAAACATAACGTATCAAAGGAGTGTGAACAATAAAGTACATATTTTAAAATATGTAAGAAAAAGCTGATTACTCAAACAATTACAAACTGCACCACATCGGATAATAAATGACAGGTATTCATAGAAAATTGAATGAGGATGCTCTCCAGGTGACACGTCAGGGAGGGAGCAGGCAGAAATGCCCCACTGAGCCATCCACCAACAATGACCACATGGAAACACTCTACAATGTTCTTATATTCTTGTTCACTCCCTTTCTGGAAGGGTTATTTTGTTTGTTTGTATATGGGCCCACATATGCATTCCTCATGATGTCTATCCGGGTTAGACTTATTTTGCCATTTTACTATAGTACACACTGTAACTGAGCCCCTATGCCAACAACCTATTTGTTCGAGCCATACATTATTTACTATATGTGCCAAATAACGAATATTAGACTCTTTAATATGCGGCCCTTATTATACTTGTCAGATCCCCCCATTGGCTACTGCCAGGTGGTCCTTGCTGGTGGATGGCTCAATGGGGCGTCTCTGCCTGCCCCCTCCCTGACGTGTCACCTGGAGAGCATTTTTGCTATTTTTTTTTTATGGTTTTACCCTGTTTACTGATTTTCTAAATAAAGGTGATTTCTACAGTAATGTGGCCACCCTGACTTCCTTTTCCCTTCTTATGCATCATGTGGCTGGCCAAATGTGTGTTACGTACATGGGGAAGAAATGGCACAAGGATGCACTATGGGAAGTTCAGTCCATGGAGGTCCCACCTCGCCACTAATGCAGGCCATAGACGGGGAGAAAACCGGTTGTTTTTTTTTTTTTTTAAAACGAAAAATCGGTCGTTCAGTCGGCGGAACGTTACCACCATTGTTTAAAAAAAAACCACAATCAGCTGATTTTTGTCCCGTCTACGGCCGGCAAATATAATAATGGTGTCCCTGCAGAGAGCTCCGCTATTATATTTGACATTTAAAAGTATAGAAAAGTTGCAACATTGTATCTATTTGTATCCATTTCGGATACAGATGTTTCTATTCGGATACAAATAGATACAATGTTGCAACCGCTATACTTTGAAATGTCAAATATAATAGTGGAGCTCTCTGTAGGGACACCGCTATTATATTTGACAATTAAAAGTATTGCGGTTGCAACTTTGTATCTATTTGTATCCGAATAGAAATATCTATATCCGAAATGGATACAAATAGATACAGATGTTCTTCTTTTTGCCTTCATCTTCTTTTTCTTCTTTTCTTGCAGGTCACGGCTCATGCGCATTTTTTTAATCGGTAAAAAGATCGGCCGATTTGCCCATCATTGCCGTGAAAATCGGCCGATGGACAAAATCGGACTTTTTTTTTCCAACATGACCGTTTAAAAAAAAATGTGTCAAAATCACGAAAAACGGCCAACAAATTCACCCACTAACGATCCAAAAATCGTCCGATTATTCTTTCGGACAAATTTTCAGCCGATTTCCGACCCATCTATGGCCTGCTTTACTGGACTTAGAGGAGCTAAACCCATTAACTTAATGGTTTCAAAACACAGTTACATTCCAGGCATGTGGAGAATGATAACTGTCACATTGCTTGTGCTCTCAACCAAACTCTCAAACCATCAAATGGTTGGTGTTATAAGTGATTACATGCTACATCACTAACCTAGTCTCAAAATACCAACTTAACCTTCTCTTCATTCCTCCCAAGATCTCCTGCTCTCTAGCTCCCTTGTCACCTCCTCCTGTGCTCGCCTCCAGGACGAATTCTGAGCCTCTCCCATCCTCTGGAACTCCCTACCCTTTTAAACGATCTCTGAAAGCCATTCTCTTCAGAGAAAATATACACTGTAAACAAAAGCCACTAGCACATGATGTAACTTGACAAAAGGATTAGTAGCAAAGGCAGGGCAAAATTAGTGGTTAGGCATCTATGAATAATTCTCTTCAGAGACACCTACCCTGCCCCACCTAACAACTGTACTTTTATTTACCTAGTCAAGATTCTGGCTGCAGAATTTTGTATATATTGAAGTTGATTAATTATGGATTTAGGTACACCAGCGAGTAGAGCATTGCAGTAGTCAAGTCAGGAGAACACAAATGTATGGATCAGCTCTTCAGCTACAGTGTATGGTAGCAGCTGAGTAATGTTTCTCAAGTGGGAAAAAAAAGATGTTCTGACAATATTTTGTATACGTGGATCAAAGGTTAAAGTGGAGTTCCAGGCACATTGAAAAACAGCGTGTGGCTTCACAGCCAAGTGCCCACTGCACATGCGCGGGAAGCGCTGCGCTTTCTGGATAGTCCTGTAGTCTTCACATGTCACGTGTCCCAGAAGTCTATGTGGGTGGTCGGGTGGAGGACAACTTCCAATGCCTAGGTGATTGCAGCAGAGGTGGGAGCAGGTACCTGTCAACTTCATATGCTAGTCCTTAATGGGGAGCGGGGGACCAGTCTTTAAAGCGAAACTTCCCCTATCGGGTGGAGCTCCGCTTAAAGCTAGTATCAAATATCACCCCTAGATTTCTCCCACTGAGACAGAAGCTAAAATACAGTGCCATTGATAGACAGGCTACCAGGACTGGCCTTATTGATTGGCGGCGTGAGTTCAGTCTTGTCACAGTTTAACTGAAGGAAACTGAGGGCCATCCAGGTTTTTACATCACAAATACAGCTACACTGGGTTCATGTGTGTAGGCCAGTCTTGACAGTACGATTTCAGCCCCCTCCGGTGAGACTGTGCAGCTGTTCAGGTGCGAATTGTCAAAGTAGTATTGCCTTGTACACACGATCATATAATCGGACAACTTATTGTTCATTTTTTGTTGCATGCTAGTCTCAGATCAAAAATGAAGAGGTTAAAGTTCAGAAAACTCTCGTAGCACAGAATACAACTTTGGAAGTAATGTATAGTATCGTATTATAATGTGTTCCTTTGTTCCTGAGCATGTGTGGTCTTCGTCTCAATTTTTTTCTGGACAAACACTGTACAGATTAAACAAAAATAGTTTTCGTGCTTGTCCCTTCAGATATTGTCACATGAACTTTCATGATCGGCTGTTTTATTTATTTCAGGTACTTATATAGCGCCGTCAATTTACGCAGCGCTTTACATATATATTGTACATTCACATCAGTCCCTAACCCTCAAGGGGCGTACAATCTAAGGTCCCTAACTTACATTCACATACAGAGGCCAATTTAGACAGGATCCAATTAACCTACCAGCATGTCTTTTGAGTGTGGGAGGAAACCGGAGTACCCGGAGGAAACCCACGCAGGCACAGGGAGAACATGCAAACTCCAGGCAGGTGGTGCCATGGTTGGGATTCGAATCAAGGACTCTAGTACTGCCAGGTGGAAGTGCTAACCATTTAGCCATTGGCTGTTGAAAGCTGTGTACTAATGATCAGATTATCGTGTGATCTCTCCAAAAGCGATTCCTGTCATCAACCCACACATATCTGAACCGGCTCCATTGAAAAGGCTACAGGTTTACATGTCATTCGAAACTGATACCATTTAAAACGCATCCAATTTCTGTTTATTTGCTTAGAAGCAGCCGGCGTAGTCTGGTTTAGCGTGGATGTAAGTTTAACTGAACAGGCGCATCTAAAAGTTTTAACATCCTTAGCGGTTTTCCCGAGTGTAGCTCGGGGTAAAATTTGAGTACCAAGAGCGGTAACCCCGACCTACACTCGGGCTTACCATGTGGCGCTGCTCTGGGGGTCCCTGCAGCACTTACCTTGTCCTTCGCTCCCGCGATGTGTCCCCGGCCATCTCCTCCGGCCAATGCCAGCATCCGTGTTCCGGTCCTTGTGACGTCGGGACGTACGGGCGCCGGAACCAGCGGGAAATTTGAAATTTTAAAAAAATTTCATTTTTGCTGTCATTGCTATTTCAATGCATTTCACATATATTTTGTCCCTACTGCTTTGTCCTGTGCCCTGCCTGCATTTTGAATGTTCTTTCTGCCTGGAAACTTAGAAAAGTCCATGGCGTCCAAAAAGCGTCTCTTTATGTCAAAAGCGGTTTTAGACCAGCTAGAGAACAGCGATAGTAAATCAGAACCACTTGCAGAATTGAGTGATGATTTGTGGGGAAATTCGGCATCAGACACTGAAAACGATTTTGCGACTTTGCTCAGCAATGTGCGAACTTGGCGCTATATTTCAAATTTCAGTGTTTTTGGTTTGATTATATTATTGAATGTATTATTATATTATTTTTTATGATTATTTATTAAATTATAATTTATGATTTCGTGTTTCAAATTTTATCCTACCCGGGATGTTTACTAGACTCTTGTTCGGACAGATTTCAGTGAGTTATTCCTAAAAATTACAGCCTACAATAAAAAACTACATATTTCCATGCAAAAAAATGGTACCGCTTTCAGCACAAAAAATCAGAAAGAATCATACCGCCAAGGAGGTTAAACAGCCATAATAAATAATATAAATGTGTGCATTTCTGTTTGCCCCTTCAGCCGTCTCCTCTTTGTGTTCATACAGAGTTGATGAAAGAAGGAACACACTGTGTAGTGCCTATCTGTACAACATGTAGTAAATTCTCGGTAAGCCGTTACTAATAAAGCCCTGTACCCGCTAGCGTCACACTCACCAGATGTGTAGCAGCCAGCCGGTGTCCACTTCACCCAATGATGCTGACCCTCGCCGGTCCCACGTGCTGTGGAAGACTGGAAACCAGCGAGAGCACAACTCCAGCATAGAGCGCCCCCTCCCCTCACATCCGGGAATGTGTAGGCCTCTATACAGGCCGAAGCTGACGGACCAGGCGCAGCGTGCGACACCTGCGACGGAAAGGAATGCGCGGGCAAATGCCTGAGCGACAACTGTCTCATACATGTAATGCCATATCACTGTAACATAACTACATTGTCTGTGCGGCGCTCTTTGCATGGCCGTCCCCAACACACAGCCAAGAGCATCCCGCCTCATCTTTTACACTACGCACTGGACACACTAGTCACGTGTTATTTCCGCTCTTCCAACCTGTCAGAAAGGAGACTGTCGCACTAGTTTGACGTCATCCGGGTGCCGCACGTGTTGAACAGCTGCTTAAAGGAGTCGCGCGCGGAAGAGAGGTGAGAGAAGCTGGTGTGAAGTACGTGTGTGGAGGTTAGTGCCTAGTCACCGAGGACGGGGTGTGTATATATAAAAATATATAGGGAGCATCGGTACGCCCTACACTTTGCTGCTCTACCGGTGTCCTATTACCGCTCTAGTGTCGTTTCCCTGACCCGAGACTCTTCTATTTGCATGAGGCTTTGTGTACGCTGGGCTTTAAAAAAAAAAAAAAAAATCGCTGCTTTTACAGCTGTTCAGTGGTTTGTTTTTTTTTCCAGGCTTTATGTTGGTCTGTGTGCCCATGTACACATAGGTGTTTACAGGTGTATTAGGCCTCACACACTGTAATACCTCACACCTATGCAGGTTGCATTTGAGCCATTCTGCGTTGTGTTTTTGCACTTGCATTTTTGATACGTTTTGATTTTTAATTTTTCTTGTTGCTAAGAAGATTTAAGACGCCAAATGCATCAAAAACACAATATACTTTTCTGCAGCATTTCCATTGAATTCTATAGAACCAACAATGCAGTGTTTTGCATTAAAAAAAAAGTGATCCTGATCCTTTAATAAAAAAATGCGTTGGGTGAAAATGCACAGATGTGAACATGTGCTATAGGAAATCCTGTTGAATGAACTGTACTGCATTTCTGCCAAACGCTGTGTGAACCTAGGGTAAGCTTAAAGCGGTAGTAAACGCTGCTGTAAAAGTTGTTTTTTTAGGGCTCGCCAAGTGGGTTATGCCGTAATGTATTCGTATACACAGTATATAAGTACATTACGGCCGACTTACCTGTCAAATGGTGCCCTCCAGCACTGCAGTTGGATCGATCTGGCTCTTCTGTAGTGGATTGTGATAGACAGTCTACATTCTATTAGATGATCAGTAAAATGACAATTTTATAGTCTTGCTACTTTCTGCTTCTTGCTGTTTAAATTCCTTACTCTCTTAAGTAAACAATCAGATATAGGTTGACAGAACAATGATGATAATTAAGATGGCGCCTTCATCTGGAGTCACACCCTAGGTGACTCATTAGGAGAAAAGTATCTTTTAATGTAAACAACCTCCATAAAAGGGAATGAGACTTTTTGGGGACAATGATTGAAAGATAACAACACGGATGGAAGAACACGCAGAAACCCAGTGGACTTTTCACCAGGGTGGATAAAAATCAATGATTTTTTTTTAAAAAATCAGATTTTTTTTTTTATTTAAATCAGATTTTTTTTATTTAAATCGGATTTTTTTAAATAAAATGCTTTTTGAGGAAAATATATTACCATCCAAAGGTTATTCCATCATGAAATAAAGATTTAGTTTTTTAATTATGTAGAATAAGGCTGTATATGTTTATTTATTTTGGTAAATAAATTCCATTAATCCATTCACAATGTCATGCTCTTCCAGAGGTTTTTGTAAGATTATTGGGCAGTTTCTCTGCCTACAAGATATTATCACAGATGCTTGGTTTACTTTTGCAGTTCTCAAAACTGAATTTGACTCAGCGGAGATCACATGCCTCTTCTTCACAGCAAAAATGTTATAACATGAACAGAGTTAAGAAAAAGACCTTAATCCTAACTTCTACAAACCTATGAATACAGAATCAACCCCTTCAGTGCTAAGTTTCAAGAAGTTCAGTGAATAGAATAGAAACAATATTTTTCTGATTGTTTGGAGTGGAATAGATCTGCACAAGAAGAAAGTGAAACTAAGTGTGAGGAGGAAGGGGCTGACAGTCTAAGTTTCTTAAAATATATATATTTTGTTTAGCCAAATTAGTTAACAAACATGGATGTTTGTTTAAGCAAATAACATATGCTGGAATGTTATTGTTTCAGTTGAATAAATCTATTTAAATTGTTATTATTAAGGTAAGGATTATTTTTCTCCTTTCTAAGTACAACAGAAAAGTTGTCCAATATGAATGATTAACCTATTAAACTGGGGATAAAAAAACTAATATGAAAAGTTGTTATTCTAAAAATCTTCATCTACTTGCATATTAAAGTTATACCAGCAAGAATTAGTCTTTATGTAGAAAACTAGGATTTAAATCAAGCCTTACTGACTAGTGATTTAAATCGTGATTTAAATCAGTTTGATTTAAATCAAATCCACCCTGCTTTTCACCCAATCAATGTATATGCTTTGCCTGCATCATAAGCCCTATAAATGATACTGTTCCTCAATAAAACAGAATTTTAGGAAGTTGGCAAACTGCAACAGTGTCAGTGTCTTGCTTCCACGTGCACGTAATTTTATATTAATTTGGCTCACTGGTAGATCACGGTAAATGGTCTGTAGGTGACCTAGTCCAAAACACTTCTTCCGGGTCCCTTGCCTTCAGCCTTTCAATAGGCCGAGCTGCGATGATGTCACATCCACACAGGAGTCACAGGACTGCTTCGCCATTTCCCCCCACGTGCCTAATGCAGGCCATAGACGGTTCATTTATTGGCCGATTATTCGTCCGATAAACGAAACATCAGTCGTTCTGTTGCCACCAAGGATTGCGAAAATCGGGCGTTTTTCGCAAATTTTCCAGCATGAACGATAAAAGAAATGAGGAACCGCGAAAATCGGCCGATGACATTGCCCCACCAACCGTGCGAAAATCGGCCGATTATTCTATCGGATGAAAAATTGGCCAATAAACGAACCGTCTATGGCCTGCGTTAGTCTTCATGCACACTGGATGGTTTTTACAGCTGCTGTTTTTGGATTTTGATGTTTTTTTTCTACAGCCAGTAAACTCCCCAGCATGTTATCCTATGTAAACAAAAACATGCAGCACTATACAGAAGTACAACTGACCATAGAATTAACCTCCCTGGAGGTATTCCCGAGTGTAGCTCGGGGTAAAGTTTCAGTACCACAAGCGGTAACCCCAAGCTACACTTGGGCTTATCATGCGGCGCTGCTCCGGGATCTCTTCTTCACTTACCTTGTCCTGCGCTCCCGCGATGTCCCTCCTGCAGTGTCCCCGGCAATGTAATCCGGCGGATGCCGGCATCTGTCTTCTGCGTTCCGTCCCCTGCGACGTCAGGACGTACGGGGACAGAACGGCTGGAAATTTGAAAATGACAAAATGTGACATTCACTAAAATCACTAAAATCACATAGTAAAACATTACTGTATCAAACCATTTCACATACATTGTGTCCCTAGTGCTTTGTCCTGTGCCCTGCCTGCATTTTTACTGTTCTTTCTGCCTGGAAACTGAGAAACGTCTATGGCGTCCAAAAAGCGTCCTTTTAGGTCAAAAGCGGTTTTAGACCAGCTAGAGAACAGCGATAGTAAATTTAAAACCACTTGCAGAATTGAGTGATAATGATTCGTGGGGAAATTCGTCATCAGACACTGAAAACGATTCTGCGACTTTGCTCAGTGATGTGCGAACTTGGCGCTATATTTCAAATTTCAGTGTTTTTGGCTTGATTATATTATTGAATTAAATTTATTATTATTTTTTATGATTATTAAATTATTATTTATGATTTCGTGTTTCAAGTTTTATCCTACCCGGGATGTTTACTAGACTCTTGTTCGAACAGATTTCAGTGAGTTATTCCTAAAAATTACAAGCCTACAAAAAAAATACATATTTCCATGCAAAAAAATGTACCACTTTGAGCACAGAAATATGGACATAATCAGACCGCTAGGGAGGTTAATACATAAAAATTATAATGTTCAGTAATGTGCAAAAAAATAATAATAATAAACCAAAATGTCTTTAGTGCAATGAAAGTTAAAAAAAATGAAGATACTTAAAAAATTCGATGTCTCCAAAAATCTAAAAATGCAATCTGTGAAACAAAAGGAACCTTCTTGAGAATCCACCAGCACCTCAAAAAAATACTGCTGCTTACCAGACATATATGACCCCACAATCAAGTGGCGGTCTAAAATGCATGTGTTGAATTGATGAACTCCGTTAACGCTGCCTCTGTAGGGATACGGTGCACTCCATACATTGGATGTAGTTGGACATCAATAAAATCACTCTTAATGGATTCCCAAATCAAGGCATATGCTCCCAAAACGATATTCCAAATATAAATCTAAAAATAATGAATTCTCCTCAGAGGACAAAATCATCCAAAAAGCAAAAGAATCCTCTTTGCGTAGTATAGTAAGCAAGGTTTATTGCCTTACAGCGTAGTATTATACTTACATCAAGATAAATATAAACCAGCATGTCACCATATAACCAAATGGTAAGTTTCTAACCAACAAGACGGCCGCTGCACTCCATTTTGTTTATTTAGTTTATGTATTCTATGTGTCCATGCACACGCAGACTGTAATCAACTTTTTTTGGCAGGAAAAAAAAAATCCAGGACTAGTGGGTTTGTAGAGGAGATTTTTAGTTGTAAAAATGCTGTAAAGCTGAAAAACGCGGCAAACCAGCATTTTGGGATTTTTTTTTTTTGGTTAAAAAAACCTCTAAAAAACCGTCAATGCGGCAAAACGCTAATACAAAACTAAAAAACACTGAAAAGCTTGCGTTTTTAACGTGACTTTACACCGCTAACGTTACCAGCATTATTAAAACGCCCAGTGCATGAGCAGTAAATGTTTTTATTTTAACCACTTGCCCTCCAGAGGATTTAGCCTCCCCCCCCCCCCCCCCCCCCGCTTCCCCCTTCCTGACCAGGCCATTTTTTGTGATGCAACGCTGTGCTATTCCAACTAGTAATAGCATGGTCGTGCTATGCTATATCCAAACTCTTTTTTTTTTTTTTTTTCTTTTTTTTTTTTTTTGTCTTCGCACAAATAGAGCTTTCATTTGGTGGTGTTTGATCACTGCTGTGTTTTTTTTGTTTGTTTTTTTTGCGCTATAAACAAAAAACAGACCAATATTTTTTACTTTATAAAAAAAAATATATATATATAATAGTAAACTCAAAGTTAGTCATAAATTTAGGCCAAAATGTAGTCTGCTACATGTCTTTGGTAAAAAAAAAAAAATCCAAATAAATGTATATGAATTGCTTTGTGTAAAAGATATAGCATCTACAACAGTGGTTCTTAACCTGGGTTCGATCGAACCCCAGGGGTTCGGTGAGTCAGTCTTGCGGGTTCGGCGGAGGTGAAGACCCACACCCGACTCATATGATTCGTGATGACATGCCCCGCTTGTCCATCATTGGCTGCAGGTGGTCACGCAACATCGCTTAGCCCAGTGGTCGGCAAGCCGCGGCTCGCGAGCCACATGCGGCTCTTTACACGCTTTAATGCGGCTCTTGTGTGCCGCGCGCCCGCTCCCCTCCCTCCTCTCGGGCGGCAGGGACTCTGCAGCGTGATCCAAAAAAAAAAACCAGCCAGGGCAGCACGCTCAAATGCAATGATTGGCCAGTCTCGCTGCCACTCACAGCCAGTGATTGGCTGTCAGGATGTGTGTAGGCGGGGCAGCGTGACGAACGTGAGAGGAGCTAGGCTCCTCTCACAGTCCGCCCTGAAGACCGGAACGGCGCGGGAATACGGCGAGAGGAACGCGCGGATCAAAGGTAAGTGAATTGACACAGGGGGGACTTGGCTTACTACTTGCTACTTACTTACTACTACTATATAAGGGATGAATTACTATAGGGGGGATGAATTACTATATGGGGGATGAATTACTATATGGGGGATGAATTACTATATGGGGGGATGAATTACTATAGGGGGGATGAATTACTATATGGGGGATGAATTACTATAAAACAGTGGTTCTTAACCTGGGTTCGATCGAACCCCAGGGGTTCAGTGAGTCAGTCTCGCGGGTTCGGCAGAGGTGAAGACCCACACCCGACTCATATGATTCGTGCAGTAAATATTCATTATAATGTTTTTGTGTGAAAATCATGTTTTAATGGTTTTGTTCTTAACGGTTTTGTTCATTTTGTGCACCTATGTATAAATATATACCTATGTTTTGAATTTTAAAAATCATATTTTATTTTTCCAATTAAGAAGGGTTCGGTGAATGCGCATATGAAACTGGTGGGGTTCAGTACCTCCAACAAGGTTAAGAACCACTTATCTACAAACTATGTTATAGATTCTGCTATTTATGCCATTTATTGCTATACAGTGCTGCTCTCTTTTAACTGACACTTGTGCGGTCATGCAATACTGTACATAAATGCAATTTTTTCATACAAATAGATCTTTCTTTTGGTGGTATTTGATCACCCCTGGGTTTTTTTATTTTTTGCGCTATAAACGAAAAAATTAAAAAAAAAAGATATTTTCTAATTTCTGTTATAAAAAAAAATATCCAATAAACTCAAATTTCATCATACATTTAGGCCAAAATATATTTTGCTATATGTCTTTGGTTAAAAAAAAAAAATCCCAACAGGTATATTTTGGTTTGTGTGAAAGTTATAGCATCTGCAAATGGCAGTATGGATATTTGAATGTACGCAATGGTTTGCGATATGGCGCTGCACTAGTTTAACTAACAATTGCGTGGTCATGCAATTTTATACATAAATTAAATTTGTTATTTTTTCCACACAAATAGAGCTTTCTTTTGGTGGTATTTGATCACCTCCTTGGTTTTTTATTTTTTGCACTCTAAACAAGAAAAGACTGACAATTTTGGAAAATTAACAATATATTATCATTTCTGTTATAAAAAATATCCAATAAACTAAAATGTCATAAATTTAGGCCAAAATGTATTTTTATACATGTCTTTGATAAAAAAAAAATTTTTTTCAAATCCCAATAACTGCATATTAACCACATTCTTACAGTGCTACAGCACAGTTGTCCAGTTCTTGGAGGGCGTCATATGAAGTCCTCCCAGAACCCGCCCCTGGCAACACGCACCCGCCAATCTCTGTGATATCGTACATTTTTAATATCCATAGGCTACACTTTAAAAGCCTTTGCAAGCTAAAATTGTAAATTTACACAGGAGGTATAGTTCTAGAATTACTGCAATTGATTAGATGTTCGCGGCGATACCTCACATGCATAGTGCAACCGCTGTTTACATACCGACAGTGTCAACACTTGTGCATGCAGTTGCACATGAGGGGGCGAGGGGGCTTATTTTGATTTTTTTTTTTTTGTTCTCACAGGGAATATAAATATCCCCTGTGACTGCAATAGGCATTGACAGGTATTCTTTTCTGAGAAATCTGGGGTCTGTTAGACTCTAGATATCTCCTCTGCCCTCATATCATCTGATGTCAACAAGATTTGTGTGATCAGATGCTTTCCCAATTTACAAATGGCGCTGTTTATATCCTGCGAAACTGAAGTGATGAAATGCTTGTAGCTTCTGATTTCTTAGACTAAAGAGATGGTTCGCACCTTTCCGGTCTCCAATCAGCTGTATGATCAGCTGGCAGAAACACTGGCTGCATTCTCAGGTTCCCCCGATGACATGGGACTGCCCAAGAAAACAGGGGAGGGCATCTTCTTCAGCTGCCTGTAAAACCAATCCTGCAGCTAATTGACCTCTTAAGTTTGCTTTTATATGAAAGTAAAAAGAAATACCATCATCCTGGTATAACCACTCAAAGTCCAGTGATGTACCAGTATGTTGTTGGTCTTTGTTTGGTCTATATGCTATTTTTTCCTTTTTTTTTTTTTTTTTTTTTTTCTCCCCTAACTGCGAATGAAAAATCCCATCCAACAGTGCTGCACGCACTTATGTATATTCTGAGAGGAAGACCCAGTTGCTGTCAGAATAAAC
The DNA here is from genome assembly GCF_062004578.1 of Staurois parvus. Taxonomy (NCBI): domain Eukaryota; kingdom Metazoa; phylum Chordata; class Amphibia; order Anura; family Ranidae; genus Staurois; species Staurois parvus. The sequence goes on along the minus strand of NW_028318190.1, from coordinate 5,792,550 downwards.
AGATCAGTGCTGCAGCTGAATGGCATTCCTGCAAACAAAAGAGCATTGGTTAACAATAAAACAGTAACAGTAAAATTGTAACAGTAACGCGACAACAATAAAATGCCAACTATTTTTTTGGAGTTTTTTAATTTACTATTTTTACTTTTTTTATGCTGTTTTTTTTGTTTTGTTTTTTAACTTCCAGATTTTAGGGTCCCTCAAAATGCGATAGCCAGTTTCCTGACATCTTTCAAGACCCTGTGTAAATGTGTACCCTAGACTGTGCCATTCTGTACCCTATACTATACTATACCACTAGGGCATGGTAGTGACGTAAGCAGTCTTTGACCAGGTTGGCCAGGACAGGAGGGACAAAAAAAGCGCATGTCATGCCTAAGTCTGTGTCTGCTACAAACGGGTGCCTTTTTGGTTTGGGGTACCAGGAATGGCATCAGGCAAATGCCTCTTATGCAGCCAGCTAACTGCATCTGGGTTGGGGGTTTGGGCCACAGCACCTTTTGGATACAAAAGGGCCATGATGATTTCCTCCTGAAAGTTAAGGAAGGATCCACTACGTCCAGTTGCTTTGTAAAGCACAAAAGTGTTTTATATAGAGCCAATTGAAATAAACAGACACTTTTGTTTGTACCAGCATCTGGCTTTTTGGGAAATAAAGTCCAGCTTCATCATCTGCAGATTCTGTCAGTGAGGCTTCCCCTTCGCTCTCATCTGCAATGGTCAGAGTCCTGTAGGCCTCTTCACTAGAGTAAATTTCTTTGGACATTTTGGCCACTAGATTTATAGGTACCTAGTGCAACTCATGGAAAAAACAGCACCTGGCTGTCGGGAACTGCTTGAACCGCTACAAAATAATGTACCTGCAAGTGCTAACAGAGATCACCCCTGATTCTGCGAACACTGCAGTTTTGTGTGCAGTGTATCAAGTGATCGTGATCTAGTGACACTGCACTTGCTGGGGGGGGAGGTTAAGCATAAGGGTTAAACACAGGTTTGGCGGGGCTGATCCTGCTAACATTGTGATTTTCAGGACACAATACTTTTGTGAACGCTGGTATAGTTCTAATCTGATCAAAGATATTGATCCGTTTAGACACTATACTAGCAATGGAGGTTTATTGTGTATGTGAGCGTGTTCCTGATAATCAAAGGGTTAAATGTAATGACTCATGCAATGGCGGGCAATCTGACTGGCACGGATGCTAATGCTATCTGAAGTTGCCAGTGAGACTAATACAGTGATCAATAAAAAAAAAATACATCTCTACACTATACTGACACTGGTGACAGGGCAGTGAAGGGATTAACTGGGGAGGTGATCAGGGGGTTAAATGTGACCGATCAGTGCTTTTACTGTAATTGTGTAGTGCTTTTACTCACATGGATCTACTTTCTTCTCTCTCTGGAATGGAATGTGCCCATGGAGAGAAGATTGCATAATTTCCTGTACCTGTGTAAATGTAAACACAGGTACAGGAAGATCTGTGATAGGGCAGAGATCAATCATCAAATCCAGGCTGAACATCACTGGCCTGAATCTGATGATTGATCAGTCAGGCACCGAATCACAGCACCGCCATCTCGGCACGCGCGAGTGCCCTCCAGCCCACAATCATGGCGGGAGAGCGAATCACACATATATATATATATATGTGATTTTGCGCAGAGTCTGCCCTGTAGCGGTAGTCCTGCTATAGGGTGTGGCTAAAGGCAGATTTTGGGTTCTCTAAGAATTGTGTTTTATTCAACTGAATCAAGTTAGAATGTTAGAACATTAGACAATTGTTGGTGCTTTAAGGAAGATTGAAAAACTTCTAGCATAAAATGGTGTGCATGGACTCACAGGATAACACTATTTGCTTCTAGGAGCAGAAAAAACCTAGACCCTGCATGCCTCAATAAAGAGAACCTGTCACTAAAAAGTCATCACATAGGAGACAAAGTTTTTTCTTTTTTAATTGTAAAAAATGAAAGTTACACCCAAGCACATACCATTTTCCCCCACCCAAAAAAAAATTGAGGCCTCCCACATATACGCACGTACAAACTTAAAAGCACATGCTGGGGCACATATGCATGAAACGTTGATTGCGATACACATATCACATATCGGCATGCATGGCAGAATGAGAGCAATAATTCTAGCACCAGACCTCCTCCATAAAGCTAAACTGATGACCTTATGTCACCTAGTGACCTTAGTGTTGACCTATAGAAAATATAGGTGCTGAAGTTCATCACCATTTCTCCAGTGCAACAGATTTTAAGGTTTGACAAGTTGGATATCTATTTACTTGGTGCAACCTCATCTTTTATATTTTACAAAAAACTAGGGTAATTTATTACTTTTTTGTGCCCTAAAATTAACTTGCTTGTATTTTTTTACAAAATTTTGCGGTAATATCATGTGACATAAAAAATTTTAATATTTTCCCATAGCCACAGTCGTGCCCCTCCTACCAGAACTCTCTCTCTCTCACGCTCCCCCGGCAATCTCCGTGATCGTAGTGTCCTACAGACACCGCTGTGTGTGTGAAAAAAAACTTTTAAGCCTTTAGATTTTCTTTTAAGAAAGAGAAAAATTTATTTAGCGTGTGTGTGTGTGTGTGTGTGTGTGTGTGTGTGTGTGTGTGTGTGTGTGTGTGTGTGTATAATATAATGTGCACTATACTGAGCCTTTCTATGGGTACAAACAACATATAACATTCCCATATTATTATTATTATACAGTATTTATAAAGCGCCAACAGTTTGCTCAGCGCTGTACATTACAAAAGGAGGGTTCGAGGGCCCTACTCTTTCGAGCTTACAATCTAGGAGGGAGGGGATAGTGGTACAGGAGGAGATAGCTGTGGAGGAGATCGGCAATTAGCTAAGGGCGGGGTAGGTTTCCCTGAAGAGATGGGTTTTCAGGGTGCGCCTAAATGAGAGGAGAGTAGGTGATAGTCTGATGGATTGGGGTAGGGAGTTCCAGAGTATGGGTGACACCCTGGAGAAATCCTGGAGGCGGGCATGGGAGGAGGAGACTAGGGAACTAGAGAGACCATATGTGGCATCGCTGCAGTTGTCAGGAGTAGGAGAACTTGATTTGGGTTGTTGTTTAGTGCTAGATTGTGGTAATAGCATGAAATATACAGCTAAATTAAAAAGGGTTTTTTTTTTTTTGTTTTTAAATAAAAATCAGGAGCATCCATTATCATTTATTAACAAATGAAAACCCAATTTTGTCCTGGGGGGAGGAAACTTCACCTGGAAATGTGGAATGATATGTAATAGTTTTACGAACACATATCAAAGTGCCAAATGTGCTGTAGTCTTCTGTAGAATTTGTCACTCTTTCTATACGTATTGTGGCCTGTTAGGGCTTGTTTACACTTGTTTTGATTTTAACACACATTAAGCGCCTACCGCTTCATTATGCATTTTAAATGTGTTTTTCATGCTTCTGCGATGTGTGTGTGGTGTTTTTTTTTTTTGTTTTGTTTTTTTTTTATAAGGGCTTTAATGAAGCTTGGTAAATGCCCCGTATGTCTTTATTTTCTATTTGTTTTGGCTCTGTAGAACCCCAGCTCAGTAGTACCCCTAGCACATAACCCTGCTCAGCAGATCCCCCAGCTCCGTAGTACCCCCCAGCTCACCTGATCCTCTGGTTTGCTGATCCTCTCTCTGTGTCCCCACTCATTTCCTGCTATATTGCTCCCATGCTGCTCACCACTTGTAACATCTGCTAGTTCTCCTGCTAGACCCCGCTCACCTTCCTGCTGCTCCAATCTGCAAACTAGATGTGATGTCTTTATCAGACACTCCCAGAATATATATACATGAACTGGAAGTGACTGCTGATGTCTTTCCAGTTTGCTTGTTGGTTTCCCGTTGCATCCTGGGTTATCTCATACTTGTAATACCTCCAAAACAAAGTGAAGCTAACTCTGAATAAACGCCCCTCAAATTCCATAGGTGACATTAGCGAGTATTGTCATAGACTTCTATAGAGGCTTTTTTGTTTTGTTTTTTGTTTTTTTAAGCAAACCAAACACAACATGTGAACAGCACTGTAAGGTAACCATTTTATTCAGTGATAGGTGCTTTGATTGGCATTTAGAGAGCTTTAAAAAAAAATTGTCAAATGCCACTTCATGAAGCAAGTGAAAACGAGCCCTTACAGATTTAGTCCTGGTTCACACCGGTGCGAATTGTCGTGATTTGGAACTGTCAAATCGAATAAGTCGCACCGTGCTGTCGGCAATGGACTCCAGAGTTGCACTGATTTTAAAAATTGTTCCTGGAATATTTTTGGTGGTTTCAGGTGTGACTTGCATAGACATCTGTGCATGAAGTCACATGGATGTTAGATGTCGCACTGACCTGCGGCTTTGAAATGTCGCTAATTCAAGTGAAATAGTCACATTCAGTGTGAACCATGACTTATTCCACTCAGTTCTGCTCACTGTATTTTAGGTTACCATGTCTTGTGTGGTGTGTGTGTCTTTTTTTTTTTCCAATCTGTAAACAACCAAGGCTTGTATAACATACGTGCAGCCTGCAAATGACAGGATACTGTGTATAAGCAAATAGTTTGCACAATGGCAGAAGTTCATAGGCATTAATGGTAACGTTTCATTTTAATTGCCATCAGAAATACATTATCTGTAGCAGACTGCAATGCGTGGAAAGAAACCTCTCAAGAGGAGTGTCCCTGCTGAAGAAAGCAATGGTACTCCCGAGATTAAAAAACCTAAATGTAAGTATGAAAACTGTGCTCAATATATTTGTACATGTGTTCCATTAATAAAAGCAACACAAGATTGACAGTTTACACTCAAGTAGAGCCATTAGTAGAGTTTGTCTCTTCATGTTCCTATCGTGTTAGTGATTTTGACTGGATAGCATTTGGGCTATTATTAGAGTTGCCATTTACAAGGCGTAGTTCATGTTTGTGTTCTCTAAAATGAGTCAGAGCTGGCTCTCATGTTTGAATCTGTTCTTTCTTGTTTGCTATAAATTAATTTTGTAGAGTTTGCAGATGTGTTTTTTTTTTTTTTTTTTAAATAATGCCTAAATCATTTTCAGATTCAGTAGTGCAAATAAAAGAACCCTAATAGATCTGCTATATCAAACAAGTGTTATAAACTTGTTACACAAAGCAAGTCCACCATAGCTTAGGTGCCCCCTAAACCTTTTATCTATTTACACTAAATGTGGTCATGCATGATTAGTTTTTTTGTTTGTTTTTTATTTCCATTGAGATATTAGGCTAAACAGGAAAAAAAATCCAAAATACTTATGTATACATTCCTCAGATTAAGAGGAAAACATGAATAATTTGTTTGTGTGGCGTTGGGAGTGTGTGGTTTGTTTTTCTTTTTGTGTGGTTTTGTTTTTTAGTTTAATACAAAGCATGATTAAGAATTCTGTGGGAGACCTGCAATTACTAACCTCCTCCTATACCCAGCTCTTTAATTTCCAGAACTAGAATCACTCTTAATGCAGTCCTTACATGTATTTTGCTTTTCAGTGGTCACTCATAGCTCCCACAACACTGTTGGTGGTTTGGTGCTCACCCTTGGACAAGGTGATGTGGGTCAGTTGGGCCTTGGAGAAAATGTGATGGAACGGAAGAAGCCGGCACTTGTACCGCTTGTAGAACCAATAGTACAGGCTGAGGCTGGAGGAATGCACACAGTTTGTCTTGCAGTATCTGGCAGTGTAAGTTTGATATTGTTCACTCCCAACTACCTAGCATGTTTGTTGTTCAACCATTTCTAATTTACATGTATCAACATGATTTATGGCTGATACACTGTCTCTTCTGTAACTTCACAGATTTATACATTTGGCTGTAATGATGAAGGAGCACTAGGTCGGGACACATCAGAGGAAGGTTCGGAAACAGAACCTGGGAAAGTCCAGCTGCCAGAAAAAGTTGTACAGGTGTCTGCAGGGGATAGCCATACTGCTGCATTGACAGAAGATGGAAGGGTGTTCCTTTTTGGATCATTCAGGGTATGCAACCAGCGGTTCTTAGTCCTTCACTTGCTCATCTGATGGAAGGATACACTCACCTTCGGGAGCATGTTACATATTCCACCCATTTTTATAACCTTTTTTGTAACATTTTCCCCCACTCCCTGTGACAGTGGATCTTCTCCCTGCACCCTCTATTACAATTTGAAAAGAGCTCGCCCACATGGCCACATCTTTCGCAGATTTCGAGTTCTGTCAATGAATAGACTGCAAGTAATGACAGCCTTTGCAGCTGACCGATTGTAGCTCTCCATGAACTATGAGAGCACTGGTGAACATCCTCCTAGTTCATTGGGAGGTATTCGTATCTGCAGAAGCTTTCCAGTCTCCTAAGAAAAAAAAAAAATAGTAAATGCACTTTTTGCAAAAAAAAAGTGCATTTATCTAAAGCGTGTAAAATAAGTACTGAACAAATCACCATTTTTCTCAGTATATATATTTATAAAGGTGCTAGTGATATGAAATTGTCACCACATATCTGGAACAACCTATGCAACCCATACATACAAAGAAACCAAAATAAATACATTCATAAATAGGTTATGAATAATAAAATGGAATTGCTCAGGGAAAAGGTATTGAGCACACTAATCGAAATGCATTTAATTCTTCCTTTTACATCTTGGCATATAGCAGACTGTATGCAGCATGTTGACCATTTAGCCTTACCAGTGGCTGCTATCAGCAGCACATTTCCAAAGTAATACTGCTGTAAACACAGCTGGAGCAGAGGTCCTGCCTGTCGGTAAAACACAACTCTGGCTCCTTAACTTTTGCTTAGAATTCGTTTTTATAGATGTGTATCTCTACCCACAATGAACTGCGGGCTCTCATAAAACCACTATACATCCTTTGTTTACCATCCTTAGAAAGCTGCCACTGTAAATATTTAGGTGAGGTAGGCAAACTGGTACACCGGTTTTATGCTATCAGTAATCTAAAGCTACCCATTATAACCGTTATAAGCGGAGTTGCAATTTCAGTTAATAACCCTGATTGTGCATAGCTGGACTTTCACTACAATGGGGATCACTCACCGCATCCGTAGTGTTTGGGTTTCAGCACGGCCCTGGTGGTAGTGGCAGCGATTAATCCACGTGTGTACAGTAGCCGTGGCTACATTTCTAGAGGCTTTTGCTACTTCGCAAACATGGTATTGTCTATGTCAGATTCAGGGCAAGCAGGGTAGTGACCTCAGAGTGCATGCATGTGTGGGATCTTGCTGCCACCATCACAGAATCCGCTACTGCTCATGCTTGGGGTTAATGGGCAGCAATGTACAGTTGTGTTCAAAATAATAGCAGTCAAACATCACTACCCTGATCAATCACTGTTTTTGGTAGAAATTATTTTTCTACATGGCAAATAATTTACTAGTAGGTGTAGTAGAGTAATATAAATCCAACAGTCATGACATGCATGCTGCTGATTCTGTGTAATTGAATCACTAATTGAAAGGGGCATGTTCAAAATAATAGTAGTGTGGAGTTCTATTAGTGAGGTCATTCATTCTTTGAAAAACAGGCGGCAATTATTGCCCTTATTTTAGGAGGGAAGGCAGCAAATGTTGTACATGCTGGTTACAGTGCATTTCTCTCTGAAATTCTGAGGAAAATGGGTCGTGCCAGACATTGTTCAGAAGAACAGCGTACCTTGATTAAAAAGTTGATTGGAGAGGGGAAAACTCATAAAGAAGTGCAGAAAATGATAGGCTGCTCAGCTAAAATGATCACAAATGCTTTAAAATGGCAACCAAAACCTGAAAGACGTGGAAGAAAGTGAAAAACTACCATTGGAATGGATAGAAGAATAGCCAAAATGGCAAGGACTCAGCCAACAATCAGCTCCAGGAAGATCAAAGAAGGTCTAAAGTTACCTGTGAGTACTGTTACAATTAGAAGAAGCCAAGCTATCTGCAAGAAGCCCCCGCAAAGTCCGACTGTTTGAAAAAAAGACGTGCTCAAGAGGTTACAATTTGCCAAAGAGCACATTGACTGGCCTAAAGAGAAATGGCGCAACATTTTGTGGACTGATGAAAGTAAGATTGTTCTTTTTGGGTCTAGTGGCCGGAGACCGTTTGTCAGACGACCCCCAAACACTGAATTCAAGCCACAGTACACTGTGAAGACAGTGAAGCATGGTTGCCCAAGCATCATGATATGGGGATGTTTCTCATACTACGGTGTTGGGCCTATTTATTGCATACCAGGGATCATGGATCAGTTTGAATACGTCAGAATACTTGAAGAGGTTATGCTGAAGAGGAAATGCTCTTGAAATGGGTGTTCCAACAAGACAACGACCCCAAACACACCAGTAAACGTGCAACATCTTGGTTCCAGACCAACAAGATTGACGATATGGAGTGGCCAGCCCAATCCCCGGATCTTAATCCAATAGAAAACTTGTGGGGTGACATCAAAAATGCAGTTTCTGAGGCAAAACCAAGAAATAGAGAAGAACTGTGGAATGTAGTCCAATCATCTGGGGCTGGAATACCCGTTCACAGGTGCCAGAAGTTGGTTGACTTCATGCAACACAGATGTACAGCAGTTCTCAGAAACAGTGCTTATACAACTAAATATTAAGTGATTCAAAGGAAAGCAAAATCTACAAACATTTTTCAGTTTATATAGTGAATGTTTGAGTTTGTAAAGAAGAATAAAAACACTGCTATTTTTTTTGAACAGTCTAATATTCGCTTTTAATTTTTTTAGAGGAACAACACAAATTTTGATATATTTTACTTCATGTATTGATTTGGAATAGAATGTGTAGTGTTCCCAATGCATTTGTGTGTATGGAAATAAAAGCTATTAGAAGGATTTTGAGCTTTATTCACTTTTTTCAACACATTGCTATTATTTTGAACACAACTGTACATTCTTTTGCATACATGCTGATTAGGGGCAATATTGCGCCACCATGGTAGCGCCATCATCATAGCTTCTATTATTGACTCTTGATAGGGCAATGCTGCACATGTGTGGCCGCTGTGGAAGCGTCATCACTTCAGCTCCTGTTAATGAGGCAACCACTAGTCTTATTTTGTGGAACCCAAATGCTATCTTGGAGAAGTCCAAGGTGGTGGTAATGTTTCCTTTTCAAGTAAAATTTTTGAATCAAACTAAAACGTGTGTCTAACCAAGTGATCTAATGTTTCTTCTATAAATTATATTGATGATAATGAGGATCATAATGGTTATCAAAGGGGGAAAATAACTTGACTTCATTTAATTTGTAATAACTAGGAAAAAAAAAAAAGTATAAAATGTGAAAAAATAATCTAAGCAACTATATGCATGCCAAGAGTAAACTATATATTTAGAGTGTTCTATTTTCTGTTTTGCTAATAGGACAACAATGGTGTTATTGGGTTACTGGAGCCTTTGAAGAAGAGTATGGTTCCTGTACAGGTCCAAATAGATTCTCCTGTAGTGAAAATAGCATCAGGTGAGTGACTAAGGGCTCATTCATAAATTCAGCTTGGCTTCTCTGCTAGCAGGAATCTGTGGCAGAGAAACCTCTACCTCATGCACGTGTTGTACATGTGGTCAGATTTGTACCCTGTAGTTAATGCAATTAGAGCCTCTGACCTGTGGTTCTGGTCACAGCTTGTGTGTGTGTGTGTGCATCTCAACATAGTAGCCTAATTGCCTGTATAAAGAATCCCTAAAAGAGAAACCTTTTTACCTTAGTTTTAGCTTGAAACTTGCATTTGTGTGTGCAAGTAGTAATTTTTAAAGTAGAACTCTGGGCACCATCAGTTCAGGTCAGCATCTAGCTAAGTATTGAATCCAGGTAGTGGACAGAAGCCTTGGAGCATTCGCCTTCTGAAACAGTCCAGCAATGGCTGTTCCATATTTCTCTTCCATGTTTCCTTTTCAGCAGTCCTCTCTGCCAATAAAGGGAATATAGAAGCTACCATTACATATCTTCTGGATCATTGTTGCCAGTTTGTTATGTTGATTATCATGACCTCAGTATTCTATCCATACTAATCTGCTTGATAGAGGTGTATGAGGGATTTATTAACACTGTGGGATGTTTTGAACATTCACCTTGATTAATAGACCCTAAAACTGGTATGGACACTTTATATCTAAAGACATTCATTGCACAATGTGTGTGTGTATGTATATATATGTGTATGTGTGTGTGTGTGTGTGTATATATATATATGTGTGTGTGTGTATATATATATATATGTGTGTGTGTATATATATATATATATATATATATATATTTTATATCTTCTGGGTTTTTTTTTTTTTTTTTTTTTTTTTTAAATAAAGCAGCACTCATAGGACTGGAAATATGAACTCGTTTTGATGAGGTTCAAGCTTGTCTTCCTCCTAAGTTACAGCTAAATAAAAAAAGGCATGCATAAGTAAAGGATGGAGTCAGACCAAGGCACTCCTGAAGCTGAAGCCTAAGCAGTTGGGCCCCTTATTTTCCTAGAGATGATTGGTGTCAGTGATCTTGGTGTATGTATGGTCCTGTCATCTGTAGTTTTCTGGGTCCTGGTGTTCCACACACTGGTTTTAAAAGGCTCCCACATTTTACCAATGGATTAACCCTTTTAGCTTGATGGCTGTTTTTTTTTTTTTTTTTGTTTTTTTTTATCCCTTCTAAATCTCGGAACGTTGATTTTGATAAAACTTTACCATTGTACATGGTCTATAGCTCTGACATCACACTCTCTCACTTGTTTTTGTGACATCAATTTCTTTTGGGTGTGATTGGCATGAGGAACCCTTTGAGTGGTCCTTCATGACCATGTAATCGGCTTACTTTTTTGTATACATTCTCTGCTCTGTGTCCCCTCTCTCTGGCGCTCACACTGCTTCATACTTGGCCTCTGCTTGTTGACTCTGAAGCCTTCCATCTAGACCTGGGTACAGCATCCTCCCTTTTTGGGATACCTGTGATAGGTCTTTAGCAATTTCTCACCTTATTTACTTGTATCTCTCTCTGCTTCCTTTGGGACTATTCTGCTAGGGGGGCTGGCACCTTCTGTGCATTCCTTGTTCCTAACCTTTCTCCTGTTTTTACTGTATCGTATCACAGTTTTACTTATTTTCACTTACAGCACATTTTATTTGGTGATTGTTTTTTTTTTTTCTTCCAACACTGGATTCATGTTCTTTGGCTCATCTCTTGGTCTGGATATCTGGTGGTGCTAGCTCTGCACTCTTCTCCTGTATATTTAACTGTCACTAATTTTCACCTATCCCAGCCCTCCTTCTTCTTCTCCTTCTTCTCCTTCTCCTCCTCCTCCCTCCTCCCTCCTCCTCATTTGAAAATACCATCACATGTGGCTGGCAACAATGGTATGGGACTTTGTGGTATCTATGTTCAGTTTCACTTCACTGTTTCCTGAGGAAGATGAGCTTGTGCCTCCTCCAAAACATCAAAGTAAACAATGTGACAACTAGCAATTTTTCTCTCACCTTAGAGGGTTTCTCTCCCGCTCCCACTGTTTTGGCAATGGGGTAGGAAGTGAAGAGAAATGTCCTCAATGGACTTTTTTTTTTTTTTCTCCCGCCCCCCCCCCCCCCCCCCAAGTTAGATTTACTGTGTTTCTTTATAGAAGCTTTACAATATATCTTTGTGCAATTGATGTGAATCTTAGTGTAATAACTGGTTGCTAAGCAGTAACCTAATAATTTACTATCTTTGTGAAGGATGTTTATTCTTTTTACTATATCAGAGGATTTTAAATGGAAGTGTCTTGGTTTTTTTTTTTTTTTTTCTTCTTTCCCTTCTCAAGGAAATGACCACCTTGTGATGCTTACCGCTGATGGTGATCTGTATACATCCGGGTGTGGCGAACAGGGACAGCTGGGCCGTGTACCGGAGAGATTTACTAACCGTGGAGGACGCAAGGGCCTAGGTTTGGAAATTTCTGTACAAACATCATTGCTGTGAATCTTGTTCCAAAGACATGAAAATGGGGGGGGGGGGGGCATACTCCAAATAAATGCACTGAAACACCCACCTGTGTTCCTGTCTGCATGCTGCATTTTTTCTGCAGAGAACCATACTGGACCATGGAAAACTGCACCGGAACTGCGTGTGGTGTGAACTGCGAACAAAGATGTATCCAGAATGCTTCCAGTGTGCATTTTTGTGGTGTGAACTGGCCCTGAAGACAAAAAACACCATAAGCACCCGCATCTGATATTTGTACAGATAACAGCGCTCTGAGGAACTTTCTTATTCCAAAGAAGCAGTTTTGCAAACAGTTTTCTATATTATGTGGGGCTTAGTACAGAGGCATTTGTTTTGTTTGTGTTGGAACTGCTTTTCTATTTTATATGACAGTGGAAAGCAAAAGCAGCTCTAAGCAAATATTGACGCACACAGATGCTTCAGAAAGCATGTTTGACTTGTGTCTAATGCCAGTGTATATTGGCCGCTAAATACAGTGCTTCCAGAAAGTAGTCACAGCGCTTAACTTTTGCCACATTTTGTTATGTTACAGCCTTATTTCAAAATGGATTAAATTAATTTTTTTCCTCAACATTCTGCAAATTTATACCCCAACGTGAAAAATTTTTTGTTTTGACATCTTTAAGTTAAGCGCTGTGAATACTTTCTAGATGCACTGTATATAGTATTCTAATGTGGCATAGGTGGAATTTAAAGTATCATTCAATGTAAAGTTGAGCAAGTAGCAGCAGGTTCTATAAGTGAACCAGTCATTCAAAAATGCACTTTACCTGAAATAGCAGGGTTCATACAAGTATTGCCAAATCCCTATGTTGCATGTAAAAACCGTGGTGCTTGTTTTTCGTGCTAAAGATTTAAAAGGAAAAAAAAAACTATGCTGTTTCCCCTTCTCCAAACTTGGGCAGATCACATGGCCTATGGCCACCTGCTTAGAGCATTTTAAGTTGGTAAACTGGATCAAAAGATTGCTCAAACATATAATTACATATGTGACTTTTAATACATTAACACAGATTGATAAGATGAGTTAACCACAGTAAACCACATATTTTACATATACATTTAGAAGAATTGAGTACTGTCTGTGATATTATATTTTTTTTATTTTTTTTGCTGCAGAGAGACTGCTTATTCCTCAGTGCATCCGCCTTAAGGTGAAAGGTTGTGGACGTGTTGCGTTCCGAGATGTTTTCTGTGGTGCTTATTTCACGTTTGCTGTGTCACAAGAAGGCCATGTTTATGGATTTGGCCTCTCTAACTACCATCAGCTGGGTGAGTGGATTGTGTCTTTAGCTGGTTGTCTTTGGCTTTGATGTTTCTTTATTTTCAAATTCTAATCTGTGGTTTAAACCTTTTTTTATTTCGAACCTGGGAGGTTAAAGTGGCTCTTTAGTCAGTAATGCAAAAATTAAGTCAGTAGGTACAAAACTAGCTGCCGACTTCAGAAAAGAGAAAAAAAAAAAGACATCTGCCTGAGGATCCAGCGCTGTGTTCATCTGGGCTATTTTCTTCTCTGGTCTTTGGGTCCCGATGTCGGCATGTTAACTGTGGTCAACCGGCTGTGACTCCTTGTGGCTTTACAGCCAGCTGCTCATGTGCAAGTGTGCTTTTTGAATGGTCCCACAGCCTTCTTGGACTTCTGATGTGTTGCAGGCAGGAAGAGGGATGAGATGTTCCGCTCGGGTTGGTGATCGAGTGGAAGTGGGAGCAGGTACCTCTCAAAACTAGGTACTTGCCCCAACAACCTTGGTGAAGTTCCACCTTAAGTGTACACTTTGTTGTTGCTGTATAAAATTATGATGACATTTTCTATTTTTGTAAAAATGTTTATATTTATGCAAGAGGAAACTGGGTCAGGCTGTTTGGCTTAATGTTTTTTCTGGTACAATTTAACCACCCGAAGACCAGGCCCTTTTTTTTTTTTTTTTGACACTTTTTGTTTACAAGTACAAATCAGTATTTGTTTTGTTTTTTTAGAAAACTACTTGGAACCCCCAAACGTGTGTCTGTCTATATAATTTTTTTTAAATACTTACATTTTAATGCACACGATGTAATACCCACATTTTTTAGTAAAATGTAAAAGATGGTGTTACACAAGTAAATCGATACCAAACATGTCACGCTTTTAAAATTTTGCACTCTCATGGAATGGCGCACGTCGCCATAAGCAAGGGAGAATGTCACCAGCACACCGAGGATCACCAATATGGGTCCAAAAGTTTTAAAGAACGATCACATAATTACAGCAAGGCAACGTTTCAGAGCCTCGGAGGATGACTTTATCATGCCTGATAATTCATTAAAACTTTTGGACCTATGTTGGTGATCCTGGGTGTGCTGGTGACATTCTCCCTTGCTGATTCTGTTCGGTTCCAGCCGACGGTCACTGCAGCACCCACTTATACAAATGTGTGCGTTTTGGATCGTACACTTGCATTCTACGTTGCCATAGGCAATGATTTAAAAGCCTTTACAAGTTACCATTTTAGAGTTAGAGGAAGTCTGGTGCTAGAAATATTGCTCTCGCTCTGATATCTGCAGCAGTACCTCACATGTGTGGTGAGATCGCAGTTTACCTATGAGTGTGGGACCAAAGCATGTGGAGGGGAGGGTGGGTACTTGAATATTTTAATTTCAATTTATTTTATACCTGGTCTTTATAAAAAAAATTTATTGCTGTCACGAGGAATGTAAACATCCCTTGTAACAGCAATGGCAGTGACAGGTACTTTTTGTGGACTCTGCCTTAAATCTGTGTGTTGACACTGTTTTACTTCCGTGAAACAGGAAATGATGAAAATTCTTGTCACTTCCGGTTTCCTACACCATATAGCTCATCGGGATCTTCTGGTTCTTGCTGGTCTCTATAATAAGCCGGTGAAAGCGGCGGCTTTCATTTTGGACAGTAGAGCCTGAAGTCACCCCCTCCCACCCCTTCTAAAAGCCATACACTGGCTAGTAAGCCACTAGAATGCCTTTTTACTATAAAGTCAGCCACTGGCTTAAAAAAAAAAACAAAACATACCGTAATGAAGCCTGCAGTTGCAACCACTTGCCATATGGAAAATGATTTGGCGTCCAAGTGGTTAAAGCATATTCTTGGTCAAAATGTAAAATTTATGTTAATTTTCATATTGAATTTAAGTTATTTGTTAACTTTGTGAAGATCCCTACATATTTTAAATCCTTGAATTCAGTGACACGTAGGCATTGCGGTGTTGCAGAATCCAGAGCCTGTTAACTACAGAGGTACACAGAGGGGGGTTTCAGCAGGCACAGTTGGTACTGGAATCACAGCTTGCAGGTAGTAAGGTAATATTGAAAGTAAACAAGGAGAAGCTGCAAAGCATGCATGGAATCCAGAAGGCAGAACTCAGAACATGAAAGGAGATTTTTAAAGTAACCTTTTATATTGGATTGTCTAAAATAACTATTGACATTACAATGCTGATGATGTTATGAAAATGTTTGCTGTTCTCATGTAACTCCTTTTTAAGCAGAAGCTCCCAGCCTCTGTAAGGGCTCGTTCACACTAGGCTGTTTTGCCAACGCTTGCCAAACGCCCCTATAGCGTTTGGCAAGCGTTGGTCCGGTGTTTGCAGAGCGTTTTTAACGCTCGGCAAACGCCGCATGCGCGGTTTAGCGGAGGTTGCTAGGCGTTTGCCGAGCGTTAATAACGCCCCACAAACGCCTATAATGCATTTGAGTGGTGTTACTGCTCCGCAAACACCCCGCAACCGCGTCGCAACCGCACCGCAAACGCCGGCCGGGCGTTTGCGGAGCGGCACCATAGACGAGAATAGGAGGCTTCAAAGCCTCCTGACTCGACCAGAGGCGTCCGTTTTGCCGCGACGCAACGCAAACGCTCCTGTTAGAACAGCACCATGTGCTGTAATGTGCAGAATTGGCAGAGGCGTTTGGGAAGCGGTAAAAACGCTTCCCAAACGCCTCTCTGCCGCCTGCACACAAGGCTAGTGTGAACGTAGCCTAAGAAGCAACTGAGCATGTACTAGGAATGAAGTATGTGTCCCACATACTATTACTTTAACACAGATGTGTTTTTGTGCAGCTTAAGGGTCCTTTCACACTAATGGCTTTTGACACGCTTTTAATGCGTTCCCATTGACTTACAATGGGAGGGGCCTTTTTGGTGCCTCTAGTGACAGTAAACTGGGGATCTTCTCCCTGAACTCGCTGTCACAATTTAAAAAAATAAAAATGTAGCTGTGTTGGGCTCCGCCCAACTGTGTCAGTCATTTAGTTTTGTGAATGGGAAAATTATTGCCAGCCTTTGCGGCTGATGACCGCATTGATGGTTCCCGACGTGTAACTGCCTGCTCTTACAAGCAGACAGCTTACATTGACAGTCTGTTGAAGCCATGTATTGCTTTACAGGCTCCGAATAAATACAATTAATAAATGCAGGGCTTTTTTTTTTTTTTACCTGCAGAAAGGTGTTTAACTATTTTTGCTAGCTACCTTTTTTTTTGTTTTGTTTTTTTGTTTTTTTTACATACTGTGGGCAGCACAGTGGCTAAATGGTTAGCACTTCCGCCTGGCAGTACTGGGGTCGCTGGTTCGAATCCCAACCCCGGCACCACCTGCCTGGAGTTTGCATGTTCTCCCTGTGCCTGCGTGGGTTTCCTCGGGGTACTCCGGTTTCCTCCCACACTCCAAAGACATGCTGGTAGGTTAATTGGCTCCTGTCTAAATAGGCCCTAGTATGTGTATGAATGTAAGTTAGGGACCTTAGATTGTACGTGTATGTATGTGTATGAATGTAAGGGTTAGGGACTGATGTGAATGTACAATATATATGTACAGCGCTGCGTAAATTCACGGCGCTATAGAAGTACCTGAAATAAAGAAATACTTTAGTTAAGCGTTTTACATACAGACCAGAATGCTTCAAATATGAGCACCGGGTGCAGCTAATTCCACAGCAATATAACATACTGGACAAAACAATGATCCTTTTGGTGCAATGAATGTAAAAGCTATCTTCAGAGTTAAAACTTAAGATTGCAGGTCAAAGAACATATGCATCCCATCTGTGTTTTTAACAGAATAACTCTGCACTGCAACTTGTCTTGGCTATGACTTTAAAGATTAACTCCTGGAATTGGCCAAAATGGATCCCTTGCATTGGCCCGCACCCCTGCATTGCAAGGGTTAACTGCCCTTTTAGGTCTAGGGGTGCATGAATGAGGAGTAACACGATCCTGCAACTGGTCCGGCACTGTTTTCTTTCTTATCCCTACATTGCACTTGAATGATGTCAAGGGTCTGCCCACAGACGGGAGCTTTAGGATGCAGGGCATCAGAGCCAACAGAGCAGTTCTAAGATAAATACATCTTCTTCATCCCCTCCCTAAATGTGCACTTATCCCTTGTGGTGTGGAGGGGTAGCCCCACTGCAAGTGTACATTTTGGCTAACTCCTGGAGATCATCTTGAAACTGGTATAAACCCAAATCTAACGATTTTGTATGTTGCAGCTCACTGAACTTGAGATGTGGTGGCTGCATTTGTTTTATTTACTCCCCCCTGTTTTCACCTGGTAATCTGGCCAGTAACACCCTTTCTGTATTAGAGTGCCCCCTTACTCTGGGTGAATGAGCACAGCAGCATTGCCTGTCTTGGGGGAGGGTAGTGTTAAATGTACTAGCAAATATAGATACACTAAAAAATTTAAACCAACCTCCAGCTCACACTTTATAATCCGTAACAGCAAACGGGTGTATTTTTTTTTTTTCCTTTCGGAATAATGGTTTTTACATAAATAAAAACTGATCATTGTAAGCACTCCTGTTAGTGTTAAATGGTTTGTCTCATCCCTGTAAACTGATGCATCTGGAAGAGAGCTTGATCTTTTGAAAAACAGATTTATTGGCTGGATCACCAGATGAAAATAGAAGAAAGCCTAAAAAAGAAAACTAAGCTGCAATATGTTGTTTGCTTTTGGGTTTAATGGTGCTTTAATCTGACAAAATGCTAGCTGTCTTGTCTAAAGGCCGATGGAAGGGACCTGATCACTATGGCAGTTGATCTCTTGGTCATAAAGCATTTACCACTTGTGCTCACAGCCTTGAACTACACCGTGGACAGGTTGTTGGAGGTAACCAGTTATGGAACAAGTCCATTCAGTCCTTGGACAGACCAAACTCTGCAAGCGGAGACCAGGTTGTCTCGGGCGTAGTGGCTCCGTAATCCTGCTCTGGAGTTAGGGAAGTCCTTCTGGGGTTCTGGAAGGTTCTCCAAGATGGATACCAATCTGGGGGGGGTCCTGAGCACGTTGTCAGTGCAGAGGACTTGGATGTTGGAGGAATCTTGTTTCCTGGTCTTCCTTTCTTGTGTTTTTACAAGTGTTTTCACGCTTGCCATAAAATCTGATTCTTGGGTTTTCAGATAGGGAACACAAGTGCCCCCCACCACCCCTCTGGATTTACGATCATGCTCTTGGTACTGCAAAAATGAGCCCTGCTGGGATTAGGAGGTGTAATGCTAAATTGGCCCACAAGTGTTTTGTTTACTAGTGTCTGGTTTCTGCTGTAGGCAGTAGTGTAAACCAATAGCATCTGAATTTCTAAGCGCAGCAGGGGGGGTGGGAGACTGAACCTTCCATAAGTGTCAGTTTCTAAAGATGCTTTTACCACTTGCCCTCCAGAGGATTCCTTCCCCCCCCCTTTCCTCACCAGGCCTTTGTGATACAGCACTGCTACTTTATCTTTCAATATTTTTATTAAAAAATTGGTATACACAGAAATAGAAACATTGCCCACCTATATGGTGAGATTGAGTGAATAAACATAGCCTGGATCTGACTTATCCTAGATAAGTCAGAAAAGAGAGGTTGAGGGGGGGTCAGCCGTAGTACTATTAAGTAATAGAGATCTATCTGATCCATGGTTCCCACGTCACCTCAAATTTAGAAGTATCATTATTGACAATGCTCGTAAGTTTATCATTATCCAATTAAGTTTTTGTTTAACCCCGTCTAGCGGAATTAATGATTGTCTCCAACATCTAGCTATGGTAATACGTGCCTCCAGTAAGAGGTAAAGAATTAATTTAGTCGATTTTTTTGGGGAATGTCAGCGACCTAATCGACAATTAAGGAACTATGTAAGATGGGAACCATCCGCTCTCGGAGCCTGGAAAAGGAAGAAATGATTTTCATGTCCTTTTTTGCACCTCCATTTCTTCATGTGTTCAATACTTTTTTCCTTGTGTCATTCCATTTTATTATACATAACTTTAGTTTGTGAACTTATTTGTTTTCGGTTTCTCTGTATGTATGGATTGCATGGGGTTCTTTCCTTTTTTAGTGATTCTTGCTAGAAGCA
Organism: Staurois parvus; assembly: GCF_062004578.1. Classification (NCBI taxonomy): domain Eukaryota; kingdom Metazoa; phylum Chordata; class Amphibia; order Anura; family Ranidae; genus Staurois; species Staurois parvus. Next base: position 5,773,223 of record NW_028318190.1, on the reverse strand, counting down.
ATTGTTTGTACAAGAGATTTGCACTTCAGACTCTGCACTTCAGCGATTTTGTACAAAGCGAGCATACATAGCTAACTGCATTGAAAAGCACCAAACAGACTGCGGGTGACCCTCTCTCTCTATTCTGCTTTCCTACTCTGTAGTATGTGTGCTTTCTACCTCTCCTCCTGACAGTTGTTGCTCTCCTTTAAAGTCTTTCCTTCATCCCTCTTCTCCACTTCGCAGCTTATATACATCACGCTCCCTTCTGTCTTCTCCCTACTACTGCACTCACCAACTTGTACTAATTCTAAATCTATATGCTCATAAAACTTCCAGGATGCTGAGGCATGTCCCCTCATATAAATCACACTCCCATATTACCTCCCTCACCCTTCTGCTTCTCCTAACCTCTGGAGATATATCCCCAAACCCTGGGCCTCCATCAATTAAGTGTGCCCAACACTCCCATCACCTGCACCCTCTGGCAGCAGCTGCAATCCACAGAACTTAGTCGCCATTCCTCTTCTTCCCAAAGCCAGCCTCCCCTTTTCTTGCGCTTTCTGGAGCGCCTACTCTGTCTGTAACAAACTCGCCTCCCTCCATGGCCTCTTTATTACAAATTCCTTTAACCTACTTGCTATTTCTGAAACCTGTCTCATGATTCTGACACTGCTTCCCTTTCCCATGGTGGCCTTCTCTGGACTCTCTCTCCCGGATGGAAGGGAGGTGGAGTAGGAATCCTCCTTGCCCCACAGAGCACCTATCAGGTACTTCACCCACCTCCCTCTCTGACACTCTTCTCTTTTGAGGCACATTGTATACATCTATTCTCTCTGGTTTCTCTAAGAATTGCTGTGACCTACCGGCCCCCTGGACTGGGATCTACTTTCTTTGATGACTTTCCTGCCTGGCTACCCTTCTTTCTCTCTTCTGAAATCCCCACAATCATTCTCAGTGACTTCAAGGTCCCTTTTTAATGCTAACACTCCTGCTACTTCTAAACTTCTTAATTTAGCCGCCTCTTTTGGCCTGGAGCAATGGATACAGGCTTCTGCTCACTCCAATGGCAACACCCTTGACCTTTGTTCTCCTATCTATGCACTTCATGCAACCTCTCCAACAAGTCTCTCCCGCTTTCTGATCACCACCATATTGGCTTCATTCTCTCCCTGATGCCCAACTCCTCTCCCTCCAACCACCTAACAGTTACTCATAGAAACCTTTGCCACCTCAACCCTTCTATTCTCTACTCTGCTGCTGACCACCTCTGACAAAATATCATCCCTGTCCTGGCCAAATCTAGCCACTTGTGTCTACAAACTCGCCCCCCTCACTACATACACAATCAGGTCCGACCCCTACAACCTTGGCAAACGGATGACACCAGAGGTCTCACAAAAAATTAGCTGCGCTCTTGAGCGTCTGTGGCGTAAGACTATGTCTCAGACTTCAACCAATATAAATCTGCCCTCCAGAAATACTATTCCTGCCTCCACACCTATTTCATTACTCTAACACCTTCTCATCCAATCCTCAACTTCAACTCTACCTTCAATTCTCTTCTTTATCCTCCACTGCCTCCACCCATTAAATCACTGGCCTGCCCAGGAGATCGCCAATCACTTCAAAAACATTTGATACAATTCGTGAGGAGACCTCTGACTCACAGATACCTCCCCTACTTACCACTCCACATCCACAGGGACAATTTCTACTTCCCACACTTAATCCCACTCCTATAGACGAGGTTGCTAAACTTTTTTCTAACGCCCACCTAACCATGTGCCCCCTGGCCCCTAGTCCGTCGCAAATGCTACAGTCACCCTCTGGCTCTATCCTACACTCACATCTTCGATCTCTTCCAGCATCTTCCCCAATTCTCTGAAATGTGAACTAGTCACCCCCATACTTAAAAAGCCCTCACTAGACCCCACCAATTTTAAACTATGACCCATCTCCTTACTCCCATCTTCCTCCAAACTCCTTCAACACCTGGTCTACATCCAGCTGAGAATAACCTTCTTGATCCCCTTAAGTCTGGATTTTGGATTTTGCACTCCACGAAAACTGCTCTTCTCAAACTTATAAACTAACGGCTAAAACCAATTGACACTATTCTGTACTCTCCTCAGAGAAAAAAACTACTCCTTTTGGTCTATGTGACTGTGCTCTTCATTGGTTCTCATCCTACCTATCCCACTGCACCTTGCAGTGTTACTTACAATTCTACTTTTCTATTCTCTTCCTTTCTCCATTGGGGTTCTAAGCTTCTGTACTGGGACCCCTCTTTTTCTCAATCTACACCTCCTCTCTGGGTCAGTTGATTGCCTCCCATGGCTTTTAATACCATTTTCTATGTTGATGACACCCAAATCTATCTCTCTACCCCTCAGCTCACTCCAACGGCTCAACCATCAACCCGCCCCACATGCTAGGGTGCCAAGTGTAATCCTGGACTCTGAACTATTCTTTCGGCTCCACATTCAATTGCTATCCAAAGCTTGCCGCCTCAACCTCCAACATCTCCAAGATACGCCCCTTCCTAACCAATGGTACCACAAAGCTTATAATTCGCTCCCTGGTCACTCCCGTCTTGACTACTGCAACTCCTTCCTCACTGGCTTACCTTTGCATAGGCTATCCCCCCTCCAGTCCATCATGAATGCTGCTGCCAGACCAATCCACCTTACCAACCGTTCAGTGTCTGCCACCCCTCTTTGCCAGTCCCTCTACTGGCTCCCGCTTATCGAGCAAATAAAATTCAAGTTACTTACAACAACTTCGTTCCTCCCAAGACCTCTTGCTCTCTAACTCCCTTGTCATCTCCTTCCATGCTCGCCTCCAGGATTTCTCCAGAGCTGTTTTTTGATCCTCTGGAACTCTCTTCCCCAATGTGTCCGACTATATCCATCTCTGTCCACTTTTAGATCCCTGAAAACGTAACTCTTCAGAAAGGCCTATCCTGCCCCCCACCTAACAACTGTACATGTATTTTGTCCGTCTGCCCATCCCCCACAGTTATTACCTTTTTTGTATCTCTCGACCCTCCCTCTTAGATTGTAAGCTCTAAAACGAGCAGGGCCCTCTGAATCCTCCTGTATTAATTTGTATTGTAATTGTACTGTCTGCTTTTATGTTGCAAAGCGCTGTGTAAACTATTGGTGCTATATAAATCCTGTATAATAATAATTGCATTGGTTGTTGCCAACATTTGGTGAAAATGTTCATGCCAATAGCACCTGTAGCAATATATTTACTGAAAAAAGTGAGTGTGTGTGTGTACATACAGTGCACCCAGAAAGTATTCACAGCGCTTAACTTTTGCCACATTTTGTTATGTTGCAGTGGTTCTCAACCTTCCTAATGCCACGACCCTTTAATACAGTTCCTCATGTTATGGTGACCCCCCCAACCATAAAATTCTTTACCCAGTAATTCTAATTTGTGTCATTTTACCTTCAAAATGGCTGCTTTTAACACAGTAGCTGCTTGCAACACAGCAGCTGCTTTCTACACAGTAGCTGCTCTGTACACATCGGAAATATGTGTTTTCCGATGGTCTTAGGCGACCCCTGTGAAAGGGTCGTTTGACCCCCAAAGGGGTCACGACCCACAGGTTGAGAACCACTGTGTTACAGCCTTATTCCAAAATGGATTAAACTAATTTTTTTTCCCCTCAACATTCTACAAACCATACCCCATAATGAAAATTTAGTTTTGAAATCTTTGCAATTTTTATTTAAAAAAAAAATGTGTGTATTCAGTCTTTGCTGTGGCACTCAAAATTGAGCTCTGGTGCATCCTGTTCCCACTGATCATCCATGAGATGTTTCCACAACTTGATTGGAGTCCACCTGTGGGTAATTCAGTTAATTTGACATGATTAGGAAAGGCATAAACCTGTCTATATAAGGTCCCACAGTTAGTGCATGTCAGAGGACAAACCAAGCCATGAAGTCCAAGGAATTGTCCATAGACCTCTGAGACAGGATTGTATCAAGGCACAGATCGGGGAAGGGTACAGAAAAATTTCTGCAGCATTGAAGTTCCCAATGAGCACAGTGGCCTACATCATCCGTAAATGGAAGAAGTTTGGAACCACCAGGAATCTTCCTAGAGCGGTCTGCCCGGCCACAATGAGCGATCGAGGGAGAAGGTCCTTAGCCAGCCAGGGAGGTAACCAAGCACCCGATGGTCACTCTGAAAGAGTTCCAGCATTTCTCTGTGGAGAGAGGAGAACCTTGCAGAACAACCATCTCTACAGCACTCCACCAATCAGACCTGTATGGTAGAGTGGCCAGACGGAAGCCACTCCTCCAGTAAAAGGCAAATGGAAGCCCGCCTGGAGTTTCCCAAAAGGCACCTGAGGGACTCTCAGACCAGAGAGTTTTGTTTCTCATGGTCTGAGGAAAGAAAGATTGAACTCTTTGTCCTGAATGCCAAGCGCCATGTCTGGAGGAAACCAGACACCACTCACCATCTGGCCAATACCATCCTTACAGTGAAGCATGGTGGTGGCAGCATCATGCTGTGGGGGTGGTTTTCAGTGGCAGGAACTGGGAGACTAGTCAGGATCGAAGGAAAGATGAATTCAGCAATATTCAAAGTCATCCTTGATGAAAACCTGTTCCAGAGCGCTCTAAACCTTAGACTGGGGCAACGGTTCATCTTTCAACAGGACAACGACCCTAGGCACACAGCCCACATAACAAAGGAGTGGCTACGGGCCAACTCTGTGAATGTTGTGGAGTCGCCCAGCCAGAACCCAATTGTACATCTCTGCAGAGATCTGAAAATGGCTGTGCACTGACACTCCCCATCCAACCTGATGGAGCTTGAGAGGTACTGCAAAGAACAATGGGAGAAATTGCCCAAAAATTGGTGTGCCAAGCTTCTAGCATCATACTCAAAACAACTTGAGGCTGTAATTGGTGCTAAAGTTGCTTCAATAAGGTATTGAGCAAAGGCTGTGAATACTTATGCACATGTGTTGTTGTTGTTGTGTGTTTTTTTGTTTTTTTTCATTTTTAATAAATTGCAAAGATTTCAAAACTAACTTTTTACGTTGTCATTATGGGGTATTGTTTGTAGAATATTGAGGGGAAAAAAATTAATTTAATCCATTTTGGATGGCTGTAACATAACAAAATGCGGCAAACTGTCAGCGCTGTGAATACTTTATACACACACACACACTTGCTTATTAACCCTTATATATAGCAAATGCTTGTTTATAGAATGGGGATTCTTCGCATATAATACATGTTCAAGCTGGCCAACTGATGAGACACATATATATATATATGTATGTGTTACACGCCTCCCTTGCTTCATTGACAGGGTATGACCAGGAAAATAAGTAAAGGAAGTTTTCTGATAGGGACAGACAGCAACAAAAGCATATTTAGTTGATTGGGGGACAGGTAAGAACTTCTGTCAGGTTTTTATTGGTCTGCACTTTCCTGTCAGTGACACTCGTAATCCTGTTGGTTATTGTCTTTGTGTCACTGAGACATGAACTGAAAATCTCTAATAAGAACACAGACCATAATAAAGGGGCAAGGAGTAGTTTTGGTTGGCATCAGGTTTAAAAAAATGTATACAGTAGCTCTGTGCATACATTGTGATGTAAATTTTTTTTATTTTTTTTTTTTGTGTAATCCTTTTGCTGCAGGCACCAAGACTACTAGCTCATGCTTTCAACCCAAAAACTTGACCTCTTTCAAAAACTCTACTAAATCCTGGGTTGGATTTTCTGGTGGCCAGCATCATACTGTGTGTCTTGACTCAGAAGGTAGGTTTTAAGAAAGTTTCTAAAACCTGTTAAAATCTTGAATATCTTCCATGCTGTACCTTAATGCTGCTGGTTTAATTGTAGGAAATGCATACTGTTTGGGGCGTGCAGAGTATGGGCGACTTGGCCTTGGAGAGAGCTCTGAAGAGAAAAGTGAACCCACACTGATACCTGGTCTCCCTAAAATAGCATCTGTTGCATGTGGAGCTTCTGTCAGTTATGCTGTATCTAGGGATGGTGAGTTTTTTTGTTAAGTGTTTACTTCCTTTTAGATTGTAAATTGGACCAATTGTCTGCTTTTGCCTCAAGGTTTTTTTCTTACTTTGTAAACTGAATTGAAATTGCCAATTTTCATGCACACATGACACATTTGACATATTGTTTTTGCTTAATGTTTCTTTTCTGTAGGCCATGTCTTCTCCTGGGGTATGGGAACTAACCAGCAGCTTGGTACAGGTAAAGAGGATGATGTTTGGAGTCCTTATAAGATGACGGGAAAGCAGCTTGAGAACAGAGATGTGTTGTCTGTGTCCAGTGGAGGTCAACACACTGTCCTATTGGTGAAAAATTGCAGCTGACGCGCTGAGGAATTGGCTAAATAGACCCATCCTCTAAGCCTCTTGTTCTTCTACCCCGCCACCTATGAACTTTTAAATCAACCTTAATTTAGCAAAAATCCTCTTTGTGAGAGGCTGCCTTACCTGACATCAGCTTCTACTGTGTATATGGGCTTGTCCACATGGGAGTTTTTTTTCACACTTCAGAAACAAACCAGTTTTCATATGTTCCTCAGACGTAAGAGAGAATTCACCTGAATGTATGCATGTATGCCTGTGTTTTTTTATTTTATTATTTTTTTTCTTTTTAATCCTCCTCTAGCATGCAAATGTCTGCACCTGTTTCCATATTTCTACAAATTGTAAAACACTGTAACCACTTGTAGCGTTTTTATGAAAACTGGTAGGATGTGCCGAAAACAAAAACGCTCATGTGGATATAGCCATACGGGCATACATTGTACAGCTTTGCAAAGGGCACTGATGTGCAGCGTCCCCAGCCCAAAGCTGCCAGTCAGATTAGTTCCTTTTGGGTTACTGCAGTTTCCACACAGCTCTTTTCCATAGCCCGTTACGTTTGACTTTATTCTGATATGATTCCAGCGTTTAATACCACCAGTCATCCTTTTTGTCCTCTGTCTCCATTTTTCAAATATTTTTAACTTTCTGTTTTCCTTGACTGTGACCATGACTCCTCCTTTTCCTCTTATTACTCATTAAATCACATTGGAGAGCAAAATGTTTGCCCTGCTCCTAAGTCTCTGGGTTTTGTTGGACATGCTAAATAGCTTTATTTTTTTAATACTCAGTGATTGTCAAAGGCATGGGTGTGTTTGATTGTAGGTTATTTTCCATTGCTTCTTTAAAAGTATGAATCATTTGCTTGACAGAGATAAACAACCTTTTTTTAAAAAAAAAAAATTATCTTTGGAATAAATCCTTTTTTTCATAATGTGTTCTGGCTGCTTCTGTTCTGTGCTCAAGAGTACCTTGAAAAATTACCAAAGTGTGAATGCTGAATTCATAGATTTGTAATTACATTGGTTTAAAAGGACCTAGAAGTGACTGCATATACCTGCAACAGCCTTCCAAACCCTCCATTTACATCTGATTGCTTGGCCATTCTGACAGACAAAGCTTCTGTACTTCAGTAGTGTCACTGTGTGATGCCAAGCCCTGCCCCCCACATTCCTGTCCCTGTACTAATTTGCCTGCAGTTTTTTTTTGTTTTGTTTTTTTAGGGGGGGGGGGTTCCCTCCATGACAGATTCTATTTAAAACTATTAAAAATTACATTTCTATGTATATTATTATGGTATTTATCTTTCACTGCCTATGCATACAATTGCTATAAGCTGCCTACTTAGGTACTTTAACCCCTACTTCTTTTCATATGTGGTCTCTGTCTGAAAAACACTTGCTTTTTAGATGATTCACAGCAGAATAGATGGCTGTACTAAAGGCAAACTTGGCCAAAGGCAAGGTATGAGCACCCACTTTGTCCAGTTCTAGCCCCATTTTAAAGTGGAATTAAACCACTAGACCAAATGAAAAATGTTGGACCCCTGGCAGGTTTTTGCCGTGATGTACAAGAATTCACAGCATATTTACACATTATGGCAGACTTATCTAAGTGGATCCCCCTTCAGCGCTGCAATGCCTGCACTCCCCTATGTACCTTTTTGCACTTTTTAACACTTCCACTTAAGATTTTGCCCAGTTTTTTATATATCATTTGAATAAAAAGATAGTGCTATTGATTTTGTAGGTCACAATGCTTGTGATAATGCAAATAAAATTGATGTCTTTATTTGAACAGGACACATGCTTGATATTTCACAGGTTCTGGGTTGTAGGTTGGTATCAACAGGTGATTGGACACTGGAAAAGGTTTTGCATACATGCCCTCTGGGCATCTCACTATAACCCTACCCCATTCCATTAGTTCTCAGTTTTTTGGTTGTGTCCTAAAAAGATGGATGCCCAGTTTGTCAGTTGGTGCAATGTGTGTAATTAGCAGCAGCGTGCCACACAAGTCTATTGCCATGGTCCATCCATATGGAACCCTGACGCTGAAGAACCCTCTGGTGGTAAGCTTGTTTTGACGGGCAAAGCCTGCACTCTTTATAGGGATTAACAACTTGGACCGGTAAGATGGGACCGTTACTGTAACCCATTATCAAGTATGAGAAATAATCTCTTGCACACACACAGAGAGTGTGTGTATCCTCAAGAGTATTTTTGATAACATTTATCAGGAAGCCGGGAATGCGTTTGAAACTTATAATATGTTAACCTTTTTAAACTTGGCATAAAAAATTTGACCTCCTGAGGTTAATCTCGGGTGCACAGCAAAGTGTTAAATTACAACTCTGGTCACACAGTGTACCACCACTTCAACCTGGAACCTTTTATTACAGATGCTTCCTTCTGTCCTTTTGCCGTCCTTTGCTATAGGACGGTGGATACCCAGATTGCTACATATTCCTTTTAGGACATGCTTACCCCATTGCAGCACCCTTACTCTGAGTACCACACAGAGGGAATGCCCTCATTGATGGCGGTGTCAGGAACCTCAGCAAAAGCGCAAAGATTATTTGTTGAAGACCTCTCATTCAGTGACGATGCCTCCCTTGCACCGGAACAGCACTTTTAAAACTAGTCTCTGCATCCACTTTTAGTTTTCTCAGGCACGCAACAAGAGCCTTCTTGACTAAGGCAGACTTTTCTGCTACTACATCACAATTTCTACGACAGCTAATGGCTTTTATACAGCTGTTAATGTGAAAGGCTCAGAAGCGCTGGCCATCTCTACTGCAGTCAGAAAGTCAAATGCCGCTCCTCTAGGACTCAGACATTAACCACTTGCTCTCTTGGATAGTGCCAAGACACACTTTAAAATTATGGGCAGTCTCGAAGCACCCCATTCTAAAATGTAAAAAATTATTATAGTTATAACTCGGCAACATGCATTAGATAATGAAAATACACTTTTGCACACTGGTACTGACTAGTATTCCAATTTTTTTCTTCCCCCTCAGTTTTTCTCCCATCACTGAGCTGATGTGACCCCAGCACTGATGGAAAGGGGTATTGGAGAGTCAAACAAGGATGCTGTGCAGGCAACCAACATCCTCCTCATCAACTGATGCTGTCATTGGTTGTCAGTATGCACATTGAAAACCTGTGGCTTTGTGTGACTAAAAGACAGGCTTGTATACAAGTTTTTAGACCTTTTGCATGAAGAAACCTTAAGGCACACTGGTTGAAAAAGGCTGCTCTATACGAATACTACACTAGTGTGTGGTAGCAACGAAAGCAGTCCTTGAGGGTGCCGTGTTTAATTCCATGTCTGCTACAGACATGACTTTTTTGGGGGTAACCTTTTTTGGGTTGGGGTACCAGGAATGGCATCAGGAAAATGCCTCTCATGTAACTGGCTCACTGTATCTGGGTTGGGGGTTTAGTCCATAGCATCTTCTGGATACAAAAGGTCTGTGATGATCTCTTCCTGAAATTTTAGGAAGGATCAAATTTGTCCAGTTGCTTTGTAAAGCACAAAAGTGTTGTCCAGAGCCGACTGAAATAAATATTCAGACACTTTTTTTGTACCAGTGTCTGGTTTTACGGTAAACTATGTACAGCTTCATCATCTGGTCTAGGAGTCCACCCTTCACATGTTGGGTATAGTCGTGGACACAGAGGCTTCTCAACAACACCAGCTGCCATGTAATTTTGGACTGTTGTGTCTGTGTGAATGGAAGACAGGACAAAAATATTATATTTGTAAAATATAAAATGGACTAGCCTGCGGCAAAATTTTTTCACTTTGATTTTCGGGTTGTCTTTGAATTCAGTCTTTTTGTAGGTTGATCATTTTCATCAAGCAATGGGGCATCCTTACATTCCTAACACATTACCAAGTCCATATCAGTATAGATATCCAACATGATATTTTTCTCCATTGAGATCTGATGTGTTTTCAAAGTGTTCCCTTAATATTTTTGAGCAGTGTAGTTTCTACTATGTCATTGGAAGGGGATAACCGATTTTGGCCTCTAAGGCTGGGAAGGAGTATTCTAGTCTTCCACAGTTCATGGAGCTTGATCACCCAGGAAAGCCAGCACCCCACCAAAATCTTGGAGCTCAGAGGGATTAAAATGGCTCTGCACCACTTGTCTCCACCACCTTCTTCAGGGACACTTGATTACACAATGCCACAACTGTGGCCTACATCACTCAAAGAGGGTAGAAGTAGTAATGCAGCCTTGAAGGAAACAAGCCTGATCATCTCATGAAGAGAGCAACACTGTCTCACTTACTCTGCTGTTCAAATCCCAGGAGTGGACTATTGGAAGATGGATCACCTCAGTCATCAGCACTTGGACCAAGGGGAATGGACTCTTCACTGTGACCTCTTCAACCTTATATATCAGAGATTGGTAACCCCAGGGGTGGATATCAAAGCTTCCAGGTTCAACAGCAAGTTACTTCTGTTTGTGGCCAGGACCAAGGATTTTCTAGAACTGGCCTCACATGCTCTGATTCATCAAACTCAATTCCAGCTAATCTGTGCCTTTCCTCCAGTGTGAATTCCATCTTGACTACTCTGCACAATACTGTAGAGAGCAAGAGAAGAAACCAGTCATTCTAATTGCACCAAACTGGCTCACAAGAACCTTGTACACAAAAACATACTCCAACTTCTAGGAGACAATCTCTGACCTCTTACAAACAGGCCAGACTTATGGTTTTTGGGGCCCCCTGTTCCATTCTACTTCTTGAAGGACAGAGGGTCTCTCACTCTCATTTCCTTTTAGATTGTAAACTTGAACAAGCAGGGCCCTCTTGTCTTGAATTGAATTGTATTGTATCTGTTCTGTCTGCCCTCATGTTGTAAAGTGCTGCTCAAACTGTTGGCACTCTATAAATTCTGTATAATAATAATAATAGTTTCTACATTGCTTAAAGCAAAGAAAGTCACATCCAGAAAGATCTACTATTGCACCTGGAAATTCTTCTTTGCTTGGTATGAACACAGGCACTTCAACTCCAGAGATTACTCTGTGCACTGCATTCTGGATTTCCTCCAATCAGGATTTCACCATAAATTTACCTTAAAGTGGTTGTAAATTGTCACACATATACTCAGTAAAATTATTAGCTTCAGGAGATACACAGAGATTAAACAAATCCTCATATAAGTTGTACCTGTTCATCTGTAGCCTTCTCTCCTCTACTTCAGTTCAAAGTACATCATTTTACACAGTTTGTCTGAGCTTTCAGAAAGCAGGGGGCGGAGGGCTCTGAGAGTTTGATTGGAGGGAAGTGACACACCCCCAGCACACAGGAAACATGCAGAGCTAAGGCTTTCAATCACAGGCTGTGTGCTAGAGCTCCCTCCCTCATAACCCGCTATGTCTTGGGAGTCAGGAAAACCTTTCAGCAGTGAATCATTCAGTTAGCAGAGGGATTAGACATCAGAGAGAAATGACACTCAATGCTTTGGATTGAGACAAGTAAAGAAGGATATGCTGAGTACTATTAGGGGACACGTTTTTCGTCCTTGTCCATTCTTTTCCAATAACCTCTTGCTTCCCTTTATTTAGGGTTTTTCTTAGATCAAACCACCCTTACAGTACTCTATGCTTCCTTGGGACCTTAATTTGGTTTTCTCTACCCTGCAGAAACCACCCTTGGAGCCCATTAAGGAGCTCACCTTGGATGATCTCTTGCAAGGTAGCCTTCTTGGAGGCTATCACATCACTCAAATGTGTCTCTGCGCTGAATAACTTTCTTCCTAAGGTGGTTTCCGCCTTCCACCTCAACAAAGACATAGTCCTCTCTTTGTGCCTTGCTCCTAAGCACCCTAAGGAGATTGCTCTTTAGTGTGTGGATGTGGTCAGATCCATCAGAGTCTATCTAAAAGCTCCAGTTTTTTTCCTGAAGATGGACATTCTATTTATCCTACCCTCAGGACTTTGCAAGAGAAATCCTGTTTCAGAACCACCAGTGACACATGGATAGACAGCTCATTCAAAAGCTTACACCCTAAAGGTTAAAGCACCTCTTGCACTGACATGTACTTGCTGCACCTGGTTGGTAGGGGTTTAATTGGCATTCTGACATCAAGTCTCTGATGCCCAGCTTGGTAAAGCTGCCACCTGATCTTCTGTTCATACCTTTTCCAAGGTCTATCAAGCAGGTGTCCAATCCTCTGCTCATGCAGCTTTCAGACGCAGGGTTCTTGCAGTAACACTTGGTTCTCTTGACACAGTTCTGTTTGCCTTTTTTGTTGTTTACCCTTCTCATTAATTGCTTGGAGAGATCTCAGGGCCTATGAATACCAAGCCTGTACTGTAAAATTACGATAAAAGGAATTTTTACTTGCTTGTAAACTCCATGTCCTGGACTACAGTACAGGGCACAGGCCATCCCTCTGCTCATTTATTATTCTGCATTACTTGTTAAACAAATGAGGACTCGTGGAGTGGGGTAGGGTTATAAGGGGATACCCAGGGAGCATGTCCTCAAAAGCTTTGCCAGTGTCCAATCACCTGAAGGTACCAACCTATAACCCAGATTCTATAAATATCATGCCTGTGTCCTGTACTGTACTCTAAGACATTAAATTTACAGGCAAGCTTGTATCGTTAACAAATATTTGTAAATTTTACATTGTGCCTCTTTGTGAAATTATGAAAATGGATATGCACAAAACCGTAAATAAGCAACTAATGTTATAAATCTGGAGGTTAGTCTCACGCATTTGCCTTGTAACTCCTGATAGTCTGTGCCATGTGTGGATTTCTACAATGTCATGTGTGCACCTTACAGTACGCCCGCTGGTGTGAAAGGGCCCTTAGTGTGGTGAAGCACAGGTTGTTGTTTACAGCCAGGAGCTTCCAGTCATGTGACTGCTGTGACAGCCTAACACAGCGGTGACTTAAATTTAAAGCCCACTGTCACCTCCCAGCATTTAAAAACTCAAAGGCCTGTTGGACGGTGATGGCAAGGGATTTAGCAGGTTAAAAATCTATGTGCTGTGGCAAAACCTGCTTTGCTTATCAGTTTTATGCTCATTAATAAGCAATGAGTTAGGGCAGCCCGTTCATTCAGTTTTTTTTTTTCTAACAAAGTGCACTACAATGCATGGTAAAAAGTAATCATGGGTTGTGGTGTGTTGCAACACATATTGCTATGCCCAATGTGTTTTTCTGCCCTGCAGCAAAGTGCACAGTGTCACACATGTTCCCATATCACACGGATGTGAATAAAGAATTGTTTTAATTCCGTTTATTTCTCTATCAGAGCCCCATACAGCTGTATATTTCAAACTGCGACTGTGGGTGCAGTGAGAAGAACCTCTGCCTGTTTTCAGACTGGGGGGAGGGGCTAGAACATATTACACCCTAAATACTGATTGTGATGGACAGCAGAAATTTTATTTTATTTCTGTGTTGTTTTGTTGAACTCAATAGTGTGTCAAGTAGTCAGGCTTTTATTGAAAGATTTTGAGGGCACACGATGAGCATAGCAAGGTTCTGGCAAAACAAAAGTTAAGTCCGTACCACAGGGTGGGGCACCCGGCAAGGATCACCGAGTTCTGGTAGGCAACAAGGGGGATTAGTCCATAGCACCGTCGGGGCCCACAAGAGGGAGGCAGGCAAGGATTAAGTCCAGGTTGGCACAGAGCAGGGAGGCAGAACTCTGGCGGGCAAGGATTAAGTCCAGGTTGGCACACAGCAGGGAGGTAGAGCTCTGATGGGCAATGGATTAAGTCCAGGTTTGCACACAGCAGGGAGGTAGAGCTCTGGTGGGCAATGGATTAAGTCCAGGTTGGCACACAGCAGGAAGGCAGACTCTGGCAGGCAATGGGTTAAGTCCAGGTTAAATCCTCAGCGCAGGGGCTGGCACACAGCCCGGATGCAGAACTCTGGCAAGTGGTGGAGAGAGCAAGGGGCCGGTAGCAGTGGCAGGCCAGCCAGGCTCCTCAGATCCACGGGTCCTTGGATGGAGAGGGGGCTGTAGGATATGGCTGCAGCACAAGACCTCTCGCAGCATGAATTGTAGAAATTTTAGTCAGATGCGGAGTAAAAATAGTTCCAGAATGCAAGCAACACTCATGGAAAACATGAGGGTTGTATGTGTGACTTTATAAACCAAAATATTTTGTTCCTATAAGCGGACATAAACAGAACGGATGGTATCCATCTAAGCAGAAAAGGATGCAGCCTTGTTCCGTTTAAAAAAAAACCCAGAGCTTAGCAGTCAAAGATGTGGATTTTTAAGGACACCTTACAGACTGGAATGGTACCAACCCATTTCAAAAAGCAAACATGGTACCAATCATCAAAAAAAAGGTCAGAGATACACCAGGAAATTCCAGACTAGTCAGACTAGTATCAATAGTGTATAAATTATTGTATGCAATGGAACCATATCCAAGAATTTGCCAATGAAAACTATATTATTAGTAGTTACAATCATAGAATATTTGGGTTTTTAAGGCACCAAGTATCAAATAATGACAACTATATATCAACATACATATTTTTATTTTCACACAATAAAAAAAGATTATACATAAAACACATTAAAAAAGAGAAAAGATTCTGAATAATTATTATAGGTTCACCCAAAACACATACCCAACCCTTAAACTTGTAAATCAAGAGAGCCAAATGCTCTGTCTAAAAAAGGAGAGGAGGGCGACCGTTTTGTGGTCCAAGCCACTTCATCAGGAGCAGTACATATCAGAATCTATTACAATCTATAAGACAAAAAACAGTAAGTATATACAATGACAAAGTATAACAACAGATACAAATACATATCACATCTTCTCTTTACCACTTCATTTTCTTACCCAAGATGCATGTGGCTATCCAGGCATAACCATCAGGCCAAGACCCTCCAGCGAAGGAGAGACATCCCCAGAATCATGCGCCATCCCCAAAGCGAGACCACTGGAGCATACTAGGGCAGACTGGGCCACCACCTCACCAGCCTCCAACATTTGCAATGTATCCTACATGGTGGTATAAATATATAGTATGCAGCAATATACTATGATATGTACATCCCTAATTATAAACACAAATACTATATAATACCACTTGCACCCAGTCTCTGGAGTTATTAGTAGTAACCAACATTGATTTATGAAGGACTGTTCTTGTCAGACCAGCCATTTAACTTTCTATGGTGAAGTGAGCAGTAATTTGGATAGTGAAAGACTCATGGATGTAGTTTATATCCAGTATATTTCTTTATTGTACATCACAGACACCGAGCAGCTTTGTAATCCTCACTAACCGGGCATACCCCACCTACAGATGTATAAACACAGGCAAGAAAAAGACAGGAAGTCCTCCTCCAGGCATAACACCCCCCCCCCCCTTGTCGGAAAGGCCTCAGTTTTTTAGTCAGTGTCTAAAGGTGATGGTCATGCTCTCTGAACCAGATTCTCAACAGTTCTAAAGGGATTAGGAGACTTGTCTGTTTATTCAAATATATAGCTACTGCTTTAATCACCAAGAGGATCCGGACCCAGCTTGTAATTTGAGGTGGAGTACGCCCTCGGTTGATGCAGCAGTTTCTTGTCCCAACAAGAACTTGACTTACCGGTTAGATAACATTCCATTTTCAAGGAAACTTCTGACAAACAACAAGAATAATTGTTAAGGGCATCCAATGCCTTGCTGGCGGTTCTACAGCCAGCGATTGTGGCTGTCAGAGTCTGCCAGACCCTTAAGATTGGGACAAAGTGTCTCTTCAGAGGATGGTGATGTGGGCACACGTGACAGAATTTTCTCATGCTCTGTTTCATTCTGGATGCCTTGAAGGATTACATTCAAAAGATTTCTTGTTTGGGCCTACTATCTGTGCACATGCACAGATTTCTTTTGCTAAAATGTTGGTCGGCAGACCCTCCCTGCAGAAAGTTGCTGGCAAGCCTTCCCTTTCATAGGGGAAATTTTTATGGGTCTGACCTGGATAAGTATATCCAAAAGATTTTGCCTCTTAAGAATATCCCCATCCACAGAACATTCCTTTCTTCACCCTCAGGCCTGGTCTACTAAGTCCAAACCTCAGGCCCAGTTCCGTAAACATCTTTGGGCCCCCAAGTCAGCAAAATCAGATGCTAATTCCTCTTCCCAATGAGAACCCCCACTTGGGCAGATAGGGGGATATTTGCAGGCCTTACTGAAGTTTGGTAGGCAGAGATAGCATACAAGTGGATCAGATATGTCATGACCTACAACTAGAAGCTGTAGTACCAAAGCTTTCCTCCTCCGTGCTTCATGTTTTCAAATGTTTCTGGGAATCCACAAACATGCTCTTTCGTAGGCGCTGGATCATCTTGTTGCTCAGAGAGTGATTGTCCCATCCCAGAGGACTAACGGTTCAATTCAAAACTCTTCAAAGGTGAAAAGTCCAAAGGCAAACAGCGATGTTCATTTCATTTTGGACCTCAAAACAACTCAAACTTCTGCATGTACAAAAATTTTAATCAACAGTTTCCCTTCACCAGAGCTTTCTTTGGTTTGTTGTATAGCAACACCACCTTCAATTTTCAGCCTTGCTGTTTTTTCACACGGGTCGAGATGCATCTGGCCTTGGGCGTAATCAAGGGTCAGATATCAGCATTTGTGGTCTTGTAACTGAGGCCAATTGCTTTTCATGCTTTGGTTTGTGCCTTTGTGCAGGGTGTCCCCCCATTCCAGCTACCCTTGACACCCTGGGATGGCAATCTGGTACTCTGATTTACAGAACTCTCTATTTGAGCCTATCTGAGACCTTCCCTTGGACTTTTTGACAATAAAGGTTGTTTTTCTGGTAGCCAATGCTTCTTCTCATAAGGTCTCGGAGTTGTTGGCCCTTTCATGTAAAGAGCCATTTCTAGTACTCCACCATGACAAGGTGGAGCTTCAACCTCAACAGTCTTTCTTGCCAAAGTTGTCTCAGGTTTTCATCCTTATCAAGACATAGTCTTAACTTCATTTTGTCTCAGGCCTCAGTTGCCGTGGGACAAGCCTCTCCATACTTTGAATGCGGTCCGTTCTATCTGAACTCACTTGAAGTTGACTGCAGCGATTAGGCATTCAGATTTCATCTTTGTGCTTCCCGAGGGTCCAAAAACAAAATCACGCAGCTTTGAAGTCCACCTTATCGCGCTTCAACTGCCTATTTTTCAGGCTTATGGATTAAAAGGAAGGGTTCCTACCTTTTCAGTGAAGGTACTTTCTGCCAGATGTAGGTGCAGCCTGGCCTTTTCACCACCAAGAATCTATTTCTCAAGTCTGCAAGGCCTCTATCTGGTCTTTGGTTCGCACTTTTATTAAGTATTACCGGGTGGATGTTAGGGCTGTTAACATCCACTGTTTGATCACAGTGTTTTGCAGGCCGCTATGTGAGTTTTTTTCTTTTCTGTTGTTGGTTTTGGTTTTTGGGGCCTGTTGCTGTGTTGCCCTCCCATCATTGAAGTGCTTTTGGGACATCCCTTCTAGTGAGAATTAACAAGTTGCTCTGTGTCCCGTGATGTACGACAAAGAACATCTGACGTTTGACTTACCTGTAAAATTCATTTTTTGTAGTACGTAACGGGACAGAGAATTTCCTCCCCCTGTCTTTCTTGCTAGTGTCCAATTAACTGTAAGTGGCACATAACCCTCCTAGGGAGGAATACTAAGCTACTCTGTGTCCTGTGATGTACTCCAAGAAATGGGTTTTACAGGTAAGTTAAAAATTCAATTTTTGCTGAAGCATTTGATACAGTACCCCATGTACAATGTACAAATTAGGGTTGCCTGGCATCAATAAAATTGTGTGTTCTTGGATCAAAAATTGGTTGCAGGGATTCGTCTAGAGAGTAATGATAAATGGCTCATTTTCTGAATGACCTACAGTTGTGAGTGGTGTTCCCCAGGGCTCTGTCCTGGAATCAGTTCTGTTTAACTTGTTTAATAAATGATATAGATGTTGGAATAAATAATTTAGTCTCAGTGTTCACTCTTATACCAAGCCATGCAGGGCAATACCTCACTACAGGGTATAACAACTTTATAAGACAACCTTGGTAAATAGATGGATGGGAAGATACCTGACAGTTGAGGTTTAATATTAAAAATATAAAGTTATGCACTTGGGAGATAAAATTTGTATGGGATAGTCTGATTAGGGGGAAGGAAGGAAATATACAGGACATTTGTAAATTCTGTGTAAAATTTGCCTATGTATTGCACACTGCACTCCTTGTGCACACGGCACTAATAATGTTTTGATTACGTTTGCATTCCTTCAAGTCCTGATTAGAAATTAGCCTGCCTATGTAATGCCCCTTGTTACTATAAAAGTACAATTGTAATATTAATATACCTACGCAATCATGTATAAAAAAAACTTCAAATGCGCCGAATAAATAGGACAGTTATTTGGAAAGATGGTGAGTGCATCTTTTTAGTCTGTTCCCTACTGCAGTAGTTATTATTAATTTGGAACCACTAACCAATATGAGGATAGGAGTTGCCTATCTATAAAATGTCAGTATTAATCTCCAGAACAGATGGCGAGCTTTGCCTTGGAGGGGATTTACAGGTGACTCTGAGAATCTGAAACGAGGAGCCTGAGACGATCTGGGAATTTCTGATAATCAGCTGGGTGAGGTAAGCCCTTTGCGTACATTTTGAGATATCGGAATTCGGATATCCTCAGCCTATTGAGTGGGCTTCCCATACCTGATTCACTACCATCAAACCACACCCCTGAACAGGGTTTAGGACTACTGCAATCAAACAACTAAGTAATGGTTCTCCTTGGAACAAGCCATGTCACTCTCCCATGGTTGAGTAACTCCTGCCCGGTGTCCATGAGGGCTCACCCCATTACAGGCACCACTTATAAAATAACCCTCTGGACCAGCCCTAGGGCGATTAATTCCCTACCCGTATCTCCCCAGGACTGTCGGACCTCAGCTTCCACCCATTGCTTGCGGCAAATAAATTCAGGATATGGGATTTCTGAAGTAATGGCAAGGGGAAATCCATTTCTGAGATCCAATCTATGTTGTCTCAACCTGTGCTGGTTTGACAGGCCACCCAACACTGAAATTACCACCTCTCCATTATGTTCCAGCCAGCCCTCCTCTCCACTTCTAGTCCTATCGGAAAAAACTGCAATGTCTCACATCCTAACCAACATGGCCTTTCCCCTTCATGTGCTATGTTGATTCCCCCCCAGATAGTTACACCCCACTTTTTATAATTGAATGGGAGCATGACCTGAACATGACCCTGTTCCATGAACAGAGGGAATGTATCCTTCATGCACAAATCTTACATTTCATCTAGATTACAGGAATCTGGTTATAAACTGTTCTCCAGGTGGTACAGAGTCCCGATCCAACTGCACTGTATGTACCCCGGCATCGACCAACTTCTGGAGGTGTGGAGGGGCTAGGAGCACACTCCTTCACATTTTCTGAATTTGTGTATGCAACCGCCCCTTTTGGCAAGGTGTTTCTGCCTTAATACAGGAACTTGCTCTTGAACAAGATCAACTGCTTAGCTTATTTCATCTTAGTTCACTCTTCAAGCATAAATATCGCCATTCTTTAGTGATCAATGTAGCCAAGGCATGTATCCCAATGGGAACCCCTGTCCCCCCCATAGTCGGGCAATGGATTAGCAGGGTGAATGTCATTTAGCATATAGAAGACCTTACAGCCTCCTTACACAATGGCCCTTGATTTTGACCTTCCCAGTATTAAAATTGACTTTTTTTTTTTTCCCCATAATTGTTTATTTTTCTCTAAATAAAAAACTATCATAGAAACTTGTCCACAGATTCAGCAAATACAGGTCAACATCCGAGCTGGTACAATGTCGAGTAGAATCGTACAATATATAGGCAATCTGTGGTTTCAATACCCCCACGGGGCATAAGAAGATATGATTATTTACCAAATGAGAAACAGAAACTAAAGTAAAAACATCCCTGGGCATACCAATTCTTCCATCATGGGAGGTGTATTGAGAGGGACGCCATAGAATCCTGAGTTCCTCATTTTAATGTCCTTTTGGACTTACATGCAGATTTGACATTACCTGAATGGAATTTGTAACAGACAAATTCGGCGGAGAATGTATACTTTTCGAGGTGTTTTGTACCAGGTCTGTTCCTCAGACACACCTGTCTTGGATATCTACTCTCTTTTTCTCGACTCACACCCCTAACTTTGGTGAGGCCTGCTCTGAGTGGGAAAGAGATCTATCTTGATATATTTTCAACAGGATTCCTTTTGGTGCTTGCCGTAGAGGTTCTTTTCGTGTAACTAGTGAGTGTGCCTAGCTTATCCTCAGCTCTGTCAGTATGGTAAACCATCTCACCAGTTTATGGTTAGGTTTTAACCTTGCTCTCTTGCTGGGATGCTTTCTACCCCTTCAGGGATGCTGAATTTGTGCATTCAATTTCTGGGTTCTCTGCTCTCCTTGCACGTTGTGCTTGTAGTGAATTCAGGTTTCTTCCCTGCTGAATCTTGTCTTGACAAGGTGTTTGTGTGACAGTTGTGAGATTTCTCCTTCTCCCTTATGGGTTCAGGCAAGTAGGGGCTTAGAGCCTTCCTTCTAGACTGGCTAGTCGTGTTGTATAGGACTTTTTCCTACATCTGTTGCCTGTACTTGGTAGCCTACCTCCCTTTCCTTGTTACCCATGTTGGTTACTTTACTTTCCTAATTAGAATTAGTTGTTGTTACACCTTTTGGCAGGTTCAGATTGTCCAGCTTATCAATATGGTTTGGTGATTCCTTTTCTATTGCGTAATCCTGCCTGGTTGGTGACTTTTTTTTTCTTTCTTTGTTGGGCTCCAGACTGATTCCTTGTGTTCTCATTCTGCTTGTTTTGCAAGGTTCCCTATACAGCATTGGGTTCAACCTCATCCTGTGTAAGTTTTGAGCTTTGGTCCATCAGGCTGCTCTTTGGCTCCAAGCAGTCTCCAGTTCTGTTTGTTGGGCCTGTTAGCCTGTTGCTGGTTGTGATAATAATGGAGTCTGATTTTGATGCTCCCAAACTAAATGGGGAGAAGAGGGAAGTCAAGTTACTCAAGGAGACATCTTCATTTCTCTAAGGCCTCATGCAGACTAAACATTTTACCTGCTGCTCCTAGGGGCATCTGGCTTTTTTTTTTGATGCCTATAAATGCTTCTGCAGGTTAGCCTATGTGTCTATGCACACAAAGGCTTTTAGGGGAGTTTTGACACAGGGGCACAAGCAGGCAAAAAAAAAAAACACTGCCAATGCATCCAGCAGCAGTGGTGTTGGTAGAAAAAAAATTTTGACACCTGTAAATGCATGTAAACACGTTTTTTAGTGCATAAGCATTAACTCATTTCAAAGGCCAAAATAAATTATTATTCAGACCAATGAAATGAATTAACACCCAAACTCTTTTACAAGTGTCAAGCATTTTCTCTGCCAAAATGCTGCTGCCAGGAAGAAAGGAGAGATAGAAAAATGACCAGTGAGGCCCAAAATTCGCACATCTGCGATAAATTGTTGATTTAAATCTGTTGTTTGTTCCCCAGCCAGGGACAATAACCCCCATCAGAACACAGCTGTACACAAAGTAGATTAAGGAATGGAATACATCTCCACAGCCTGAATTGAGCACAATCAAGTTGAATGAACAAACCAGCAGCAGCATAAATCTTGCTTAGTCTATACAGCTGTCAATCAACCAATTGTAAATAGCTATTTGAATGTCCTAGCAGGATATCTGGAAGGCAGAGCACTGCTAAGCAGAGACATTAAATTAAGCATGTTGTAAACTTGGTAGGTCTTAATTGGGTCATTAAAAGGTTAGCATGTTGCAAGCTTTGGTGGTTTGTTGCGCAGTTCACTTGTGGTCTGAAACAGTTTGCTTCAATGTGAATGCAAACTGTGTCAGAGCACAGACGTCTATGTACTGAAGCAGGGATCACTGTGTGCTGGGTAGCATAAGTGTTCTCAGGAATACTTCTTTATAGTCCAGTGCGAGTGCAGATCAGTGGGGGGGGGGGGGGGGGGAGACACTCGATCTTCGGTACAATTAATTTAAAACAATTCCAGTGTGCGTGCACCCTGAGCATGCCATCGGCACATACTGAAGGCAGAAGTAGATTTTTAGGACAGCTACCATCACACTGGTTGCTGACCTCTCATATGGACTACTTTTGGATGTCCTAACTGTATATGGTTCCTGCAACCTTCCATGGATGAAAAAGAAAATTAAGAGTTTTGTACCCACTGTAAAATCTTTTTCTTGCAGTCCATTGAGGGTCACAGGTCCCTCATGTGTGTCTTTTCAATCAAGGTCTTGTTCTGTATGCAGTATCTAATGCTCCTGTAGGTTGCAGTATAACCTGACAGTATATGATCCCATGTCCCTCAAAGAACTTCAAGAAAAGGATTTTATAGTGAATACAAAAGTGTTATTTATCAGTCTTGGTGTTCTTCTTGTCATACTTCCGTGCACATCGATCTAGCGCCGGGTTTTGCCTCCTGTGTGAATTTCTCAGGTTCCTGCATATCCACCCTGAGCCTAGGTATTATTAAGTCTTTGCACCTGTGTGTTAGTGTTCGAGCAACGTGTCATCGCATGGAAGCCAGACTCCTCTGGTTCTTGTGGTGTTTGCCGCCACTTGAATATTCCCAAATTCTGTGTATTGTTGATTCTGTCTTTGTTCTCAGTGTTTCCCTTCAGTGTCCTTCTCAGCATTGTTTCCTGTTGTTGTTTGCCCTGCAGACCTTTCCAGTTTGTTGAGTCTCTCTCTTTCTGCACCATTGCTCAGCATCACTCTCTTTCCTGTGCTTTGCGCTTGTTCTCTGCTTCCTCTCCCCTGGAATCCATTCCTAGCTTTCTGCAGTAGGTTACCTTGGTTCCTAGTAGTCTATGCGTACCCCGTGCTATTTGGTTACACTATTGAGAAGAGGAGATTAAGGGGGGATATGATCAACATGTATAAATATATCAGTGGTTCATATAGTGAATTCGGTGTAGAACTATTCACCCTGAGGTCATCACAGAGGACAAGGGGGTACTCTTTACATCTTGGAGAATTAATCTCCAAATACGGAAAGGTTTCTTCACAGTGAGAGCTGTGAAAATGTGGAATAGACTCCCTCAAGAGCTGGTTCTGACCAGCTTAGTGGATTGCTTTAAAAAAGGCCTGGATTTTTTCTTAGATACACAGAATATAACTGGATACTAACATTTATAGGTAAAGTTGATCCAGGGAATATCCGATTGCCTCTCGAGGGATCAGGAAGGAATTTTTTTCCTGCAGGAGCAAATTGGATCATGCTTTGCTGGGTTTTTTTTTTCCTTCCTCTGGATCAACTGTGGGTATAGGACAGGGGTAGGCAACCTGTGGTTCTCCAGCTGTTGCAGGACTACAAGTTCCATCATGCCTCTGCAAGTCATAGCTGTAACTGTCAGTTTTGTAATGTTGCAATGCCTCATGGGAAATGTAGTTCCACAATTGCTAGAGAGCCGCAGGTTGCCTACCCCTGGTATAGGATTATAACTTTTTTTTCTTAATAGTTTAACTGAATGGACTTTTGTCTTTTTTCAGCCATACTAACTATGTAATTATGCCCGCACAGGTGTGTTAGTGAGCCGCAACCTGAGGGCTGTCACGCAGCACAATATCCACACTTCCAGTGGTTCTGGTGATGACCGGGTGGCTCCTTAGATTCTGCGACTCTAACACACCACCATTTGCATGCAGTCACACTGCTCCTGCATCTGCAAGGACTGGTGCTTGGGTACACCTATTTAGCTGTTTCCACTGGTCCGCTAGATCTTGAGTTTACAGTCCTAGGGGGTTTTATCCTTTGATCATGATACTTCTTTTCCCTACCAGTTGGGGATAGGGTGCAAAGATCTTCACATTGAAGACTGTATGTATCTTTATCAATTATTATCATACGGACATCTTGACAAACCATTAGCTTTGGCTATGAAATCCATTCACCTGCAATTTCATATTAAAGGAAACCTGGACTGAGTGAAATATGGGGGTTGCGATTACTATATTTGACAA
This sequence comes from Staurois parvus, assembly GCF_062004578.1. NCBI lineage: Eukaryota > Metazoa > Chordata > Amphibia > Anura > Ranidae > Staurois > Staurois parvus. The sequence goes on along the minus strand of NW_028318190.1, from coordinate 5,748,808 downwards.
TTAACAATGATAATTGATCTGGCAATGCTAGTTGTCTGGTTGTCACTGGCTTCAGTACTTGAGTCACTGATGTGAATGGGCATTCAGCTATTGTGGGTTAGCGACTCAAAGTCCTGAAGTCATTGGATCAGCTGGACAATGGTAACCTCCATATTTCTTCTGTACCCATCTCTGTTGTGAAGAATTAGGTGGATATGTATCAGTTCTTATCAAATCAGATCCATTTACTGCATCAAGGTATTCACCTCTTAAAATTGTCTTTATTGTGTAGCAGTGTGAGGTCCTGCCACTGTGAAAAGAGTCACAGTGTCCAGGTCTTGCCAGTAACTAGCAAGCTAGGTGTGCAGGTGTTCACAGACTTTATAATCTAGGACCTAACAGTTCATGGCTCCACCCAAGATACAGGAGGTAGGTTTCAGGAATGCTCCAATCCTTCCCCAGAGGTCAGAGAGTCTGCATAGGGCAGACAGAGCATATATGTGTGAACAGTACAACTGGTGACAGAGCAGCAAGGAACTGACAGAGAGCTCAGGTACAGGAGCACTGAGGTGCTGTGTTTGATGATCTAGACCAGGGTGCCCAGGCACCCTGGGGTGCCTTGAGGTTTCTTCAGGGGTGCCTTGGCAAAATGTCTAAAAATTTTCCAATCCAGCGGGTGGAACAAGCCTGCCTTTTAGTTACACAAAGCCACAGGTTTTCATTGTGCACCATTACGACCTTCTAGCCACTGGCGTCCTAACAACCAATGACATCATTAGTTGATAATGAGGATGTCAACTGCCTGCACAGCATCCTAGTTTGACCATTTTCATCAGTGCTGGGATCACATTAGCTCAGTGATGGAGAAAAACTGGGATAGAAGAGAAACCCTGTGAGAAACCAGGGTGCAAAAGTGTATTTGCTTTGGAAGAATAAATCACCTCTAATGTTGGGTGTCCTACATGTGTGGATGTTGCTGTGTTATATAAAAATATTAGAATAGGTTTTCACATTTTAGAATGGGGTGCCCTTTTAAAATTATGGACAGTCTAGAGGCACCCCATTTTAAAATGGGGTGCCTCATGAGTGTCCATAAATTTTAAAGGGTGCCTCAAGACTATTCATAATTGTAAAGGGTGCATTGACTGAAAAAAAGTTTGAGAAACACTGATCTAGAGGACTAAAGCAATAGGCATGAGCAGTGGCACGAGAGACACAAGGCTGAAGTAATTCATGTTCATGCTGATAATGAAAACCTCTGTGTGGGAAACTGATTCTCTGTGAGAACATTTTTATTTTATTAGTAAATGTGGGCCTACAAGCCTTTAAACAACACTTTTTGGAGTGGACTGAACTCACTGATAAGCACTACAATTGCTCGAAAATCCTCAAACCATCACACTTGTTATAGAACATTGAATCACAAAACAACTGATTGCATACAGTGATAAAAATCCCTTAAATTTACCTCCTGTTTGAAAACTGATCGTACATGCCATTTAAAGCAAAAATTCCTATGCAGTCTTGCGCATGCCCCATAGGGGATTGGTGGATACCGTTTCTCCTCTGCCCTTGACAACTCTGCAAGTGAAGGAATCCTCGAATAAAGAGGGTAGATTAGCAGCCTTTCCATTCCTCCTGATACACCCGGAGGGCTTCCTGTGGTTTGTTCGTGGGGAACAGCTGGCCGTCTTTAACAATTGAGGGGTAGGGGAGAGAAATGCTATTTTCTGGAGCATTCAAATCTGAACTCTCTGTCAGAATTTTAGAAAGAATAAGGCCGTTCCCTGTTAGGACTGTATGTTTATTTTTTTTAAAACATATCACAGTAAGAATGAGAATAAGCATATGTCGGTATAAATATATACATATAAGATCTGTCGCCTGATTGAGCAAATACACAACTCTTACCAAACAAAGTAGTTCTAAAGATAAAACATTTTTTACCATAACGCATTGTCTAATTCCCTGTTTGACTTTAATATGAAACACATAAATAATCACTGGTGCAACCAATTATCTTCCAAAGTCACCTTATATAGATGGAGATTACAACAATTTTGAAAAAAAACAATATTTCCTCATTATGAACAGTTCCAAATATCCCCTAAACCGTCCTCTCCGCTCCTCCCATGACCTCCAGCTACCTTGCCTCCTCCTCCCATGCTCGTCTCCAGGACTTCTCCAGAGCCTCCCCCATCCTCTGGAATTCTCTACACCAATCTATCAGACTATCGCCTTCTCTGTCCACTTTTAGGCGATCTCTTCAGGTAAGCCTATCCTGCCTTCAGCTAATAATGGAATCTTCTTTTCTTTCTACCAGTCCATCCCTCACAGTTATTACCTTTTGTACCACCAGCCCCTTCCTCTTAGATTGTAAGCTCCAAGGAGCAGGGCCCTTCTAACCCTCTTGTATTGCACTGTATTGTCTCCCTTTATTTTGTAAAGTGCTGAGCAAACTGTTGGCGCTATATAACTCCTGTATAGTAATACTAATAATAATACCTGTCAATATTGGCACAAAACCTTCAGGCTTCTGCTAGAAAGCTGAACATGAAGAGGAACTTCATCTTTCAGCATGACAACAACCCAAAGCATACATCCAGATCAACAAAGGAATGGCTTCACCAGAAGAAGATTAAAGTTTTGGAATGGCCCAGCCAGAGCCCAGACCTGAATCCGATCGAAAATATGTGGGGTGATCTCAAGAGGGCTGTGCACAGGAGTTGCCCTCACAATCTGACAGATTTGGAGTGTTTTTGCAAGGAAGAGTGGGCAAATATTGCCAAGTCAAGATGTGCCATACTGATAGATTCATACTCAAAAAGACTGAGTGCTGTAATAAAATCAAAAGGTGCTTCAACAAAGTATTAATTTAAGGGTGTGCACACTTATGCAACCATATTATTTTAGTTTTTTATTCTTACTTCCCTCCACACTCCAGTTGTTGTCGAACTAAGTTGTATTAAAGGTGGAAAACGTTCTGAAATGATTTATCTTTGTCTCATTGTTTTACATCACAGAAACCTGACATTTTAACAGGGGTGTGTGGACTTTTTTTATATCCACTATATTTGCTGAGAGGCATCTTGAGTCAATAGAATACTTTGTCATTTTCCAAAAACTTGTGGTAAAAAATAAAGAAATGTTTATTTTTTTTACACAAAGTTGTCACTTAAATTATATATTGCTCACACATGCCATGGGCCTCCGGGGGGGGGGGGGCATCTCCTCCCACTGCTTGTAAAAGCAATCCTGAGGCTAATTAGTTGCTAGGATTGCTTTTACATGCAAGTTGACTGCTGAAAAGAAGAAAGCTGCATTCATCATCCTGGCATTACCACTCAAAGTCCAGTGATGTTCCAGTACATCGCTGGTCCTTGTTGGGCATGTCATGTTCTTTTTATGCAGCCTGTGGGCTGAAGGAAAAAAAGAGAAGAAATCTCTGCCAGAAAAAGTGTGTGGTATTAGAATATACCGCCCTGCACCCACCCACTTCTAATGTTGGGCTTCCTTGAAATGTTCTTGCCTGGGCTGAACAAAAAAAAGAACATTGATGTGGATGAAGAAATCTCTGCCCAAAAAAAAATAACAAAAATGTATGCGGAAGCATAGGAGCGAGGAAAAAAACAACAATGGTTACCAAAAAAACAGTAACAATAGTACAGCAACTCAATAAAACAACTTTTTTAATTGAAATCTGTGCCAAAAAAATGGAAAAAAATATGCCAAAGCATAGGAGCGATCCACCCACTGGCCAACCCAGGTCCCCATGCTTGGGCATAAACACTATATTGCCAAAAGTATTGGGACACCCATCCAAATCATTGGATTCAGATGTTCCAATCACTTCCATGGCCACAAGTGTATAAAATCAAGCACCTAGGCATGCAGACTGCTTCTACAAACATTTGTGAAAGAATGGGTCGCTCTCAGGAGCTCAGTGAATTCAAGCATGGTACTGTGATAGGTTGCCACCTGTTCAATAAGTCAAAACTAAGTGGTAAACCACGTAAAATGACAGAGCGGGGTCAGCGCATGCTGAAGCGCACAGTGCGCAGAAGTTGATAACTGTCTGCAGAGTCAATAGCTAAAGACCTCCAAACTTCTTGTGGCCTTCAAATTATGGAATGGGTTTCCATGGCCAAGCGACTGCATCCAAGCCTTACATCACTAAGTGCAATGCAAAGTGTCGGATGCAGTGGTGTAAAGCACGCTGCCACTGGACTCTAGAGCAGCTCTAGAGCAGTAGAAACGTGTTCTCTGGAGTGGCTTATCACACTTCTCTGTCTGGCAATCCGATGGACATGTCTGGGTTTGGTGGTTGCCAGGAGAGCGGTACTTCTCTGACTGCACTGTACCAAGTGTAAAGTTTGGTGAGAAGGGATTATGGTGTGGGGTTGTTTTTCAGGGGTTTGGCTTGGCTCCTTAGTTCCAGTGAAGGGAACTCTTAAGGTGTCAGCATATCAAGACATTTTGGACAATTTCATGCTCCCAACTTAGTGGGATAGCCCCTTCCTGTTCCAACATGACTGCGCACCAGTGCACAAAGCAAGGTCCATAAAGACATGGATGAGCAAGTTTGGGGTGGAGGAATTTGACTGGCCTGCACTCAGCCCAATAGAACACGTTTGGGATGAATTAGAGCAGAGGCTGCGAGCCTGGCCTTCTCGTCCTATATCAGTGCCTGACCTCACAAATGCTCTTCTGGAAGAATGGTCAAACATTTCCCATAGACACTCCTAAACCTTGTGAACAGCCTTCCCAGAAGACTTCAAGTTGTTATAGCTGCAAAGGGTGGGCCAACTCAATATTGAACCCTAAGGCTGGGATGTCATTAAAGTTCATGTGCATGTAAGTTAGGCATCCCAAAACTTTTGGCAGTATAGTGAATGCTCTTTTTTCAGCTGTGAATGAAAAATCTTATCCAGCAGCACTGTACATACTGACATGTATACTGAGAGCACACCCTGTTGCTATCATAATAAACAGATCAGTGCTGAAGCTGAATGGAGAATTGCCAGACAGAGAAGTGTAATTCACCACTCTAAAGAACACGTCGCCACTGCTCTAGATTCCAGTGGTGGCATGCTTTACACCACTGCATCTGACGATTAGCATTGCACTTGGTGAAGTAAGGTTTGGATGGAGCTGCTTCATGGAATCCCATTCCATGAAGCTCTCTACGCACTGTTGTGCTAATCTGAAGGCCACATGAAGATTGAAGTTCGGTCTTTAGCTACTTACTCTGCAGACAGGTGGTGACTTTTGTGCACTATGCGCTTCAGCATGTGCTGACCCCGCTCTGTCATTTTACGTGGCCTACCACTTCGTGGCTGAGTTGCTGTTGTTCCCAGTTGCTTCCACTTTGTTATAATACCACTAACAGTTGACCATGGAATATTTAGTAACAAGGAAATTTCACGGATGGACTTATTACACAGGCGGCAACCTATCACAGTACCACGCTTGAATTCACTGAGCTCCTGAGAGCGACCTATTCTTTCACAAAAATTTGTAGAAGCAGTCTGCATGCCTAGGTGCTTGATTTTATACACCTGTGGCCATGGAGGTGATTGGAACACCTGAATCCAATGATTTGTGGGGTGTCCCAATACTTTTGGCAATATAGTGTATATTCTTTTTGAACTGCTGATGAAAAACCTCATCCAACAGTGCTGCACAAACTGATGTATATTCTAAGAGCACACCCTGTTGCTATCAGAATAAACAGATCAGTGCTGCAGCTGAATAGCATTCCTGCATGAAAACAACAATGGTTAACAATATAACAGTAACAATAGAACAGTAACTCAAAACAATTATTTTTATTTATTTTTATTATTATTATTATTTATTTTTTACTTTTTTTTTTTTTTTTAACTTTTTTTGTAAACTTTCTCTCAAAATGCAATAGTCATTTTCCTGACTACCTAACATCTTTCGAGACCCTGTGTAAATATGTGCCCTAGAATGTGCCATGCTGTATCCTATACTAATACTCCACTAGTGTGTGGTAGCGACAGAAGCAGTCCTTGAGGCAGAGACAAGGTTGGCCAGGAAAGGAGGGACACAAAAAGTGGGTGTCACGCCTAATTCTATGTCTGCTACAGACACAACATCTTTTTGGGGGTGAATTTTGGGTTTGGGTACCAGGAATGGCTTCAGGAAATTCCTCTCATGCAGCCAGCTCACTGCATCTGGGTTGGGGGTTTGGGCCACAGCACCTTCTGGATACAAAAGGACTGTGATGATTTCTTTCAGAAATTTTAGGAAGTATCCACTTCATCCAGTTGCTTTGTAAAGCACAAAAGCGTTGTACAGAGCCAATTAAAATAAACAGACCTTTTTGGACCAACATCTGGCTTTACGCGAAACTAAGTACGGCTTTATAATCTGGTCTAGAAGTACACTCCTCCCATGTTCAGTTTATAGTCATGGACACAGAGGGGCTTCTCAACAACACCAGCTGCCGTGGAAATTTGGATGGTTGTGTCTGTGTGAGTGAAAGACAGGATGAAAATATCCCATTTGTCCTTCCACTTCACTGCGAGCAATTCATCAATTTTCAAGCAGGCTTTCTCCCCCATTCAAAGTCGGGTATATACAAGCCGTTGAGGGAAGCCCCGGTGATTAGGTCGCACAGTGTCACATGTGCCAATGATTGTATAAATGTCTAAATAGTGGCACATTTGTATGAAAAATGTCCACATATAAGTGGTACCCCATATGGAAAAAGGGTGAGACCAAGTCCCAAACTATCTTGCCACTGTTCCCCATGTAGTCTGGGCATCCGTGGGGAGGGCTCCATGTGACTAGCTTATCCCTCGTAAATCCAACAATTACATCTATAGCCTGTATAGGTCCTATACATTTTGACCCCAGATCTGGCACGCTTGCTGGGGAGAAACTGTTTGAATACAAGGCATCTAGAAAAATGAATGAGGGACTCATCAGCGCAGATATTTTTCTGGAGTGTATATACATCTGCAAATTACTGGTCAAGGTGATTTACGAGGGGCCAAATTTTGTGGAGCCTATCATAGTCAAGGTCACCCCGAGGACGACAGAGTGTACTGTCGTTGAAATGCAAAAATCTCATAAAATTCTCATATCTATGCCTCTCCATGATCAGGATGCAGTAGATATATAAGAGGGCGGTGGTGTTGACTAGCCTGAGCCTTTGAGAAAGCTGACGGGGGCGCAACGCGTCAGACTGGCAGTGACCTCATCACACTGGGTGAAGCTTAGATGCCATTTTGGAAAGTCTAAAAGCCTGTGACATGCCTCTATGAACTTTTTAACATGTGAGTGAAATTTGTACTTTTTTATGGAAATAAACTAGCAGTTTGCACTATTGGATGTTTGCTTCCTTTTAATATATCTATTCCTGGGAGATCCGTAATGACCAGGTGAATGCTGAACAAGATCGTAGTTTGTAATGTAAAAGCGCAATTGACCCTCCTTTTGCAGTGGGGTCCATAATATAAGGTGAGGAGATACCCATGAGGTGTGGTGAAGGGCACGGTGGTGTTTGTTCATGCTGAAGGAAGTCATATTGTTGTTCTAACAAGAATTTAACCGCTTCCCGTCTACCCTATAGCAGAAATACTGCTACAGGGCAGCACAGGGGGTTGCATTTCCGGATAGGGGGCGCGCGCGAGCCGTATATGCACTCTACCCGCACTGCCATTCGTGGCCGCGGCTGTCAATCACTCATTACTTATTTCTGATGATCTCTGATGGGGAGGAGAACTGTTTTGTTAAACCCTCATGTTAACCCCTTCCTGCCCAGTGCCATTAGTACAGTGTCAGTGCTTTTTTTAGCATTGATCACTTTATTGGTGTCACTGGGGATGTCAGTGACACCAAGTCAGTTCCCCCCAGTGTCAGAATGCCCGCAAAGTCCCACTATAAGTTGCTGATCACCGCCATTGCTAGTAAAAGAAAATTAAAAAATTCCAGTATCTATACTGCCATTTGTAAACGCTATAACTTTCATGTAAATAATTAATTTAAATGTATTGGGATTTTTTTTAGCAGACATGTAGCAGAATATATTTTGGCCTAAATATATGCCGAAATTAGATTTTTAATTTTTTTTTTACTGGGTATGTTTAATAGCAAAAACTCAAAAATATTGTTTTTACTCAAAATTGTCGGTCTTTTTTTTTTTATAGCGCAAAAAATATAAAATGCACAGGCGATCAAATATCACCGAAAGAAAGCTCAATTAGTTGGAAAAAAAGGATGTCATTTTATTTGGGTGCAGCATTGCATGACCGCGCAATTGTCAGTTAAAGTAACGCAGCGCTGTAAAGCAAAAAATAGCCTGGTCAGGAAGGGGGGTAAATCCTCAGGTTAACATATCAGAGATTGCACAAAATTTGGGTGGTGTATGGGACTCTCACACTGGACTATACATTTTTGTTTTGTTTTGTTTTATGCTTTAAGAGCTCTACGGTGTGTGTATATATATATATATATATATATATATATATATATATATATATATATATATTGCACATTCACAAAAGGATACTGAATACTGAGGGGGATCTGTTTATGATAAAGGGTTATGGTATGAGGTTATTATCAAATGATATTTGATTTGTTATGTCATATTGGAAGCGCTTCACCAGTATTTGATTTTTTTGCCTGGCCATGGCAGCAGAGAACACGGGCATATGATGAATCGGGTCTGTGGACCAATACATCCGCAACTCTTTTTAGTAATGCCCATCTTGAGGGTTAGGCCCAAAAAACCTGTAAATTCAGAAACCGTAAAAGTTTCCATGCACATGGTCTGACAAGGTTTGGATATGGGTTGGCAGCAATAAACTGCGTATAAATTGCCTTAGTCCACAATCAATCCATACAGAATTTCCATGAAAAACAGCTCCAAAAAATCAAGTGGAGTAGTTAAATTTTCTGTTTCCACCTGAAACAGAAACTGGGTTGGGCAGAGAATAGGGGAAGTACGGGTGCTTGATAATTTGTGGGCTGCAAGCACATCCAGAAGGACACTATGGGCTCTACAGGCATGTGTGTGAATTCGTAGTGGCTGCTGGAAAATACTTGTGCTCGCCACTGCACTAGCTTGTACTGCACTTATGGGACTCGCCACGTCACCAAGTGATACTGAAGTGCTGGTATGTGAAAGACCAGGATGTACTAGGTTGCTGGTGCTCGCCAGTTCACCAAATGGTAGAGCGGCATTAATACTAGCACTCAGAATTGCATGATGATTCTCATAGGTAGCAAACACCTCAGCAACCTGGGAATGGGGTCGGGTACCACTATGTACTCTCCAGTGCTCCAGGAATCAAATGCCAAAGGAAGGCCAGGGAAACCAGGCCCAAGGTGGCCTATGGATAGCGTTTCGGAGATGCTGTGCTCTTTAGATAGGGAAATCAACAACTGGAAAAGAGTAAACAGGAGACACAAACCCCTGGTGCATTATCAAAGCTTTATTTATAAGTAAAAAGGATGAAAACATACTCACAAACATAGCATGTATGTAAAGCTTAGTAGGAATGTAGAGATGGCCATAACAATGGCGGGGTGTCCAGCTGTTGGTATGGTAGGTTTACTGACACGTTTCGGGGATGAGTCCCTTTCCTCAGAGCTAGTCAAGCTAGCACTAGGGGTTTGCACCTCCTGTTTGCTCTTTTCCTATGGGGTCGGGTATGCCTGACTTTAGCAGGGACCTCTACTCCATCGTCTGAGCTATCTATCAGGGTGCCATTGCTCTCTATAGGTTCATATTCTGAGCCTGATTCTGTCAGTGAGGCTTCTCCTTCGCTGTAATCTGATGTACTTGGAATCCCGTAGGCACCTGGAAGTGGGTGGTAGGTAGGAGGGTAAATGATGCAGGCTGTGTGCTAATGAGGTCAGCTGGTCAATTCCTTCCTGTGTCATGACCTAAAGTCTTTGCAGGAAGTAAGGCAAAAGTAATGGGGAAGCTCTTTTATACAGCCATCTGGACAGTGAGATAAAAGTGGGTAGAATAAACAGAAAGCTTTTGAAATTCTGCAAAAGAAGTACATTAATGCTATATTGGTTCATAGGGGAGCTGGAATTTAGGAAAAAAAAGGTGAACAAAGATGAACGTATCCTTTAAAAGATTGTAGCTTATAAATGGATATGTATATGGAAGGTCTGACTTCTGGAGCATCAGTATTTTGGCATAACCTATATCATTAACACAAAAGAACACTCCAAGCAATGGTAAAAAACACAACATCCTAGATATGGTACATATTCCATTTCACTAAATATACCTTAGAATACAGTTATTTGAATGCGTAGGAAATAGAATATAGCACAACTGTATTTAGATGAAGAAGAGGTCTCCGTTTGAGTGATGCCCAGTTGTATGAAGCTGAGAAACATAGCCACAGAGACTTATGGCTATAATTGATGCCAGCAATGCATCTATGGAACATTAGTTTAAAAGGAGTATATACTTATTCAGTCTTTTTTATCTAAAAGGAAGCCTAGTAATGGAGACCATATAAAGACCTATGACCACTCTGAAGGGGTTTCAGGCCTTAGTGGCTGAAATTGGAAAGATTATGCAAACAATAGCCATGGCACGTGTGCTTAACAAGGATGATTTAAAAACAACAATGTTATTAATATGGAATTACTGACTCAATCCAGATCTTAATCCAATAGATAATTTGTGGCTGAAATTGAAAATGACTGTTTACTCACTATCCCTGTGGAATCTGACAGTGATGGAGCAATTTTGCAAACAGGGAAAGGGATTATAGTGGTGTCTAAATGTGTAAAGGTGATAGAGACATATCCGTACAGACTCGAGGCTAAAATTGATGCCAATAATGCCTTTATGAAACTGAACTGAAAGGATTATATACATATACAATTGGTTTTTTTTCATTATAATTCAAATCACTTTACAGAGATCTGTTTCATGTTAATATAAAATAGTCTATTTCTGTTGATCTTGAAATCCACTGTGATAAAATTTTCTATGAATAAAAGATGAAAAGTATTGTGAAATATTTTAAAGACACTCTATCTGGTCTGTTTATGAACCTAATTCTAGCAAGCATCAATAGGTTTTATAACCTAATTGTACTTCCTTTCTCACAATAAAGTGCTCCAAAATATCATGGATCTCCAGTGATCTATTAATATATTCCTGATATAAACTTTAAAAGAACTATAACAAAGAAGGTTTTGTCATTGGGCTGAACTTCTAAAAGTTATATGAAGGTTAGGTTAACCAGACCATGATGCATCCACTTGCCTTCCGCCCTATAGCAGAAGTACTGCTACAGGGTGGCAGGGCTGTACAAAATCACATAAGTATACGTGATTTGCATTTCCGAGTAGGGGGTATGCGCGCGCCCTACTCACGCTGCTATTGGCAGATCGGGATGTCCATCACTGGGTCCCGGCTGGTGATCGTCGGTAGGGCTAAGAGGGGAGAGATTTACACGTATTGGGATTATTTTTAGCAAAGACATGTAGCAGAATACATTTTGGCCTAAATTTATGAAGAAATTTTATTTTTGAAACATTTTTTACGGATATGTTTTATAGCAAAAAGCCAAAAATATTGGGTTTTTTTCAAAATTCACAGTCTTTTTTTGTTTATAGTGCAAAAAATAAAAAGCATACAAGTGATTAACCACCACTGAAAGAAGGCTCTATTTGGAGAAACAAATGACATAAATTCCATTTATGTACAGCATTGCATGACTGCGCAATTGTCATTTAAAGCGGAGTTCCACCCAAAAGGAAGCTTTAATGCTTTGTCCCTTGCTCTCCATTAAGTATTGGCACATTTGGGGAGTGGGTACCCGAACTTGTTTGTGTTCTTACCTTTCTTGCTGCAGTCCAAAGGAGCATGGACAAGAGCTCTCCCATGCTCCTTTGTATACACAGAGCTGAAGAAGGTATTTAATCAATTTGCCTTCTCTTTGTCCCCAGTCACCCACTCTAGATTATTTTGCAAAGGGCCTACTGTACATGCTCGGACCGAATCTTGAAAGAGCACAATATGATGACACTTGGACAAAAATAAGCTGCATGGTCGAGGTGCCAGAAAGAAGCCTTTACTGAATCAATGACACAAAAAGGCCTGGTTAGGCATGTCAAGGTGTTGTCAGGCATATTGTAACTGGGCTTTTTGCGGCATTGGTGTACTAAAAGCTTCTTTCTGGCACCTCGACCAAACAGCTCATTTTTGTTCAAGTATCACCGTATTGTTCTCCTTAAAAACAACCACACCATCTTTTTCCAGGTTGCCTGTGGGTTTTTCTTTGAATCCTGGACAATTCTTCTGTCAGTTATGGCTGCAATCTTTCTTGGTCTGCCTGACCTTGGCTTGGTATCAAGAGATCCCCGAACTTTCCACTTAATAGGTGATTTAACAGTACTGATTGGCATATTCAAGGCTTTGGACATCTTTTTATGTCCTTTTCCACCTTTATAAAGTTCCATTACCTTGTTACGCAGGACTTTTGACAGTTCTTTTTTGATCCCCATGGCTCAGTATCTAGCCTAGTCAGTGCTTCCATGTAAGAGCTAACAAACTCATTGACTATTTATACACTAACAGTAATTGCAATTTAAAAAGCCACAGATGTGGGACATTAACCTCTAATTGGCATTTTAACCCGTCTGTGTCACCTTGTGTGTCTGTACCAAGGCCAAACATTCAGGGTATGTAAACTTTTGATCATGGCCATTTGGGTGATTTCTGTTATCATTATGATTTAAAAAGGAGCCAAACAACTATTTGTTAATAAATGGCTTCATATGATCATCATCCTTCAATAAAAGAGCATTTTTTTGGCATGATCAGTCATATTTTCAATATCAATGCCAAAATTTCACAATTTCTGCCAGGGTATGTAAACTTTTGAGTACAACTGTATATGATCTACATTATGCTACAAACTGGGTATACTGGGCTGGCTTACAATTTTTCTGTTTATCAGTGTCCAACCTTCATGTAGGCGGCAATATAACTCTATCTGAATTCCTGAGTTCCTCAAAGGATTTTACTGTAAATACAAATATCCTATTTTACTGAAGTTCTAATTAAAATCAAATGATAGAAGGCAAAAAAATTAGCACATGGCCTAACTACAGTTATTCAAACAGAGCAATATTATTGTAAAAAGTGTAACAAATTAAACAATGAAAGAATTCTGTATGTTTAGAGATTAGTGAATCTTTCTGGAAGTATTATGCTAAGATGCTTTATCCAGAATGCAAACCACTACATAGAAATATGCAGAGTACACAAGTCCTAAATTGAAAAATGATTTTGTTTCAACACACCACTAGGGGACAGCAAAGTTAAACAAAAATCATGTAATCGTAGCTACAGTACGGTTCTTCTAATGCAGTGTTTCTCAACCTTTTTTCAGTCAAGGCACCCTTTAAAACTATGGATAATCTCATGGCACCCTTTAAAATTCTGCCCAATCTCAAGGCACCCCATTCTAAAATGTAAAAAACGATTCTACACACATCCCAACGTTAGAGGTGATTTATTCTTCCAAAGCAAATACACCTTTGCACACTGGTACTGACTAGTATTCCAATGTGTCTCTCTCAGTTTCTCTCCCTCACTTTGCTAATGTGACCCCAGTGCTGATGGAGAGGGGCAGGGGAGGGGTAAACAAGGATGCTGTGCATGCACCCGATGTCCTCCTTATCAACTGATGATGCCATTGGTTGTTAGGATGCTGGCAGCTAGAAGGTCGTAAAAGTGGGCACCCTGGTTGAAAAAGGCTGTTCTAACGTGTACCCTGCATTTCCTCATGAAAAAGCATGGTATATACTGTATTTAAAATAAGGTATATAGAAAAAAGATGTATATAAAACAATCTGTAATTGATGCTGCATGTGTGTAATTCAGTAATAAACTAGCAATGTTCTCTTTTATTATTACGTGGTGCTTCATGATAAGATTCTACAGTTAAAATGCATTGGAAACACACACACACACATCGCCCTGGGGCTAAATGTATTCATAATGCATATGCACTTGGGGGCTAAGAATATACATGCATCATACATACTAGGGGGAATCAATGGTGGAGAAGGATCTGGGAGTTCTGGTAGATCATAAGCTTAATAATGGCATGCAATGCCAAGCTGCGGTTTCTAAAACTAGCAAAATCCTCTCTTGTATTAAAAGAGGTATAGACTCCAGAGAGAGAGATATCATATTACCCCTGTACAAATCATTAGTAAGACCTCATCTAGAATATGCAGTTCAGTTTTGGGCACCAATTCACAAAAAGAACATTGGGGAACTGGAGAAAGTACAGAGAAGGGCAACCAAACTGATAAGAGGCATGGAGGAGCTCAGCTATGAGGAAAGATTAGAGGAACTGAATTTATTCTCTCTTGAGAAGAGGAGATTAAAGGGGATATGGTCAACATGTATAAATACATCAATGGTTCATATAGTGAACTTGGTGTAGAGCTATTCACCCTGAGGTCATCACAGAGGACAAGGGGGCACTCTTTACGTCTGGAGGAAAAGAAATGTAATCTCCAAACACGGAAAGTTTTCTTCACAGTAAGAACTGTGAAAAATGTGGAATAGACTCCCTCAAGAGTTGGTTTTGGCCAGCTCAGTGGATTACTCTAAAAAAGGCCTGGATTCTTTCTTAGATACACAGAATATAACTGAATACTAACATTTATAGGTAAAGTTGATCCAGGGAATATCCGATTGTCTCTCAGGGAGTCAGGAAGGAATTTTTTACCCTGCAGGAGCAAATTGTACCATGCTTTGCTAGGTTTTTTTGCCTTCCTCTGTATCAATTGTGGCTATAGGATTATAAATTTATTTTATTTTTGGTTGAACTGGATGGACTTTTGTCTTTTTTCAGCCAAACTAACTATGTAACTATGTGTGTGAGGCACCCTTGCTGAATGATATCAAGTTGGCTAATCAGTTTACACATATTTATATGTATATATTATTGACTTTTTCCTTTTGTTTTAAATAAAATACAGTTTTAACTTTTTTTTCCATCCTTTGCCATATCTCAGTGCTGTTGATCTCTTGCAGCCTCTTTGCCACCACTTCAGTGTATACACATGCACCCCAGTGATAGATGTATGGCATTTTCATAGCAGGTTTTAATGGTGATAAATAGGATGATGCCAATGCAATGTGTGTTAAAGGCCTCATACAGTCTCCAATAGAAACATGTGTGACAGGGTAGCAATGCAGAAGTGCAAGGGGTAAAAGGGACAAAGCATTGTCACCCCACAACAGGAAGTGCCTAAACAAGGACCATCTTGACAAGATCACCAGGTATTATTTTAATGAAAGATGCATATTTAAAAATATTTAAAATGTTGCAAACAATACATGTTAAACCTTATATGAGAATTAATTGATTGGGTTTATATTTAATCATTATAGGCATACAGTGATCTTAATCGCATTTCATCTGATGAAGTACCCAATAATGCAAACCTCAGTATAGTGATATCTACAATTACATTATAAGAACATGTTCTCAATACATAACTAAGTACATACGTAAGAAAAAAAATACTTATAAGCTTATTCTATACATAAAAAATGTTGATTCTCAATAGTTTCATCCTGTGTAAATTTGCATACATAAAAAAAAAAATGTAGTCCCTCCAAAAATTTTAAATTCTTTCGGGGATCCCCATCTGCATCCATTTCCTTCATCCCTGTGTCTACAATTCATTCTGCTCTCTCAATATCTCCCCTTGTAGCTACCTATTCAGATGCACAGAGAGCAGGGCGTGTAATCAATGTGATGAACCAAGTGATGAGCCTGAGTGAAAGAACACATCCTTTCCATTTGTATAAATGAGTAAGTTCTTCCTGTTGGCCACTGGATGGTACAGAATTTAGCTAGGCTGTGCTGATCAATTGCTTGATAACTGTTCCAGAAACAGGTCTGATATAATGTAATCAAATAAATGATGGTCAGACTGGATAGCTACAGTCTACACTGGCCAGTGGCCAACTCCCTGCCTGAAACATGTCTACCTAAAAGGTGACCAGGAATGTGTTCTTTCACTTTTGCAATCAGCAGGAAGCTGATGTATCATCTCTACTGCTGGCTAATATGAAGAACTGGGAATACTAAAAAAAATAGCAGCTGCTACAGGGATGAATGGAGGAAATGCACACATTTTCAATGAAAGAAACATATCTTAACAAAATTAATACCATGTTTTGAGTCAGTGATTAATGCTCTTAATTTATAGTGAATGTAATGAATGTGAAATTAGTACTCCTTTAATGAACTATGCTATGTTTTTATTTTAATAAAGTAAAATCCAGAAATGGTGCAATTTAAATAGATGGCTTGTTTGGAAACATATAGCCTTTCAAATGTTTCTTTGTATCTTCTGTTCTGCAAAATGACAGCTGGAAGTGTTTTGGCTACCTAGGGAAACCTTAGCATGTTTAATTCATATTTTAGAGCATATGTAAGTGTTCAAGGGAGAGAAATTTAAATAATCAGAACATACAGAAAAAGCGCTTTTAAACAAAGCCTCATTCACCTCTCTATCCAAAGGCCTTGTGGTGAAATTTGTCTTCAAAGTTTACAACAAACGCACATAAATATTAGATCACAACAGTATCTTGGCAGGCTGCCAACCTTCTAGTGTGAAAACACAGCAGGTGTCTTTGAACTGTTAAAAACTGAAACCAACTTAACTCCTTTCCATTGTCTTTAACTGGATCGAAATGCCGGGAGGCAGAGGAGGGCATTCCAATTAAGTGACCGCTGTGATTGGCTGTCACAGCTGTCACATGATTGGAAAGCTCCCATTCACAAGTATGCATCAGGAGCTTTCCGTTACATGCTAGTTGCTATGCTGGGACCGCGCAGTGAATGCGCTCTCAGCACAATAACTGGTTTACAAATAGATGCATATACAATATGTGGCCATTCCACAGTAAAGCCCACCTGCCGAGAGGCTGCATATATGTGCCATGTCGGTGGGAACAGGTTAAAGGCCCATTCGTGCTGTTGTGTTGCATTAGCGCACATGTGTTAATGCACATTATGCCATGTGTTAACGTGCATTGCGTTAAGGTAGTCCATTAAGTTGAATGAGATGCCTAAAACACCAAAAGAAGGCGGCAAGCTGGGTTGGGTGGAACTGGATGTCTTGAATGTGTGCATGCCATTATGAAATCTGAAGACTACCAAAGAATTCTGGGGTGCAATGTAAGGACCAGTATCAGAATGTTGGTTCTCCATTAGAGGTCATGGATCTTACAGCAGAACAATGACCCAAAGCACACGTCAAAGAAATGGTTTCAGACAAAGCACTGGAGAGTACTGAACTGGCCAACAAAGAGTCCAGATCTCAATCCCATAGAGAACCTGTGGAGAGATCTCAAAACAGCAGTTGGGAAAAGGTACCCATACAATCTGAGAGACCTGGAGCAGTTGTCGAAAGAAGAGAGGTCCAAAATTCCAGTAGAGAGGTGTAAGAAACTCAATGACGGCTACAGGAAGTGTTATTTTTCCCAAGGGGGGTGCTACCAAATATTACATTTAGTGTGCCAATAATTTTGCCCAGTACATTTTTGGGGTTTTGCATGGAATGTGTCAAATTTGGCTTATTGTTTCTCCACTTTTTTTGTGTCATATCAATACAAACAACAGAAATAAACATGAGAATGCTTAAACATTTGTAATTGCAACAATTTTCTGGGCGTAGTGGTGCATTATCTGACAGAAATGCAGGGGTGCCAATATTTTTGGCCATGACTGTATATGTATAATGATATATATATTGATTCTGAGCAGAGCGGTTGGCAAATGGTTAAAGCAGAACTACAGGCAAAAACTTATTTTCATGTCCTAGTTGCTGATTTCCTACCTTCACTGAATATGTCATCCATCATCTGGTTTACTCAGTAGTTGCTCTGAAATAGCCTATTCATTTTCATATCAAACTGTTAATTCTCTTTGGTTTCCTGTTTTTAAGAACAGTGGCTGCTATACCTCATAATCTCCCAGTCACTGGTGTTGGCACATCCCTTCTGTAGTTCTTTCTCCAGCAAGCAGTGCTCTCAGACACAGGCTCTCAGACACATTCACCATGAACAGACCTAGTGTACCCGCCCACATTCACTACAATTTCCTGTGGTTGATGGGAACTGTACTTTCCTTTTACTGCAGAGAGAAAGGAGAGGATATGATGTAATCCCTGCTGTTACATCTCTTCCTTGGCAGAGCAGATGCTGTTATCTTTTGAACAGGTGCGGACTGACAACTCATGGGGCCCCCGGGCAATAGGGGATCATGGGGCCCCTGTGTCCTTGCCCAAACTCAAAAAAGCCTATGAAAAAGGTACCAGGGGCCTCTCATGGGGCCCCCTACTGACCCCAGGCCCTCGGGCAGTGCCCGAGTTTCCAAATGGTCAGTCCGCCCCTGCTTTTGAATTACAGAGATGAGGTCATGGAAATTCAATCAGACTTTTCTCCTAAATGGTAAAGATTTGAAAAATTGTATTAACTGTTTAGTGTTTTGTGTAGGGGAGTGTACTAATGGGTGATTTTTTTGCCTATCCTGGAGTTCTTCCTTAATGTCTGCTAAGTGAAAATATACAATATTTAAAAAAACTTTTTTCTTCATTGAAATTGAGACACGGATAAAATGTATTCACCTGCTTTAAATAGTGTGGCACTAAGATAAGAATAAGTCATATTTAAGCAGGTTGCAATTGATGTACCACACTATTCTTGCAGCTTTATAACTGCAGAATTCCAAATTACGTAGCGCAAGCTGGCAGGAGCATGTTATGTTCACCCAAAAAGTGCAAATGCCATCTATGACATCAAATGCAGTTGTTGGGAGCCCAGTGTTATTGGGCATTTTTTATTTTAAAATGTATCTATGGACAAAATGTAAAATTATAGATTCAATTCCACATTGTATTTCATTTTTTTAGTATACTCCTATTAATCTGAATAATCTTGAAGTTTGAAAACTTGCTTTGCGAAGATCCGTACATATTTACTTCTATGAATTCTGTGACACATAATGACTATGCCCTGTTCTTTGGCAACACTGTGTCACATATTTCACAAAGCCTGTCTTCTGAACTGCAGAAGTGCTGAGAGGCAGAGTTTCAGGAGGCGGAGTCAGTATTGGGATCTCTGCTTGCAGGCAGCAAAGTACCATGGGACATGTAGTCCTTAAAAATGTAAAGTAAACAGCAGAGAAGAAGCTGGTTTGTATTATTATTGCAATGCTGATGTTGTGACCATAGATCTACTTTAATTTTTTTTTCACACTTTTCTTTTTACAAGGGGAAGGGACTTGTTTGGGGGGGGAGGGGGAAGGGGAGGTGGTCTAACCCAGTCCCTGCTTGCTCATTTGGTGCTATAAATTACTTCTAATAGGAATTTAGCGCTTGCTTTTGTAAATATATATTTTATATTAGTCTTAATTCTTAATTATTTTATAAATTAAATATAATAATATTATAAACATTTTATACTATTATATTTTATAAATATTAAATATATACTGTATAATTATTATTATTATTATTACTACGAGTTTATATAGCGCCAAAGGGTTTGCTCAGCGCTGTACAATAGGGGGGGACAATACATGGCACAGTACAACAAAGACAGACAGCGTACGAGGGGTAAGAGGGCCCTACTCTTACGAGCTTACAATCTAGGAGGGAGGGGGTAAAGGTACAGTAGGAAGTGGCTGGGGGGGATGAAGTGGTAGGAGGAATGAGGGAGGATGGCCGTTAGGTGAGGGTGGGGTAGGCTTCCCTGAAGAGATGGGTTTTGAGGGAGCGCCTGAATGTGAATAGAGAAGGCGACAGTCTGATGGATTGGGGCAGTGAGTTCCAGAGGATGGGGGAGGACCTGGAGAAGTCCTGCAGTCGTGCATGGGAGGAGGAGACCAGGGAGCAGGATAGAAGGAGGTCCTGTGAGGAGCGAAGGGTACGGGTAGGGTGGTACCTGGTGATCAGATTGGTGAGGTAGTCAGGGGCAGTGTTGTGAACGGCTTTGTAGGTCAGGGTAAGGAGTTTAAATTTGATGCGTTGGGCAATCGGGAGCCAGTGGAGGGAGAGGCAGAGGGGGGTGGCAGAGGTGGAGCGGGTGGTAAGGTGGATGAGTCTGGCAGCTGAGTTCAGGATGGTCTGGAGCGGGGAGAGCCTGCACTTGGGTAGGCCAGTGAGGAGGGAGTTGCAGTAGTCAAGGCGTGAGATGATGAGGGAGTGTACTAGAAGTTTGGTGGTGTCTGGGGTGAGGAAGGAGCGGATCTTGGCAATGTTGCGAAGATGGAGCCTGCATGTGTTTGTGAGTGATTTGACATGCGGTTGGAGGGAGAGGTTCGCGTCAAGAATGACGCCAAGGACTTTGGCTTGCGGGGCGGAAGTGATAGTGGAGTTGTTGGTGATGATGGATAGGATGGGGGGGGGGTGTGGGCAGGGGGAAAGACGAGAAGCTCGGTTTTGGAGAGGTTAATCTTGAGGAAATGTAGCGACATCCAGTCTGAGATGTCATTTAGGAGGTGAGTGATGCGGGCGGAGATAGTGGGGGTGAGGTGAGGGGTGGAGAGGTAGATTTGGGTGTCGTCAGCATAGAGGTGATAGTTGAAGCCGTGAGATTGTATGAGTTTGCCCAGGGAGGAGGTGTAGATGGAGAAGAGAAGGGGTCCAAGGACAGAGCCTTGGGGGACCCCAACAGAGAGGGGGAGGGAGGGGGAGGTGGCACCATTGTAGGTGACACTGAAGGAGCGTCGGGATAGGTAGGATGAGAACCAAGAGAGAGCAGCATCTCCGATGCCAAGGGAGAGTAGTTTATTAAGAAGGAGGGGGTGGTCAACTGTGTCGAAGGCCGCAGAGAGGTCCAGGAGAAGGAGGACAGAGTAGTCGCCCTTGGCTTTGGCGTTGAGTAGGTCGTTAGTGATTTTGAGGAGGGCGGTTTCAGTGGAGTGTAGGGGACGGAAGCCGGACTGTAGAGGGTCAAGGAGGTTATTGTCAGTAAGGTGGGAGCTTAGGCGATCGTAGACTAAGCGTTCAAGGAGCTTGGAGGTGAGTGGCAGCAGGGAGATGGGTCTGAGGTTGTTGGGGTCCGCGGGATCCAGGGAGGGCTTTTTGAGGATGGGGGTGATATGCGCGTGCTTTAGGGGGGAGGGGAATACGCCAGTAGAGAGGGAGAGATTGAAGATGTGGGTGAGGGAGCGGATGAGGGAAGAGGGGGGTGACCGGAGGAGTTGAGAGGGGATAGGGTCCAGGGGGCAGGTAGTGAGGCGGGCTTTTGAGAGGACTTTGGCGACTTCCTCAGTAGTGACAGGGCTGAGGGAGTGCAGTGCGGGGGGGGTTATGGTGGGCGGGGCATTGGGAGAGGAGGGGGGCAGTGCGGTTGTGAGGGCAGAGGAGGGGGGAGATGAAGGGGTGACGGGGGCGAGGAGGCTAGGTGGGGAGGTAGATTGCAAGTTGACGATGTCCTTACGGATAGCGTCAATCTTGTTGTGGAAATGGGTGGCAATTTCGTGGGCGGTGAGAGAGGTACTGAGTGGAGGAGGGGGGGGGGAGAGCAGGGAGTTGAAGGTGGAGAAGAGTCGGCGGGGGCAGGAGGAGAGGGTGTTTATTAGGTTAACAAAGTAGGCCTGCTTGGCGGCGTGGAGGGAGGAGGTGTAGATAAGAAATGCAGATTTGTAGAGGGAGAAAGTATGAGGGGACCTGGTTTTGCGCCACAGTCTCTCCAGTGCGCGACTGCGACGTTTGAGGCGTTTAGTGCTGTCGGTCTGCCAGGGTTGAAGCGGTCTGGGTTTGATGATGCGTGTGGTAAGGGGTGCCAGAGAGTCTAGGGCAGCTGACAGTGAGTCATTGTACAAGGTGGTGGCTATGTCAGGACATGACAGTGAGAGGATGCTGTCGTGTAGGCAGTCGGCGGCAGAGTGGAGGGGGGCCGGGTTCAGGTTGCGGAGGTTGCGGCTGGTGATGGTTTGGCGTTTTTGAGGGGGGGAGTTGGGGGAAGGGGAGATGGAGAAGGTGATGAGGTGGTGGTCGGAGAGAGGGAAGGGGGTGTTCGCGAACTGGTTGAGGGTACAGAGGTGGGAAAAGACGAGGTCCAGGGTGTTCCCTCCGAGGTGGGTGGAGGATTGAGTGTGCTGTGTGAGCGCGAAAGAGGAGGTTAGGTGGAGGAATTGGGAAGTAGCCGGGGTGTTGTCGTTGATGGGGATGTTGAAGTCCCCGAGGATGATGGTGGGGAGCTCAGAGGAGGGGAAGCCAGGCGGCGAAGTCATCCAGGAAGCGGGCTATGG
This sequence comes from Staurois parvus, assembly GCF_062004578.1. NCBI lineage: Eukaryota > Metazoa > Chordata > Amphibia > Anura > Ranidae > Staurois > Staurois parvus. The sequence goes on along the minus strand of NW_028318190.1, from coordinate 5,726,513 downwards.
GTCCGGGAGGCCTGTAGATCACTGCGATCCTTAGGGGGGTGGGTGAGAAGAGTCGGATGCAGTGCGCCTCAAAGGAGGGGAAGGAAAGAGAGGGTGGGTTAGGGAGGACCTGGAAGGTGCTAAGCGGTGACAGGAGCAAGCCGACACCACCACCTCTGCGATCGCTCAGTCTTGGTGAATGGGTCCAGATGAGACCTCCATGAGTGAGTGCCGCAGGGGAGGTGGAGTCGGTGGCCTGTACCCAAGTTTCGGTGATTGCTAGGAGGTTGAGGGAGCGAGAGATGAAGAGGTCATGGATGGCGGTAAGCTTATTGCAAACCGAACGAGCATTCAGGAGTGCAACCGAGAGAGGGGGGATAGATATGGGGAGGAGGGGTACATGTATGAGGTTGAGGGGGTCGCGTCGGCTGGCGTGAGCAGGGGGGGCTCTAGGGGGGGTGTGAGGTGGTGAGGGGCCAGGGTTTGGGGAGATGTCCCCAGCTGATATGAGAAGGAGGAGGGTGAGGAAGGTGGCGTGGGAACGGGAGGTGTAGGAGCGCTTGGGTCTGAAAGTGGTGGCAAGTGGGTCAGCGGGGAAGTGGAGTAGCAGGAGGAGGTGGTGGGTGCCGTAGTGGGGAGAGGGGAGAAGTGAGGGGGCGATATAGAGCTGCTTAGCGGGGGTGGGTGGGTAGAGGAAGGCGGTTTTAGGGATGGAGGAGAGGAGGACAAGGAGGAGGAGCGCGGGCGGCATGTTGGGGTGAGCGGGGTGCAGGAAGGGTCAGGGTGGGTGAGGGGGTGCTGGTCAGGGATGGCGAAGCAGTGTCCGAAATGCAGTGGGAGGTGGCTGGTAGTCCCAGGTGGGGTGGAGGGCAGGGGATCCCTGGTGGGATGGTGGCCGTGCTATCCCTGGTGGGTTAGTAGCGATCCCTGGAGGGATAGTGGTTAGGGGTCCCTGGTGGTTAGGGTTTCTGGTGGGTGGTGGGATCCCTGGTGGCTGGCGGTGGGATGGTGGTTGGGCTCCCTGATGGGTAGTGGGTGCCCCTGGTGGAGTACCTGATGTCCTGGAGCGTCGGGGTGGAGGTGGATCCCTCCTATGTTAGGAGGACCGTTGGTGCTGGTGGTGGTAGCTTCCCCGGAGGAGCGGAGGCGTCCCGCTGCGATTCCAGCCACGGCCGGCAGGAAACACCGCGGCTTCGGGTGCCGTGGTAGGCCTCAAGCCGCTTCGGACCGCCGGAGCTCCGCTGGAGGGACGGAGTGTCTGTGTCCCCTTCAGGGTGTTGGTGGGGACATCGGCAGCAGGCTCAGGGGCCCGGATGGCAGCGGATCGGGCGCGGGGGCGCCGGAGCTGACGAGCACGTGGCTGCTCCGGGCGAGCTGGTACCCGGTGGTCGGGATGGACCCAGGGCCAGTGAGGGGGGCCCTGGGGAGGCTGGTTGATCGGCGGGGACCGGGGAACAGAGCAGCGGCGGCCTGGGCTGATGCCCGGCGATCCGGGTCGGCCGCGCCAAAAATCGAGGCCGGAGGTCCGGGGAAAAGGTGCAGTGGCCTTACCTGGCTGATGAGCAGGGACCGAAGGATCGTGGGGCCCCCGTTAGGGTCCGCTGCTGCCCAGATGGCAGCGGATTGGGGCCAGGGGAGCAGGAGCTCGCCGACGCACGTCCTTCTCGCCGGACGTCCGGAATAGTAATTAATAGTAAATAATAATAAATAAAGAAATAAATAAATATATATATATATATATATATAATATATATATATGAACCTAGTGAGCTGTGGTTTCTACCTCCAATAATGAGGCACTTATCCTCTGTAGGATATAGTCTCTCATTTTTGTTACAGTCCTTGACACTAGATCCTACAAATATGTATTCATAGCCTCTATTTGTTGTAGTGACCAATACATTTATATGTACTTGAGTAGTAGGTCTAGCCAGGGGCAGACTGACCATTTGGAAACTCGGGCACTGCCCGAGGGCCCGGGGTCAGTAGGGGGCCCCATGAGATGCCCCTGGTACCTTTTTCATAGGCTTTTTTGAGTTTGGGCAAGGACACAGGGGCCCCATGATCCCCTATTGCCCGGGGGGCCCATGAGTTGTCAGTCCGTCCCTGTGTCTAGCATACCTACACAATCCAAAAACATCATTCTAATCCTATAGCAATTTTTAGTTTATGTTGTGTGATCCGGTTATGTATCCTTATGGTACTTAATTTAAACACACCAGGGTATTTTTAACATTCATACATATATTTTTAATTTTATACCCATTATTAATATATTTAAATTCATTTAATTTAACAGCTAATTTCCTTATGATTCATCAATTTTCTAAATACTTTTTTAGTTCTTGACCCCCTTTCTCATTTTTTACCTAATTATTTTTACATATCTTTCATATTTATATTCTTCATAATTTTCATATCCATCTTCTACATTTTTTATGAGGGAATTATGATCCACTGACGTTCCTTAAATATTTTACACATTTTAGGTAAAGTTTTAATTATGGTTTTGTAATACATGTATTTTATTAAAAAAAGATAAACCACTTGATTTTATTTATTTAGTATGTTAAAGTTGTCTGTTTATTGATTTTGCTTACACCCATGTTATGACTTAAAGGTCCGCACGCACTACTATTGTACACCGCGGCAGTGTGTATAGCCTGATGTATTTACACACTAACATTAATGTTTTGTCGTCCATGTTTTTGGAGCCGTCCAATAAGGTTGTTTTGCCATGCTTCTGGAGCCGTCCAATCAGCTTGGGTTTGCCTCTATTTAACACCCGTAATGGCAGTACGTCACTTCCTGAAGACGCTCCCAGGCGAAACGTATGTAGAAGCATGATCCCATCACGCCACATCCGGCCCAGTGAAAGCAAGGCTTGGAGTGCACGCCGGCCATTTTTTTTGGAATACACAGCCTATACAAACTGGTGCCAGTTTCTGGCACCTCCACATGTGAGTGTAAAGCCATATGTATATTTACTATGCAAATTTTTATAAATACTACACTTAGAACGCATAACTCATCTTATTTATTTGAGTTGCTTGGAGCATCACTTTCTTGGTAAGGAGAACCTGGTGCTAAGGGCCCAGATACTACTACTATATCTGGAATGTTTGAATATCCAACTGGGGGCGATACCTAAGATATACTCGTGACCAGGAAGGATATCCCAGGAGAGCCTGCTGCTGATCTTCTATTCACATTATAACAATGCGTTTTTGACCACCTTAAATGAGGGTCAAATATTTCTGGTGAGTGAGGAATTCACTTATTCCATCTGCACGTGGTGAAAGCACACATATTTTGGTCTACAGCAACGTATCTCTGAGGGACTGTCACTATATACAATATAATCACTGTATATCACGTATATAATTGTTTTTTGTTTAATATTGGTCAGATGAAATTGGGAGAATATTTATCACATTTGATTTGGTATTAGTATCTGCTAGAAGATGTAGAGAGTTGATTTATCCATAAATTTTGTTGCACGGTTGTTTTTAGCACCTACCTATTTACGTTTGTTTTTTATATATACAGTTGCAAGAAAAAGTATGTGAACCCCTTGGGATTACGTGGAGTTTTGCATGAATTGGGCATAAAATGTGCTCTGAACGTCATCTAAGTCACAACAATAGAAGAACACAGTCTGCTGAACATAATACTACACAAACATTAGATGTTGCCATGGTTTAATTGCACATAACATATAAACATTCACAGTGCAGGGAGGAAAAAGTATGTGAGGCCCTAGCTTAATGACTTCTCCCAGAGCTAAATGGAGCCAGGAGTGAGCCAACCTTGACTCCAATCAGTGTGATGATATTGGATGTGTTGCTGACAGCTGTCCTGCCCTTAAAAAACACACACCTGTTTTGGGTTTACTGGTTTCAAGAAGCACTGTCTGATGTGAACCATGCCTCGCAGAAAAGAACTCTCAGAAGACCTGCGATCAAGAATTGTTGACTTGCATGAAGCTGGAAAGGGTTACAAAAGTATCTCCAAAAGCCTTGATGTTCATGTGTCCACGGTAAGACAGACTGTCTACAAATGGAGAAAGTTTAGCACTGTTGCTCCTCTCCCTAGGCGTGGTCGTCCTGTAAAAATGACTGCAAGAGCACAGCGCAGAATTCTGCATGAGGTAAAGAAGAATCCCAGAGTGTCAGCTAAATCTCTGGCACATGCTAACATTTTTGTTGACACATCTGCAATAAGGAAAACATTAAACAAGAATGGAGTACATGGGAGGACACCACGGAGGAAGCCATTGCCGTCCAAAAAGAATATTGCAGCATGTTTGAAGTTTGCAAAAGAGCACCTGGATGTTCCACAGCACTACTGGCAAAATATACTGTGGACAGATGAAACCAAGATTGAGTTGTTTAGGAAGAACACACAACACTATGTGTGGAGAAAAAAAGGCACAGCACACCAACATCAAAACCTCATCCCCACTGTAAAACATGGCGGAGGGAGCATCATGGTTTGGGGCTGCTTTGCTGCCTCAGGGCCTGGACGGATTGTTGTCATTGATGGGAAAATGAATTCCAGAGTTTATCAAGACATTTTGCAGGAAAACGTACGACCATCTGTCCGCCAACTGAAGCTCCGCAGAGGATGGGTGATGCAACAGGACAATGACCCAAAGCATACAAGTAATTCAACAAAACAATGGCTGCAACAGCACAGAATACGCCTTCTGGAGTGGCCCAGTCAGAGTCCTGACCTCAACCCGATTGAAATGCTGTGGCATGAACTTAAGAGAGCGATTCACACCAGACATCCCAAGAATATTGCTACACTGAAACAGTTTTGTGAAGAGGAGTCGTCCAAAATTACTCCAGATCGTTGTGCAGGTCTGATCTGCAACTACAGGAAACGTTTGGTTGAAGTTATTGCTGCCAAAGGAGGGTCAACCAGTTATTGAGTCCAAAGGTTCACATACTTTTTCCTCCCTGCATTGTGAATGTTTACATGTTATGTGCAAATAAACCATGGCAACATCTAATGTTTGTGTAGTATTATGTTCAGCAGACTGTGTTCTTCTATTGTTGTGACTTAGATGACGTTCAGAGCACATTTTATGCCCAATTCATGCAAAACTCCACGTAATCCCAAGGGGTTCACATACTTTTTCTTGCAACTGTATATATATATATATATATATATATATATATACACATACTGTAATATATATATGTATATATAGCACCCCTCTAGCTAGCCAGGGGACGATAGCTAGTTTTTTTTTTGTTCGAGGTTGGATACCAGCCTTTTATGAGTCATCCTGGAGATAGGCAGCCAGGTAACTGCAGGTCAAGGCTGAGGGCTCTGCAGGTCAATTCCCTGATACCTCCCTATGCTCTAGAAGCTTGAGACATTTCTAGAAGGCAGTGGGTGGGGCGAAGGAGGGGCTGCTCTGCATACTCAGGGGACTCTGACCAATCCCCAAGCAGGATGCTTGACATGGGGTTAGGGCAGCCCTTAAAATGTTACTAAACCCAGGACCCTACATTCACTATATCCTGTCTCTCACAGTACACAGAACATGGAAATGCAATTACTGTAGTAAATATAAACTGCTAAATACCTTTTCTCAGCAGTTAGAGCAGTCTTGTGACTTCTATCAGTGTCCAGCCGATCACTGTTTACAGCTTGTGGGAGGAAATTTCATTCTACTCTAGGAGGATTGCAAGACCCCTGACCTCAATCTGGACAGTGCTGATTTGCCCTATGCTGATCACATGCACTCTCCCAAGAAAAAGAAAACATCTCTAGCAATACACACCAAACTGAGCATGTGCAGAGTGTCTCCACACATGTCTTATCAGGAGATAAGAGGGGGGCACTGGAAGAAGGGGAGGATCAGAGAAGACAGGAACAAACAGTGTTTTTACACAATGCAGAAGATTAACCCTTAGATTCCACAGTGAGTATAATAAACATGCTTTAATGCATATACAAACTGACTTTACTGTTGTGGGTTTAGTAACACTTTAAGTATGGGAGATCCTGACCAGCAAGTGGTCAGTGTCGTTGAAAGATGGAGTGAGAGGCTGGAGTGTGCAGGAGCTGGGAAGGAGGATCTCTCAGCCTCAACCGTTCCCTGAGAGAGGACAGCCTGGGAAGCAGGGAAGGAGCCAGCCCAGCGTAAGGCCTAAAGGCAGCTACCAACCTACAAGCTTACAGGAGAGGACTGAGTGAGTAATCCTGGACCTCCTGGGCCAGATAAGGGGAGAGGGCAGTCAGGTGGCAAACCCAACTAGCTCCTCATCTGGGGACACTTGCCTAGCGGGCAATTTCACCCCCTTCCTGCCCAGGCCATTTTTCAGCTTTCAGCGCTGTCGCACTTTGACAATTGCATGGTCAAGCAACACTGTACCAATATGAAAAATTTTTTTTTTTTGAGACAGATAGAGCTTTATTGTGGTGGTATTTATTCACCTCTGGGTTTTTTATTTTTTTGCTAAACAAACCAAAAACAACTGAAAATTTTGAAAAAAAAATTTTTTTCTTAGTTTCTGTTATAAAATTTAGTAAATAAGTAATTTTTCTCCTTCATTGATGTGCGCTAATGAGACTGCACTGATGGGCACTGATAGGCGGCACTGATGGGCATTGATGAGGAGGCACTGGTTGGTGGCACTGATGGGCATTGACGGGGATCACTGATGGGCATTGAAAGGCAGCACTCACATATGGCACTGATAGGCGGCACTGATAGGCAGCACTGATAGGTGGCACTGACTGGCACTGTTAGGCGGCACTGACTGGAACTGTTAGGCGGCACTGATGGGCACTGATAGGTGGCACTGACGGCCACTGACTGGCATCACTGATAGGCAGCACTGACTGGCACTGATATGTGGCATTGATGTGCACTGATAGTTGTGACTGATAGGCGTCATTGATGTGCACTGGTAGGCACTGATAGGTGTCATTGATGTGGCACTGGTGGGCACTGGCAGGTGACATTGATGGACACTGACAGGTGGCATTGATGAACACTGACAGGTGGCACTGATGGGGCTACACTGATCTTCAGGGCACTGATCATCAGTGCCCTGATGATTAGTGTACATGTCTCCTCTGAGGAATGCCAATTACCGGCTCTCCTCATAAGCTGACAGCTTGACAGCTCATGAGGAGAGGAATGCCAATATCCGGCATTTCCTTATTTACATGCGAACAGCTGTGATTGGACACAGCTGATCACATGACAGAGCCGACGTCATCGGCTCTTTCCACTGATCAGTGATCCGCTGTGTCCCAGGCACACCGCGAACCATCAATCGCCATGCTGTGCACCCCCGGGGGGGCGCAGTTAGAGTGGGAGGACGTCTTATGACGTCTGTGCATGCTTTAGAGGGGTGGGGAAGGCACCATTAGAGAGGGAGAGATTGAAGATGTGAGTGAGGGAGCATAGGACAGAAGAAGAGGGTGACTGTGGTAGTTGCGAGGGGACAGGATCCAGGGGGCATGTGGTGAGACGGGCTTCTGAGAAAACTTTAGTGACCTCTTTGGTAGTAGCAAGGTCACAAGAGGAAAGTGTTGAGGGAGGTTTAGTATAAGGTATGCCAAGTGGGATAGATGTCTGTGCAGTGGCAATGCCCCTAAGAATCAATCTTGTTTTTGAAATTATTTGAAATCTCGTAAACAGTGAGTTACTGGGTGGAGGTGGAGAAAGTAGAGAGTTAAACGTAGAGAAGAGACGATGAGGACTGGATGACAAGGTATTAATAAGAGTGACAATGTAGGCTTGTTTGGAAGCATGAAGGGAGGAATTGTATGTTAAGAAAGCAGATTTATATAGGGTGAATGCTTGCTGAGATTTGGTTTTGCGGCACAATCTCTCCAGTGCATGACTATGTCGCTTAAGATTTCTGGTGTTGTCAGTCTACCATGGTTGTAATGGTCGGGGCCTGATACTCCATGTAGTTAGAGGAGCAAGTGAGTCTAGTGTGGATGAAACCAAACTGTTGTAGACAGCAGTGGCCAGGTCAGGGCAGGACATGGGAGAGATTCTGTGATAGAGGTGGTCAGTTGTAGAGTGGAAAGGAGCAGGGTTTAAGTTGTGAAAGTTTCTGCGGGTAATTGTTTGCTGCTTGGAGGGATAAGTGTTTGAAGATGAGGGCACTGTGAAGGTGATGAGATTGTGATCAAAGAGTGGAAAGAGGGTGTTTGTGAGGTTGTAGGGAGTGCAAAGATGGGAGAAAACAAGGTCTAATGTTTACTTACCCATCCCTAAAATATTTCAGTTTGTTTTTCAATTCAGTTGTTCAATTTTTAGGTCACATTAAAGGTGGAAAAAGTTCGGAAATTATTTATATCTTTGTCTCACTTTTTTACATCACAGAAACCTGACATTTTAACAGGGGTGTGTAGACGTTTTATATCCACTGTATGGATATATATATACAGCTGTGTTCAAAATAATAGCAGTGTGTTGAAAAAAGTGAATAAAGCTCAAAATCCTTCTATTAGCTTTTATTTCCATACACATAAATGCATTGGGAACACTACACATTCTATTCCAAATCAAAACATGAAGAAAAATATATCAAATTTGTGTTCCTCTAAAAAAATTTAAGAAAATGAATATTAGACTGTTCAAAAAAATAGCAGTGTTTGTATTCTTCTTTACAAACTCAAACATTCACTATATAAACTGAAAAATGTTTGAAGATTTTGCTTTCCTTTGAATCACTTAATTAATATTTAGTTGTATAACCACTGTTTCTGAGAACTGCTGTACATCTGTGTTGCATGGAGTCAACCACGTCTGGCACCTGTGAACAGGTATTCCAGCCCAGGATGATTGGACTACATTCCACAGTTCTTCTCTATTTCTTGGTTTTGCCTCAGAAACTGCATTTTTGATGTCACCCCACAAGTTTTCTATTGGATTAAGATCTGGGGATTGGGCTGGCCACTCCATAACGTCAATCTTGTTGGTCTGGGACCAAGATGTTGCACGTTTACTGGTGTGTTTGGGGTCGTTGTCTTGTTGGAACACCCATTTCAAGGGCATTTCCTCTTCAGCATAAGGCAGCATGACCTCTTCAAGTATTCTGATGTATTCAAACTGATCCATGATCCCTGGTATGCGATAAATAGGCCCAACACCGTAGTATGAGAAACATCCCCATATCATGATGCTTGCGCAACCATGCTTCACTGTCTTCACAGTGTACTGTGGCTTGAATTCAGTGTTTGGGGGTCGTCTGACAAACTGTCTCCGGCCACTAGACCCAAAAAGAACAATCTTACTTTCATCAGTCCACAAAATGTTGCATCATTTCTCTTTAGGCCAGTCAATGTGCTCTTTGGCAAATTGTAACCTCTTCAGCACATCTTTTTTTCAACAGTGGGACTTTGCGGGGGCTTCTTGCAGATAGCTTGGCTTCACATAGGTGTCTTCTAATTGTAACAGTACTCACAGGTAACTTTAGACCTTCTTTGATCTTCCTGGAGCTGATTGTTGGCTGAGTCCTTGCCATTTTGGCTATTCTTCTATCCTTTTGAATGGTAGTTTTTCGCTTTCTTCCACGTCTTTCAGGTTTTGGTTGCCATTTTAAAGCATTTGCGATCATTTTAGCTGAGCAGCCTATCATTTTCTACACTTTTTTATATGTTTTCCCTCTCCAATCAACTTTTTAATTAAGGTACGCTGTTGTTCTGAACAATGTCTGGAACGACCCATTTTCCTCAGAATTTCAGAGAGAAATGCACTGTAACCAGCATGTACAACATTTGCTGCCTTCCTTCCTTAAATAAGGGCAATAATTGCCACCTGTTTTTCAAAGAATGAATGACCTCACTAATAGAACTCCACACTGCTATTATTTTGAACATGCCCCTTTCAATCAGTGATTCAATTACACAGAATCGGCAGCATGCATGTCATGACTGTTGGGTCTGTTGGATTTCTATTACTCTACTACACCTGCTAGTAAATTATTTGCCATGTAGAAATATCATTTCTACCAAAAACAGTGATTGATCAGGTTAGTGATGTCTGACTGCTATTATTTTGAACACAACTATATATATATATATATATATATATATATAGTTATATATATTCTATTTTCATCTTCACTGGCATAGATCTTTATCAAGTAAAACATGTCAGGTCCATGCCAAAGCTTTCCATGGTTTGTAATGTTGCAAATGCAACCCTGAAAAATGTTTACGCTATTAACCAATGAACTGTATATGTAGACAAAATGTAGTAGGGAATTAGATTTGTATGTCATCCATCCTTTGCAGATAAAGCAGGAGTATAGCACTTTTTGTTCCATTTACCATTGAAGAATTGCTAAAATTATTTTTTTGAGTTGCTGGATTAGAACATGTTTCTGGTTCTTTACATAATTTATGAACAGCAATTTGTACAGTAAAATGGCATTACTATAAATCTGTTTGCAGATATCAGCACTCGCATGCTTAGGCTCAGAGTAGGTGAATGCATGGTATTGTTTACAGGGAAGTATTTTCTATGCTGTTTGCTTGGAACCCTAATAATGTAATCTACACTTTAGCAGCTCAGTAAGCTTACTTTGTTAGGTTTTAGGGCTCCAGTATATAAGAGTTCTTTGCTGCGGAATGGCGTGTGATGAAAAATCAATGTTGGTCTGCCACATCCAATATCAGGCTTTACAGGAGATTGTGACTTTTCAAGCAGATTGCTGAGACTCATGATCAGTAGAGAACAATTGCACATACTGCAGTTGTCCATGTGTAGTACTACCCCTTTAGGGATTGCTTATGAATTAGGTCCCCTATAGTCCTGCACAGCCAGTCATTCAGCATTTTCCACACAAGCTTTCAACTGGAGACAGATACCAGTACTTGAGCGTTTGTTTTGTTATTTTATTGAGGGAACTAGAACTTGGATAAGGTAAGCGGGAAGGGGGGGGGGTATAGGATTCCCAAGGGAACCGGTATCTGAGGATAACTTCCTGAACTATTCACAAGCTTCTCTCTGTTGGACTGCTAGCCAGCATCTCCTAGTTGTACCACCCCAGACTGTCTTCACCCAGCAATCTGGAGACTTTCTTCCTGAGCAGGGGATCTGGCTTCTGTCCATTTAATTGAGGTGAACAGTCACTAGTAGGGGGCTAAGGTGGTTTTCCATCAGAGTGCTCCTTCCCCTATCCGCCCAGGGGGTGCAGATGTACTCACTCAGATCCTCTCCTGTACCACTTGCGGGTTGGCTGCTGCTACCAGGCCTATCACCTGGGCTGCTCCATCTCTGCCTTACAGGTGGTCCTCTCTCAGGGTCTAGTGAGCTCTAAGCTTTCCTCCTCTCCAACTCCAGGTTTGCAGGCAGGATCCATCCCTCTAGGCCTCCTGGCAGCCACCTTCCTCCAGCCTCACATCTTCCACCGAACTTTCCACATTTTAACATCTCACTCCCCCTACTGAGCAGGCTCTTACAATTTTAAGGGAGACCCCTTGACAAGCCTTCTGTTGGGGATTGGCTGAAGTCCCTCAAGAGTGCAGCCAGCCACTCTGAAAGCCTCAGAGCAGAGGGAAATTTCAGAGGAGCTGGCCTACAGAGTCTCTCAGCCCTGACCACAATTGGATCCCTCTGGCTATCTCAACTGAGCTGCTAATCAGATTCTGAATAACCATTAGGGTCTAGCGCCCCTTATCTGAACTAGGAGGGTGCTACACATGATTACTATGGGCCCCAACAACAACGCTGTAGCAGGCCACAATCATTTATATTTACTGCAAGGACCTATATCAACTGTGGGAGAGCAGTGCTGATTTTCAATCAGTAGAAAAACTGCCAAACACACCTTTAAACTCACAGGAATTCTGTACCAATTCTCATAAATTCCTACATTTGTCACTGGCTGTTCTACAACAAGTGCATTGAAGAAAATTTGTCTTGAGGGATTATGGAGGCTGTAGTAGCTGAATGCTCCTCTCCTGAAAATGCTAGTTTCCTGGCTATCGTGGCAACCCAGTTACTTTAGTATTTCTGAGTCACTGATCCGGAATGTGTATGCAGATTAGCAGTTCAGACTTTCTGATCTGCATTCTTGTTCCAGGCCATTGTCTCAAAAAAAACAAAGTCAGAAAGGTGTTTTCAGAAGGTTAGCAATGGCAGCCTCAGTATTTCTCTCAAGTCAGCTTTCAATCCACTGAAACAATACAGAGGTGGTTATATTTGCCTATTGTAGTGTTTCCCAGTCCAGTCCTTAAAGCGGAGTTCCACTCACGCTGTCAAAAAATAAAAAGTCAACAGCTACAAAAACTGTAGCTGCTGACTTTTAATAAACAGCCACTTACCTGTCCCTCGGTCCCGGGGTGTGTCCCCCGCACCCCGTTTCACCGGTCGTCCTGTATTCCAGAAGGCCGGCATCTTCAGTGTGGGCACCCGGCTGTGACAGCTTGCGGCTTCACAGCCGGGTACCCACTGCGCATGCTTAAGTAGCGCTATGCTTCGTAAATGGTCCTGTAGTCCTCTGGGACCTGTCACGTCTCCCAAAAGACTACAAGGAGGGAGGGAGGGAGGACACCTTCCGCTTCTGATCGTTTAGGCGATCGGATCGGAAGTGGAAGCGGGTACCTGTCAAATTTGGGTACCCGCTCCCCCCCCACTCCCAAAAGGTGCCAATCCTTAATGGGGAGCAGTCCTTAAAGCAGAACTTCCCCTTTTGGGTGGAGCTCCGCTTTAAAGTTAACTTGAACGCAAAAAGTGAAGATTTTATATGTCATAAAAAAAATCTAGAAGTTAATTGTGTCTAAGGAGTACCCTGGAAATGTCTTGAATTCCTCTTGAAAAATATTGTGGTTGTGTGTAGTTGCTCCTGTGCATACAGGGGGTATTTACTAAAACTGGAGAGTGCAAAATCTGGTGCATCTTTGCATAGAAACCAATCAGCTTCCAGGTTTTATTATCGAAGTTTAATTGAAGAAGCTGATGTTTGAATCTGATTGGCTACCATGCACATCTGCACACCTGCTCCAGGTTTATTATTATTATACAGTATTTATATAGCGCCAATAGTTCGCTCAGCGCTGTACATTACAATGGGAGACAATACATGAGACAGTACAATACTAATACAGTGTGATACACGAGGGGTTCGAGGGCCCTGCTCTTTCGAGCTTACAATCTAGGAGGGAGGGGGTAGTGGTACAGGAGGAAATAGCTGTGGGGGATGGAGTGGTGGGAAGAGAGGAGGAGATTGGCAGTTAGCAGGGAGCGGGGTAGGCTTCCCTGAAGAGGTGGGTTTTCAGGGTGCGCCTAAAGGAGAGGAGAGTAGGTGATAGTCTGATGGATTGTGGTAGGGAGTTCCAGAGGATGGGTGATACCCTGGAGAAGTCCTGGAGAAGAGCATGGGAGGAGGAGACCAGGGAGCTAGAGAGAAGGAGGTCTTGTGAGGAGCGGAGAGTGCGTTTTGGGTGGTATTTGGATATTAGGTCGGAGAAGAAATGCCCGCAGCGAAAACAAGAAAAGAATTAGCGCAGGGCAGGCATGACTAGGCCCAGAGTGGGAAGGAGGACGTGTAAGGGTTAATGATAGTTTAGGGGGTTGGTAAAGGATAGCTGGGGGAGCTGGTTGGTAGAGTGAGAGTGTAGGTGGGGTCTTCTGCACCTTAGGGTGGGGTGTACTGGTGAGGGGCGTCAGTCGGAGCTGGACGTGAGAGAGAGAGCTTCCCTCCCGCCCTCCCTGTTTGGTGAGTGTGTAATCCCCCCGGGGGGGGTATTTTGGTTCCTGGGCGGTGGTTGGTCTTTGGAGGCGGTTCTTATCTTGGAGGTACAAAAATGGTGTGGGACCCATCGTTGGTATGGTGTGCCCGGGAACATTCCAGTTAACCAAGGTTTAACTGGAAGGTGGTGGTGCTGCACTGCGGAAGGTATGGTTGTCTCCGAGCTGGTTGGTTGCGGCTGGAGGCCTAGTGTAATATGGTTGTCCGCAGGTGCATTTCGGATCGTTTTTGGGGTGCCTTCAAAGACCAACGACAACTCTTTATGTTTATGTTATAAGGAATGGTTGATGTGTTTAAATTTGATTTGTTAATAAAAGGCCGTGTTGGCCATTTTACGCCAAAAAAATTGGTGTTATGTTTTCTGTAAGTATAGTAAGTACCCCTTGATATGGAAGGGTAATGGTGGTGTAGTGGGGTCTGGATGAACCTATCTCTGGTGCACTAGTCATGTAGTTTGGGGCGATATTATGGACAGCTTTGTACGTCAGTGTTAGCATTTTGAATTTAATCCGTTGGGCAATCGGGAGCCAGTGGAGGGACTAGTAAAGTGGAGGTTTAGTAAATCTCCCCCACAATGTCATATCTGCAGTGTGAGACCTACTATAAGAAGATTTGGAGTGAGATTTGGTCAGTGTTGTACTGGTTTATCTTTACCTTGCTGGAGGTTCTGGCATGAGGGAGCAAAGCCTTGCCACTAAGGTTACCACTCCATACAGAGGCACAGTGCAGAACAAGTCATAGTAAGTCAGTAATGGGCAAAGATCAGCCTCCAAGAGATCATAGACAATACTGGTGCTGTAGCAGTGTCCATTTACTTATCATACTCAGATGGAGGCCCAGGCCCCTTTGACTCCTTGTCTAATGACTTCCTGGGTTCCTGGACATGCCCAGGGAAAATACGTTTTTCTGCTTCCTTCATTCAACAGCTCAGACCCGATGGGGCAGAAGTAGTTGGTCAACTGAGCTGTGGCCAGGTGAGAGACCCTCTACTGTCAGAATTAGCATGTGGGCAGCCAGGCCAGAGTCTAATAGCACACAGCTTCTCGAGAAGACCCAGGTACTGTGGGGAGCCCCATCCCAATTGCTACCAGAGTACTTCAGGATTTTGATCCCTCCAGCTGTACACCTGTGGTACCAGAACTAGAGTTGTTTGTGTTCTGAACTGTTTAACCACTTGCCCTCCAGAGGATTTACCCCCCCCCCCTGACCATTTTTTGCGATACAGTGCAGCCTTACTTTGACAATTGCGTGGTTATGCAATGCTGCACCAAAATTAAATTTATTCCATTTTTTCCCACAAATGGATCTTTCTTTCAGTGGTATTTGATGGCCTCTGTTTTGTTTTTGTTTTTTTGCGCCATAAACAGAAAAAGACCAACAATTTTGAAAAAAACCCAACATTTTTAACTTTTTTGCTATAGAACATATCCAGTATAAAAATTAAAAAAATCTAATTTCGTCATAAATTTAGGCCAAAATGTATTCTGCTACATGTCTTTGCTAAAAAGAAATCCCAATACGTGTAAATTAATTGGTTTACATGAAAGTTATAGATTCTACAAATTGTGGTATGTATACTGAGATTTTTTTTTTTACTACTAGTAATACTAGTAATGGCAGTGATCAGCGACTTATAGTGGGATTGCGGCAGGCATTCTGACACTGGGGTGGGGGGGGCAAACTAACTGCCACTGACATCCCAAATAACCCCAGGTTCACACCTAACCGTTTTCTGCAGCGTTTTGCAGAAACGCAGTACAGTACATGATTTCCTATGAAACAGGTTCACATCTCTGCGTTTTCACCCGGTGAGTTTTTTGGAAAGAGGGAAACTTTGTGTTTTTTGGTTCTATAGATTTCAATGAGAATGCGGCACAAAAGCATGTATTGCGTTTTTGATGGGTTTTGCGTTTACAATCTGTCTATCAACAAGAAAAAAAAACGTGGCAAAAACGCAATGCAGAAATGCCTCATAAGCAATAGCATAGGTGTGAACCTAGCCTAATACAGTGATCAGTGATAATAAAAAGCACTGACACTATACTAATGACACTGGGCAGGAAGGGGTTAACATCTGGGGCGATCAAAGGGTTAACTGTGTGCTCTTTTACTTTGTTGTCTGTGTGTGTTTTAGTATATAAGCGTGCTACTTTGTATTGCTCTGCAGAGCAATACAAAGCAGCATGCTGGTGCTGACAGGGCAGAAATCTGTATTGTTTAAATTCAGATCTCTCCCCTGTCTTTGTTCCTCGTTGGGTGCCGGCAGGGAATCTCAGTCCGGGACCCTATGATCGAAAGCTGTAGCCACCAATGGCGGCGCAGGCAGGGCGGTGTGCGCCCCTACCCCGAAATACAAAATCACGTATATATACGTGATCAGGGGCGGACTGACAACTCATGGGGCCCCCGGGCAATAGGGAATCATGGGGCCCCTGTGTCTTTACCCAAACTCAAAAAAGCCTATGAAAAAGGTACCAGGGGCATTTCATGGGGCCCCCTACTGACCCCGGGCCCTCGGGCAATGCTCGAGTTTCCAAATGGTCAGTCTACCCCTGTATGTGATTTTGCTCAGCCCTGCCACCCTGTAGCAGTAGTTCTGCTATAGGGCGGGCGTGAAGTGGTTAAGGCTGCATGCATACTAGTGTATTTTTTTTAAGTGCAAAAAACCCCAGTTTAAAAAAATGCTGGTAATTTTTTTGTAGCGTTCAGAAGTATTTAGGAGCATTTTGGAGTGTCAGCGTTTTATTAGCATTTTTACAGTACATGCATGTGGAGGGAAAGAAAAGCTAGAAAAAAGCTGATAGGAGCGTTTTAGTAGCGTTTAGGAACATTTAGCTTTTTTTTCTGCTGGAAAAACATTCCAAAAAACTCTACAAAAAC
The DNA here is from genome assembly GCF_062004578.1 of Staurois parvus. Lineage (NCBI taxonomy): Eukaryota > Metazoa > Chordata > Amphibia > Anura > Ranidae > Staurois > Staurois parvus. The sequence continues at coordinate 5,709,912 of NW_028318190.1, read as the reverse complement.
TATTTTTTTTCTGCTCCTAGACGCTGAAGCTCCAAAAACGCTAATAGCTTAAAGTAGTGTGCATTGACACATAGGATAACACTATAATCTTATAGAGACTATGTTATGTAGCCATATGTTACCCTGAGTAACAAGGACATTGCAGTAAAGTGTCCATGTTTGTGCAGCTTTTAGTGTTACTAAACCCACAACAGTACAATCAGTCTGTATATGCAGTAAAGCATGCTTGTTATACTCACTGTGGAACCTAAGGGGTTAATCCTCTGCATTGTGTAAAAAAAAAAAAGGCTGTTTGGTCCTGACTTCTCTGATCTTCCCCTTCTTCCAGTGACCCCATCCTCTTATCTCCTGGTATTGTATGGAGTCGCTCAACACATGCTCAGTTTGGTGTGTATTGCTAGGGAGGTTTTTTTTTCTTGGGAGAGTGCATATGATCAGCACAGGGCCAAGCAGCACTGTCCAGACAAAGGTCAGGGGTTCTGCATCCTCCTAGAACAGAAAGAAAACTCCTCCTATAAGCTTTAACCAGTACTCTGCTGAACACTGATAGAAGTCACAAGACTGCTATATACTGCTGATGAAAGAATGGTATTTAGCAGTTTATATTTACTAAAATAATTGCATTTCCATGTTTTGTGTACTGTGGGAGGCCAGATATAGTGAATGCAGGGGCCTGGGTTTAGTAACACTTTAACTGCTCTGCAGTATATGCATGCTCTTTGCCATCCTGCACCTCTTTTGCATTATTGCTTCTAACTTTGCCCTGTTTTGTATACTGCAAGTTACAGTAGGTCTGTTTGATTATTCACCAATTACCCATTCTTTTGTCTTTTTTGCATAGATCCCAGAGTTCATTTCTTCTGTAAGTTACATGAACAATTCATACCTTTGTAGATATGTACAGAGGAAATTCAGTTATATTGCTAAGACTATATAATGCGGATGGGTTTTCCTGATGGGCCGAAGTTTGCTTTATGAATGGCCGTGCTGGCACCCTACCACCCAATATCCTACAGCTGGAAATCATTGACTGAACAGTGGCTGCATCCAGTCAGATGCAACTGCTGTTTAGGTACTCTGGCAGCTGCTTGGGCTAGACATGTACATAACAGAATAATTAGTTTCATTTAATTTTGTATTTGTTTCTTATGTTAATTATTTTGTTTCAACATATTTGCTATGCTAGAATGATTCGTTTTTGGAATACAATTCATATATTTGAATTCCTTTCGTATATTCTTTATTTTCAAACATGTTTTATTTTATTTATAAATTCAAATTTTGAAAGATGGCTATATTTGTTCTGTTGTATTTTTTTCTATTCTATTTTATTGTATTCTTTTTCTATTCTACTCTATTATATTCTGTAATTTTCCTTTTTTATTCTATTCTACTGTATTCCTATATTTTATATTTGATTCTATTCTTTTTTTATCTATTCTATTCTTGTATATTCTGGTCCATTCTATTTTATTCATTTCTATTCTGATTTATTCTATTTTCTATTATGTTCCTTTATATTCTATTCTAATTTGTTTTAAACTTTCTATTCTATTCTGTTTTATTCTTTTCTATTTTATTCTTTTATTTCCTATTCTATTCTGTGTTATTCTAATCTAGTCTATTCTATTCTTTTATTTTATGTTTTATGCTATTCTATTCCTTTATTTTCTATACTGTTTAATGCTATTCTGTTCAGCAGCCTAAGCTTGGGTTCACATATATGTGGTGCGGTATATTGCATGTGATTCGCACAGGAACAGTAACACATTCCTGTTCAAATCACATGCGATTCGTGTGCGGTGCGATTGGAGCCATACATTTTGCACTGCACTCACACTAAAATGGTGCAGGACCCTTTTTTGGTCCGCACTAGAATCGGATTGCATAGGTTTCCATACCTATGCGATCCAATTCTGCACATCGCACCACATTTTGCGGACCGTTTTTGGGGTGTTGTTAACTTAACATATACACCCGTAGCGGTTCACATGAACGGAGTGCGATTCTGATGCGGTGTGGAATTCACACAGAAAACCCTGCGATTTCTGCACCGCATCAGTGTGAACCAGTGCTTAATAGGAATCATCATGTTATTCCACTTTTATATCTTACTGTATTTATTGGAATATGTTTCCATTTCGAATTTAAACTAATTTTTTAATTCAAATTAATTTTGAATTTGGATAATTCGTTTGGGTTATAATTTGTCAGATTCGTTGAAATTCATTACTATTGTGATTTGGAAATTTGGAAAATCCAAATCTCTGAATAACTAAAGTTTTGTTCAGATTTTGATTCAAAACAAATTGCACATGGCTAGTTGGCACGGGCTGCCAGAATTTAATAACTGCCACTGCAGATTTATCCATGCCTACTGTATAGCATGGTTGGAGGACTCTGACTCTCATTCAGCCTGAACAAAAAATCTATCAGTGTATGGCCAGTTTTACAAACTCAGAGAGAATGTATTATCTCTTGAGAAGAGGAGATTAAGGGGGGATATAATCAACATTCAACATCACCAGCAAGGCTCCCATCATCCATCCACTACACATCTGCATCAGAGGCTGGTCAGTAGCTCTGAGGAAAGGGATTCGTCCCCGAAACGCGTCAGCCATTTGACCGCACTGACAGTTGGAACACCTTGCTTGCCGTTTTGGTAATCGTCATTATGCAAATGCTTTTTAGATACATGCTTTGTCTGTGAGTATGTTTTTATTTTTCACTCCTTTCAATAAACCTTGAATAATGCACTAGGTGTGTGCGCCACCTGTTTATTCTCTATATAATCAACATGTATAAATACATCAGTAGTTCATATAGTGAACTCAGAGTACAGCTATTCACCCTGAGGTCAACACAGAGAAAAAGGGGGCACTCTTTATGTCTGGAGGAAAATAAATTTAATCTCCAAACACGGAAAGGTTTCTTCACAGTAAGAGCTGTGAAAATGTGGAATAGACTCCTTTAAGTGTTGGTTCTGGCCAGCTCAGTGGATTGCTTTAAAAAAGGCCTGGATTGTTTCTTAGATACAAAGAATATACCCAGATACTAACATTTATAGGTAAAGTTGATCCAGGGAATATCGGATTGCCTCTCGTAGGATCAGGAAGGAATATTTTCCCCAGCAGGAGCAAATTGGATCACGCTGGTTTTTTTTGCCTTCCTCTGGATCAATTGTGGGTATAGGATTATAACTTTTTTTTTTTTAATGGTTGAACGGATGGACTTTTGTCTTTTTTCATCCAGACTTGCTATGTAACTATGTAATATTTCCCTCGGAAGAAGTCATTGGACGAAACGCGTCAGCTGTGGCCTTCCTGTGACGTCACTACTCATGCTGATGCACGTGTCCGGATCACGTGATCGAACTATTACCGTCTTGAATGCGGGCTGGCTGGTGAGACACAGGATGAGGAGACTGGAGCTCTGATATAACAAAACGCCTTGTTTTTATTTGCTCATTGTGAGTGTGATTTTAAGGGGGGTTTGTTTGGCAATAAATTTGTTGGATGATACTGCACTATGGCGAGTATTTTCTTTACCCACATGTGCTAATCTGGATATGAGAGGATCTTCTCTGGAGTTTGTTTGGTGATATGCTGGATACATAGGTGTCCATTTATGAACCAGCGGTAATAGATCGCTGCTCAGTTCTCCGGCATTCTCGGAGAACACAGTTCTCCTGTGAATGCAGTTTATGAAGCAGTTCTCTGAACGAAGGGAGAACGGTCTCCAAACGCTGGAGAACGGTCTACAAACTCTGGAAAACGGCTGATTTTACTATAATCTCGCGAGATTACAGTAAAAGATCAGTTTACTAAACAGAGGTAAATTATCTCTGCTTAGTTTGCGGTCCCTCTGATTCTCCAGCTCTGGGCTGGAGAATCTGGAGGGAGAACACAGATCTCCAGTGAAGGGCTGACATGATCTCCTGAGTGTCATAAACTGTGAATGACCAGAGAATAGCTGAGATCCGTTGAATCGCAGCTATTCTCTGTGTCATAAACGGACACCATAGTAGTATGCTGAGTAATTACCAACACGAGGATCGTCCTTTGAAGTCTGTTTGGTGAATGCTGGATATATACTGACATGCTGGTTAATTACTAGCACATGGTGAGTGTGCATTTTGATGGGGTGTTTTTGAGCACTGAATACCACATTGCTTATGAAGGAGGATCTCATTACTTCATTTACTGAGGACCATGTTTATATGGACTTTTCTGAATGGACTATATTGAGATTCCCTATTTATTGATTTTTTGTTCGCACTATTAATATGCACTTATTTGGTGGTGGTTATATTTAGTTGTATGATTTGGTTTGCGCTATTTGTGATTTGTATATTTTTCACATTTTTATTATTAACTATGTAACATCATTGATTAAAATAACTTCAGTGATCAGTGGGTTTCAATGTAACACATTCTTTAGTATTGCCAGTAACATACTACCCCTTATACTGCAAACTTCCTAGTTATGTATTCCTAACAAGCAGTAATCTGTCACATTCAACCATGAGTATGCCTGTATGAAGATATTTTTAATAATGGCTGTCTGACATCAGACTAGGCAAGCAAATCTGATGATGAATGAACACTTACATGTAAGTGTAATATGTGCAGATACGTCAGGGGCACAATGTTTTTGGTGCCAGGACCTATAGAAAAAGATAAATGAGGTTGATAGTAAAATGTTTCTAGGGCCCTATAATACTTTCCCTGCAGTGGTGTTCTCATCCATTCTGTGCTCACAGTGGTATATTGTATATGGCACTGCAAGCTGCAGGCTGTTTACTGTTGCAGATGATTATTGCTGCAGTTAAAGGTCAGGGCAGTATTTCTGTTGAACCACAGGATTAGTCCTAATAGAAATTCATGCAAGATTCTTCTTCATGTATTCCCTGTTGTCGTCAGAATGATATTATTTTTGCCTTCGCCTTTTCCATTTGCATCCTGCTCCTTGGTTCTGTTCCAGGTAAATCACAGAACATTTGTTAAGAGATTTAATGGATTTATTGCCAAACCACTTTCTAGGGAATACAGAGTAAGGCACAGAAGCCTGCCTGTACACCTGTACCACATCCCTGATGAATATCATTTTTACTTCATGGCAAACAGTACAGCCAGAACCTCACTGGCACGCTATTATGTATAACTGTTGCGTGGCCTCATAAAAGAATTCCTTTTATATCTATGAGAATAAAATGTTCTAGTCCTTAAAGGAGTCTTTATACAGCACGTACTCTTTGCCGCCAAACAGAACACATGACCCAAAGCAAATCTGGCATTGTGACAACCTTTTCTGTGAAAATAACTACTGTTGATGATGTTCCCTCATCTTTAACTGAATAGATATAGACAGATAATGGCAAATATTCACCTTAAATTAAATCCTTCCCTAATTCAAACCTGGTATTTAACTAACACTGATGGGAGTATAGAGTGTTTCAGACACAGTATGGAACAATATACACTATATTGCCAGAAGTATTTGAAGACCCCTCCAAATCATTGGATTCAGGTGTTCCAATCACCTCCATGGCACAGGTGTATAAAATCAAGCACCTAGTCCTGCAGACTGCTTCTATAAACATTTGTGAAAGAATGGGTCGCTCTCAAGAGCTCAGTGAAGTGTGGTACTGTGATAGGTTGCCACCTGTGCAATAAGTTCATTCATGAAATTTCCTTGCTACTAAATATTCCGCGGTCAACTGTTAGTGGTGTTATAACAAAGTGGAAGCAACTCAGCCACAAAGTGGTAGGCCACATAAAATGACAGAGCAGGGTCAGAGCATGCTGAAGCGCGCAGTGGGCAGAAGTCGCCAACTGTATGCAGAGCCAATAACTAAGGACCTCCAAAATTCCTGTGGCCTTCAGATTAGCACAACAACAGTGCATAGAGATCTTCATGGAATGGGTTTCCATGGCCAAGCAGCTGCATCCAAGCCTTACATCACCAAGTGTAATGCAAATCGTTGGATGCAGTGGTGTAAAGCACACCGCCACTGGACTCTAGAGCAGTGGAGACGTGTCTTCTGGAGTGAAGAATCACGCTGCTCTGTCTGGCAATCCGATGGACATGTCTGGGTTTGGGGGTTGCCAGGAGAACGGTACTTGCCTGACTGCATTGTGCCAAGTGTAAAGTTTGGTGGAGGGGGAATTATGCGTTGTTTTTCAGGGGTTGGGCTTGGCCCCTTAGTTCCAGTGAAGGAAACTCTTAAGGCATCAGCATACCAAGACATTTTGGACAATTTCATGCTCCCAACTTTGTGGGAACAGTTTAGGGATGGCCCCTTCCTGTTCCAACATGACTGCGCACCAGTGCACAAAGAAAGGTCCATAAAGACATGGATGAGCAAGTTTGGGGTGGAGGAACTTGATTGGCCTGCACAGAGCCCTGACCTCAACCCAACAGAACACCTTTGAAATGAATTAGAGCAGAGGCTGCGAGCCAGGCCTTCTTGTCTGACATCAGTGTCTGACCTCACAAATGCGCTTTTGGAAGAATGGTCAAACATTCCCATAGACACCCTCCTAAACACTGTGGACAGCCTTCCCAGAAGAGTTGAAGCTGTTATAGCTGTAAAGGGTGGACCAACTCAATATTGAACCCTATGGACGAAGACTGAGATGTTAAATTTATGTTCATGAAAGGCAGGCGTCCCAATACTTTTGGGAATATAGTGTAGTTGAGATACCTGCCTCACAAGGAATTAGACATGTGCATTTTGTTTTGTTCCAAATATTTTGATAGAAATTCGGACAAATTTTCTGTTATTCAGAGATTTGAATGTATCCAAATTATAACAGTAACAAATTTAAACGAATCTGAAATAACGAAACGAAATTCGGACGAAATTTGAATCGATCTTAATTCGAAGACACATTTGAACACAAATTTGTATTCGAAAACCAATTCAAATTTGAAAAGAAGACTAGAATAAAATAGAACAGAAAATAAAGAAATAGAAAAGTATAGAATAGAAAAGAATAGAGGAAAAAAGACCAGAATAGAAAATAAAAGAATAGAACAGAATACAGTAGAAAATAATAGAGTAAAACAGAACAAAATATAATATAAAATAAAGGAATAGAAAAGAGTAGAATCCATTAGAATAGAAAAGATTAGAATAGAAAATCAAACACTAGAATATAAAAGAATACAAATGAGTAGAATGGAAAATCAAAGAACAGAATAGAAAAATATACAAAAGATTAGAATAGAAAATCAAAGAATAAAATAGAAAACAATAGAATAAATTAGAATAGAATAGAAAATTAGAATAGAAAATCAAAGAATAGAACAGAAAATAATAAAGTAAAAAAGAGCAAAATAGAACAGAATATAAAGGAACAGAATAGAATCAATTAGAATAGAATAGAAAAGATTAGAATAGAGAATCAAAGAATATAATAGAATAGTATAGAAAAACAATTGAATAAATAGAATATAACTGCTTTGTGAAATTCGAATTTTGAACAGAATGATTTGGATTTGAACAGAATACATTAGAAAAGAATATAAAATAATAGAGAAGAATAGATTACAAAAGAATAAAATACTTTACAAAAAATTGTGAGGTGCGCTATGGTGACGGGAGTAGGCACTGTGAAATTTTGCTGAAATTTCCAATATGGTCACGCAACTCTTCATATAGCCCATGTACCATCAAAAACACATATGGATTGTGGATTGTAACGTTATCGAATCCGTTAGAATAATTTTAGAATCTGTTAAAAATTTCGAATTCGGTTGAATTTGAATAAACAAAACAAATTCCGAAAAACAAATTAAATTAATTTAACTAATCGAACAAAACGAAATTAGTCAAATAAAGAATCGAAACAAACACATTTTTTCATTTTGCACATGTCTACCAGGAATACACTAAGAGCTTGGACACCTACTAGATTGTAAAGACATAACATCAACCTTGTAGCTTTGATGTCATGTCCAATGAAGCAGTAATCAATTATTGTGTTAGTGCTACTGCTTCAAAATGACAGACTTACATTTGATTTATGTTTACAAGCATCAGATGGGTTTGGTTGGGTGAACTGGCCAAATGTTGCCAGTTTGTTTGCAAAGCTGTGAACAGGCTGATTTCTGAAGCTCACCCCTAGTGACCACATTGCAACAGTGTAAGTGGCTTATAGTGCATATAAAACCAAAATATACCGCAGCTTACCAGTTTTTAGACAATGTGCCTGCATTAGTTTCTTTTTTTATGGACCCTTCTTCTTTTAGCCACTTCAATACTGGTAATTTTCACCCCTTCCTGAGCAAGGACAATTTTCAGCTTTCAGCACTGTCACACTTTGGATGACATTTGCATAGTCATGCAATGTTGTACCCAAATTAAATTTTTTTCATCTTTTTCACACAAATAGAGCTTTATTTTGGTGGCATTTAACCACATCCTGACCGCCTTATAGCAGATATACTGCTACGGGGTTGCAGGGGTGCGCAAAATCACGTATATATACATGATTTGTATTTCCGAGTAGAGGGCGTGCGCGGGCCGTGTGCGCGCCCTACCCACACCGCCATTCATGCCCATGACTGTCAATCACTCCGGCCCGGCCGTGGATTCGCCAACGGCGCCCGTTGATTACCGAGCATCTCCGATGGGGAGGAGGTTTGCTTTGTTTACTAACAGTCCTCCTCTCTGTCCGCTTGGGCACACTGCTCTGGATGGCTGTGCACAGCACAGCCATCCAGAGCATTGTGCTTACAGTGAAGCACAGACACACTGCCCCCCAGTAAAACACTCCCAGCACACAGTTAACCCTTCGATCGCCCCTCATGCTAACCCCTTCCTGTCCAGTGTCATTAGTAATTTTTTGTAGCACTGATCACTGTATTGGTGTCACTGGGGATGTCAGTGACACCAAGTCAGTTCCCCACAGTGTCAGAATGCCTGCCGCAGTCCTGCTATAAGTCGTTGATTGCCGCCATTACTAGTAGAAAAAAAAAAATCCCAGTATCTATGCCGCCATTTGTAAACGCTATAACTTTTACGTAGACCAATTAATTTATATGTATTGGAATTTTTTTAGCAAAGACATGTAGCAGAATACATTTTGGTGTAAATTTATGCCAAAATTTGATTTTTAAATCTTTTTACTGGACATGTTTAATAGCAAAAAGTCAAAAATATAGTTTTTTTCTTAAAATTGTTGGTCTGTCTTTTTTTTAGCACAAAAAATAAAAACCGCACAGGTGATCAAATACCACCGAAAGAAAGCTCAATTCGTGGGAAAAAAAGGATGTGAATTTAATTTGGGTGCAGCATTGCATGACCACGCAATTTTCAATTAAAGTAACACAGCGCTGTAAAGCAAAAAAAGGCCTGGTCAGGAGGGGGGTAAATCCTCTGGAGGGCAAGTGGTTAATCACCAATGGGTTTTTTAGTTTTTGCTAAACAAACACAGACCAAAAATTAAAAAAAACAAACCCTTTTCTTTGTTTCTGTTAAAAATTTTGCAAATAAGTCATTTTTCTTCTTCACTGATGTGCGCTAATGAGGCACTGTTGAGTTTGCACTGATGAGTCTGCACTGATGAGATGACATTGATGGCCACTGATGAAGAGTAACTGATGAGGCTGCACTGATACAGTGGAACCGATAGGCATTGATAAGCGGCACTGATAGGCACTAATATGCTGCACTGATAGGCACTGATATGCTGCACTGATGGGCACTGATATGCTGCACTGATAGGCACTGATATGCTGCACTGATAGGGTTGCATTGATGGGCACTGATATGCTGCACTGATGGGGCTGCACTGATGGACATTGATATGCTACACATATGGGCACTGATATGCTGACTGATAGGCTGGACTGATGGGCACTGAAATGCTGCACTGATGGGGCTGCACAGATGGGCACTGATATGCTGACTGATGGGACTGCACTGATATGCTGCAATGATGGGGCTGCATTGATGGGCACTGATATGCTGACTGATGTGACTGCACTGATGGGCACTGATATGCTGCACTGATGGGCACTGATATGCTGCACAGATGGGCACTGATATGCTGCACAGATGGGGCTGCACTGATGGGCACTGATATGCTGTACTGATAGGGTTGCATTGATGGGCACTGATATGCTGTACTGATAGGGTTGCATTGATGGGCACTGATATGCTGCAATGATGGGGCTGCATTGATCGGCACTGATATGCTGCACTGATGGTGCTGCACTGATGGGCACTGATATGCTGCACAGATGGGCACTGATATGCTGACTGATTGGACTGCACTGATATGCTGCAATGATGTGACTGCACTGATGGGCACTGATATGCTGCACTGATGGGGCTGCACTGATGGGCACTGATATGCTGCACTGATGGGGCTGCACTGATGGGCACTGATATGCTGCACTGATAGGGTTGCATTGATGGGCACTGATATGCTGCAATGATGGGGCTGCATTGATCTGCACTGATATGCTGACTGATGGGACTGCACTGATGGGCACTGGTATGCTGCACTGATGGTGCTGCACTGATGGGCACTGATATGCTGCACAGATGGGCACTGATATGCTGACTGATGGGACTGCACTGATGGGCACTGATGTACTGCACTGATGGGGCTGCACTGATAATCAGGGCACTGATGGTCAGTGCCCTGATTATCAGTGTAAATGTCCCTGTCACAGGAAAGCCAGTTATCAGCTGTCCTTTCCTCAGACAGCGACAGCACAGAGGAAAGGAAATGATGATAACAGACACTTGTATACATGTGATCAGCTGTGATTGGACACAGCTGATCACATGGTAAAGAGGCAGCGTCAATGGCTCTTTACCCTGATGGTTGATGCGCTGTGTCCAAGGGACATAGCTCGCCACCGATTGCTGTGCTGCGTGCCAAGATTGAGAGGATGTCATATGACGTCCTCCCAGAACGAGAGTGGTCCTGCCTGGCTGTCATTGTACAATAGGAACCAGTTAAATACAATTGGTAATCCTGTCATCAATTCCTGTCCATGGTTTGCTACACTCCTCCACTGTATCTATGGAAGGGGCCATGGTTGCCACTCAGGCTGGACTTCAAACATACATTTTTTCACATCTGTTATCTGGCAGCTGATGGGATTAGTCATTTTCAAGAAAATAAAATTTGCTTTGCTTCCTGTTTGCTTGTCTTTCTGGCCTTTCTGGTATTTTTTTGCACTTGCTAAAATGTTTTTATCCTGAAAAATGTAAACTAATGCAGCCTCCACATCTAAGGACTGATAAGCTGAGATATATTACATTTTTGTTCTTGTATTTAGTTATCTTTTAAAGGTGAGTGCTGACGTAAAGAGGAGAATCCACTGATCCCATGCCACTGACTGCCAGGTCGTACTTCTGCTGCAAGCTCTGCCCCTGCTGCCTGCATAGCTGTGTGCCCCTAGACCCAAGGCACATGTATCAAATGTTCTAATTGCCACGAAAGTCACACGAATGTGCAGCTGAAAATAAAATGCCCCTCTGGGCAAAACAAACAGTCTTGTATACACAAATCAGCGCACACTCTTTTGGTGTGGTTGGACAATCAGAGGTGGCTCAGGAGCACTCAGCAGGAAGAAGCCAGGAGCACTGCTAGGGGACCTGAGAAGAGAAGGATCAGATCTGCTCTGTGAAAAGCCACTGCACAGAGCAGCTAAGTATAGACATGTTTGTTATTTTAATAAAAAAAAAAAATGTCAGTATTTCTGTACTTTTTTTGCATGAAAATGTTTTTTTATTGTAGGCCTGTAATTCTTAGGAATACCTCACCAAAATCTGTCCGAACAAGAGTCTAGTAAACATCCCGGGTATGATAAAATTTGAAACACGAAATCATAAATTATAGTATAATAAATAATCATAAAAAAATAATATAATAATACATTTAATTCAATAATGTAATCAAACCAAAAACACTGAAATGTGAAATATAGCGCCAAGTTCGCACATCACTGAGCAAAGTCGCAAAATTGTTTTCAGTGTCTGATGACAAATTTCCGCACAAATCATTATCACTCAATTCTGCAAGTGGTTCTAATTTACTATCGCTGTTCTCTAGCTGGTCTAAAATCGCTTTTGACCTAAAGGGACGCTTTTTGGACGCCATGGACGTTTCTCCGTTTCCAGGCAGAAAGAACAGTAAAAATGCAGGCAGGGCACAGGACAAAGCAGTAGGGACAAAATGTATGTGAAATGGTTTGATACAGTAATGTTACATTATGAGATTTTAGTGTATTGAGTCAATGTCACTTTTAAAACTTGTGAATTTCCCGCCGTTCCGTCCCCGTACGTCCCGTATGTCCCGACGTCGCAGGGAACGGAACCGGATGCCAGCAGAGATGGCCGGGGACGCTGCAGGGGGGACATTGCGGGAGCAAATGACAAGGTAAGTGATCGAGGGAATCCCTGAGCAACGCTGCAGGATAATCCTGAGTGTAGTTCGGGGTTACTGCTTTTGGTACTGAAAGTTAACCCAGAGCTACACTCCGGAATACCGCCAGGGGGTTTAAACTCATCTTTCTTCCAAATGGCCATCGTTATTGGCTGGCACTAGACAGCTTCACTCCTGCGCATGTGTAGGTGCCAATCATCCCTGCACACAGCGATTGGGCTGGCACAATAAGCTGAGCTGCACATTTACTGCTCAGTTTACTTGCCGGAGAATGCTGCATGCAGATAGGCAGTGGCGTATTTAGGTTTTGTGCTCCCCCAGGCAACACAAAATTCGCCACCCAACTCATAGAGAGCCTGACATTGACCAACAACACCCCTGCACCCCCCCATCCAGAGAGCCACTTCCATCACCCCCATACACCAGCCACTCCCCTCCCAGCGAGAAAGAGAAAGATACTCACCTTCACAGGTCTGGACATCATCTCATCTGGTCCCCAAGCCGCATGTGTCCCCTCTTCCCTCCCTTCTTCCAGAGGGGGGACGATGCTGCCCCCCTGAAAAAAGCTGCCCTAGGCAAATGCCTTGTGGTAAATACGCCCCTGCAGATAGGTAAGTGGATTTTATTGCAGAGCAGACATTGCGGGGTTGATTTACTAAAGGCAAGTAGGCTGTGCACTGCAAGTGCAGTTGTTCTAGTTCTGAGGGGAACATGTAAGGAACATAAAAAAACTGCTTGCACGTGATTGGATGAAAAAAAACAGCAAAGTTTTGTCTCATTTCCCCTCAGATCTAAAGCAACTGCACTTGCAGTGCACAGTATGTTTACCTTTAGTAAATCAACCCATGCATGTCTCTTTTGCAATAAAAAGCCTGCCTGCTCACAGTGCGTGACAGCGGAACTTTAATTCTGCTTTAAATGAAGCTGTTCATGTTCACATAGATGTCTAAAAATATACAAAAAGATCTTCAGTTTTCTTTACAATTTCACTTTAGTGGCTTGTTAAGCACTCTTTTTAGATATTGTGTATCTTTGTAACTTCACAGACATACATGCACCCAGAAGATGAAGATACGCTGTGGCAGGCCAATAGGCATGGACAAAAATATGTCTGCATACATAGACAAATCACAAGCAATTGGAACATGGGAGAATTGTCAGAAAAATTTTTGGAGGATGAATAAATGATAAAAACTTGCTTTGCTGGTTCACATTAGATGTGAGCATACTAGAGGAAGGGCGTTCTTGCAGAAAACAACATTTAGGTAAACAGGCAAATAATATGGACATTGTCAAAATAACTCCAATGGAAAGGTGGTAAATATAACGAACTGTCAGTGAGATTGATAAAGTGTGCTTCTTATGAAAAGCACTGTGTAATTAGTGAATAAATGAAGACTAAAACACTGAGGAAAGAAGTGTGATATTTTTCTGACATTTTGCATTTAGTCTTTGTACGAAGACAGATCTGAAATGATGAGATGTTTGTGAATGACTGTGTATAGTTCAGTTTCCTGCTGCCAAGTTATATTTTCATAATTTCATGATCTGTTATGAACGGTGCTGTACAAAGTTCCTAACAATATAAATGCTTTCAAATATTAAATTGGAGTTGTGTTGCAATAAATCATGCAGTATCTCAACCAGGGGCAGACTGACAACCCATGGGGCCACCGGGCAATAGGGGATCATGGGGCCCCTGTGCCCTTGCCCAAACTCAAAAAAGCCTATGAAAAAGGTACCAGGGGCATCTCATGGGGCCCCCTACTGACCCCGGGCCCTCGGACAGTGCCTGAGTTTCCAAATGGTCAGTCCGCCCCTGATCTCAACACACTCTGCTGTGCTGCAGTTCTCTTCATTCTTAATGGAATGCCTATGCACTTGTTTTGCAGCACACCACATGGTAATTTTTTTTTTCCATAACTTTTTTATTGAAAGCTTCAACACAATGCATAATAAAGGGAGAAGACAACTGGTACAAGTGTGTACAATACAGAGAGCCAAACAGAGCTCTTGCCAATTGGACCATCCAGGCCCAGTAAAGGGCGTATCAATATAGGACAGAAAGGTAGGCCCAGAGCGAAAAACAAAAAATTAGCGCAGGGACAGACATGACAGGGTAAATAGTGGGACACAAGATAAGAGGTAAGTGCAGATAATATGGTATCCGCTAGTACAAAAGCAAGGTAACAAACACACAGTAATCAATTTAAATGTAAGTGCAGTGCTAAAGCATAAGTGACAAATGTAGTCATAAAGTGCTTATGTGAATAGAAGTGTTCATACAATATTCCAGTGAAATAGATCAAATAAAACTTCTCAGATCACACAGAATCATAAAATCATAAAAAACTCTAATATTCTGAATATAAATAGTGGATAGTCCATGGCACTGCAGGTCACAGAAGCGCCAAGTGATATATGTGTGTTTATTTAGCAATAATGGTGATTATACATAGTCCGTGGCACTACAGGTCACAGCAATGCCCGGTGAACGTGGAACTACAAGGTGCAGCAATACCAGCTGGGATGCTCAAGAGTGCTCATGATCCAATGGAAATCCACCACCTTATATTGATGTGCACTCACCAGAACGCTACTTGTATAATAGCATTAATGCTGATCCTTTATGGGGGGTCTCAGGAAGCCATAAATAGGGACCGGACTTCTCCAGGGTTAAGGCTTTGAAAAACCAGCAAAGGATCCTCCTAGGGGGACAAGCAAAATAGCTGCCGCTCCAAGCTCCGGCCGCGGTGGTGTGACATCAGCACGTAAGGCACCACCCAACGCATTTCTCTGGCATGCACGTCTTCAGGGGCACTAACTAAATTACAGAGGAGAAGCTTCCAACCCTCCCTCCCCATCGTTCTTGGTCTTTGGAGGAGGAAAGAACTCTAGATATAGAATGGCTCAAGACCCATCGGTGGTATGGGGACCTTGGTACATTCCTGTTAACAAGGGGTTAACTGGGAATAGGTAAAAATGGAGTTCACTACGGATAAGTAGGATTATCTCTGAGCCAGTGCGTTGTGGCTGGGGGCCTAAGTTTAAGCAAAAAGTTTTCCACAGTAAAGATATGTTGGGTTTGTTGCCCTCAAAAGTCCCCCAAGCTTTTTTCCTCTGTTTCTATTTCAGGAATGCTATGTTATTTAAATTTTATTAATTTGTTTGTTAACAAAAAGGCTGATATGGCCATTTTGACTCCAAACCTGGTTTGTGTTCCTTTATTGAATATTTGGGTTTGTGGAGGGGATGGCCTAGCAGGCTGGATATCAAGTTGGAAGGCATCTATTCTACCCATCAAGTTATTGACAGTGATGGAAAACCAGCCAGGTATAACCCAAATCTGAAACCTGTTAATAGCTACTGAGGATTTTAAAATACCTCCACCTGAAATAATTATCAAGAGAATGAAGCTTGTTAACAATCTACTGGTAAAAAATGTTGGTGTGTTTTTATGCATTAGGTAGCCAATTCAAATAAATAATATGCCACATTACACACGTTAATTGCATGCATTAATGCACCACAACAGTATGTGTGATGGGAGCAACTTTTGGGGGTGGGGAGACCCCTGTATCATCTTCCCAAATTCTTATGCTTAAGTCACCCTGCGCCTGTTAGGGGACAGGGTGAAATGTTCTAATATTGGTGTGGGGGTTGTCCATTGTTCACTGCCATGTGGTTGGTCCATTGTTCACTGCCATGTGGTTGGTCCATTGTTCATTGTTCACTGCCATGTGCTGCATCCCATTGTTCTGTGTCTTGGTTTGGTGGGGGGTGTTTCCTGCAGCCCTTCCCCCTGCTTGGAGGGCCTGATGATGTGTTTCCTGTTCCTGTTTGTGTTTCCCTGCCCTGTGTATATATCTTGTGTTTGTGTTAAAAAAATGCAGTTGACTTCCAGTCTTAAGAAGAGTTTGGTGCTGTCTATTTCCTGCATGATCAGCGGGTGGTGTCCGGGGATTTGTGTTCGGACAGGGAAGCTTCAGTATAACGGAAATACCCAAGTGCGGTCTGGGTCCTGTTCCATTACTGTATGAATCAAGCCTACACTTTAAATAAAGCTGTAAAAATGCTCATTCTACATATTATACAGTATATACAGTTGGTGAAACAATTAATCATGTTTCAACGCTGCTTTTGAAAGACAAGGTGAAAAAAATGTCAAAAGATCTTATTTAGACAATCCAGAAGGTATACTACAATGAGTTCGACATCCCAGTATCCAAAGCAACCACAGTCGTGACAATATATTAATCAATAAGCCACTGTGGACAGGACACAGACATGACAGAGATTGTGTCAAAAAAGTATAGCATGTATACCCCGCTTTTACACAGAACAATTGTCTATATGTGTATCCCTAAACTGACTGTAGGCTCATAATTCATTAATATCATTGACTAAAATAAAAATTGCATATAATGACAAGCAGATAACTGCAAGACAAAAAGTAAATAAAATAGTGTAAATAATATCCTAATAGTAAAATAGTTGTAGCACTGAACTAATTCTAAACAGGGAATAAACTGTATTGCAGGAACCCATATATACTTGTATTTGGCTCCAAAGTTATTTTCAGATGTTAATTAGAAAGATTCAAGCCAACAATTTTTAGCCATTACGTACGTTAACATAAAAGATGTTATTAACTTGTTACATAAGTAACTACTGCAGATGTGAATAATTATATTACAAAGCTGCTAAGTGCTACTATGACTTTGCGCGTTTGTTCACCCTGTCAAGTCCCAGGGTGAACAAAAGCTGTTGTGACCAGGCCAAATGTTATACTTTTCTTATGCAAGGGTTTATTAAAAAATAGATTTTTAACAAGCTTTGTATACCAAAATGATTTTCATACCATTTTTTTTTGTGCACGTGTGTGACCTTGGTATTTGGTGATGTGTTTTTAAAAATACCCTGAATATACAGTATATATTTTTTATAATAAATGGGCAAAATGCAATTTTGGTTTGTTTAAAAGATATGTCTTATAGTATGTTATACTGTATTTTACACCAGTATTTAGTGTTTAACATGTAACATGCTTCCAAGCAGTGCTGTAATATTAATAACAAATGTGTATATTTTAGATATTTAGATGATAGGCATTTCCAGTACAATGGCTATAATTAATTGATTAGCCTATTTTTTTTAAATAATCTTTACTTTTTTTTTAAAGTCTATTTTCTATCATCACGAAGAGGTTGATAAGCCCTCTATGTAACAGCATTAATGGGTACACTTTATGGCAACATCAGCTTAGATTCCCTAGTGTTTCCTTTGCCACTAGTAAAAAAAGATCAAGGAACGGGAGGTCTGAAAGGCTTTTTTACCTGGCTAGTTCCAGTCAGGATTCGACAACTGAGCACTTCACGGATCAGTCTAAGCAGGAGCATATCAGGAATGGACCTTCCTAATCTACCCCAACTCTATGTCCATCTTAAAGATCTTGGTCAGCTTGGACTCTTCAGCACCAGTCCCAGGCTCAAGAGGAACAACGTGAGCTCAGAGAAGCGGGTTTGCTTTATATCCTTTTACTGCCTTGCTACAGCTAAGCAGTGGCAGTGAAAGGGTTAATCATGCCAATTACTTGATTGATAACCACACAGAGTGGTTACTGATCGAAGCTCTTGCTTCTTTGCCCCCACCCTTCGGAGATCAGAGTGATCTCCAGAGTGTGGAGATGGACAAAAACCAGGACTTAATTAAATCACTCACTCCTGGGTGCTTGCCAGGAAAATGTTAAGTTACGGGAGCGGGGGTTGGTGTTGGGTGCTGAGAAACGGTGCTTTTTTTGTTTTGGATAGAATAAAGAGGGATTAGAACCTACGTCTCCTTTTTCTGGCAGCCATCTCTGCTGAGGAGATTCACCCTTGCTGTTTGCCCTGGTGACCATTATCAAAAAGACAGAAACCCAGAAAGTAAGTAACCCAGACAGAAAGTAATAGGCTCACTGCATAGGAAGCATGCGTTTAGCTTCCTTACACTCTTCTGCATTTTTCCACCCTAATATGCCTGTGCAGATTTGGAAGTTCTGAAAGCCAAAACCTGTACGGGACAAAGCAAGCCCCTCCCAGGACCTATGTGTCAGTGCTTGGGCCTTATGGCTGGTTGCTCAGGCGCAGAGTTCTGTATTGTGGAAGGCAGAGTTGTGTTGCCCCCATTCTCAGGAGTCAAACTTTCATTTTTGTCTAGTACAAACAAAGTACAGGTTTGCTTTAATCCATGTTTAAATATTCTTGTAGTTTTTGTCCCATTTTAGTCTGTTATGCACTACAATGGGTCCATTTGCACAGGGGTCTCCTGCTGGTTGGTTAGTCGACCACTGAAAACACACAACTACATAAAATGTATTCCACATAATGTATCCTAAGCTTGTCAGGATACCCAGTGTACATTCAGAATTTATAACATTTCTCGTAAGCATGCGGCCAATTTACAAACTGCAGTAAAAGGAAAACTGGAGTACAAGTGTCCAGAATAGCCATTTAGGTTCCATCAAAGGAGAAATATTGAGGCTTCCATTGGTGACTTCACATCAGGGGCGGACTGACAACTCATGGGGCCCCCGGGCAATAGGGGAACATGGGGCCCCTGTGTCCTTGCCCAAACTCAGAAAAGCCTATGAAAAAGGTACCAGGGGCATCTCATGGGGCCCCCTACTGACCCTGGACCCTCAGGCAGTGCCTGAGTTTCCAAATGGTCAGTCCACCCCTGCTTTACATTATGCAAATTATAGTCATTGCCTGGCTGTCACGCTGATGTTATGACTTCAATACTTGAAGTCATTAACCTGGTAAAATGTAAGCATATAATCAGAGGCGTAACTCTGGAGGTGCAAGAAACCATGAAGGGCTCCCCTGACCCTTGGCCAGGGCCCTTCCTTCTGAGATTGTGGATCTTCCCACTGATCCCAGGGCCCTTTACTACCTTTGCTGGGCCCTTTATTACTGTCTTACAATCAGGGCCAGTGCTCCACTAGGCAAACTAGGCAGCCGCCTAGGGCGCACTGCCACCTTGAGGCGACTGGGTACAGCACAGGCCAGCACTCTCTCTGTATCAGATGCTTCCATGTCATGAATAATCCTTCAACTGAAGGGAGGGGTAGCAGAGGGGAGGAAGAAAGGACAGAGGAAGATGCCAGTTGTCTGGGGCCAGTGTAGCAGCTGAGCTGCCGCTCATTCCAGTGTTCCTCTCAGACCCAGTCCCTAACTGCAAGTCGGTTGGAGGCTGCTGATAACTGTGGATTTCCAGCCCTTCTCTTCCTAGTGGAGCTGCACCTGCAGAGGAAGGTAATGTCTGACTCTGATGTCTTGTGTCTGTGTAAGTGTGACCCAGCCCGCAGCATTGCCTGGGGAATTCCAGCCTGGGATCTGTCAGTGTGGATCCATCATCCTCCACTCACTGCAACTGTCACCCTGCCACTGCCAGTCACAGATACAGTCCCTCTTTGACACCGATTTTGTCTTTAATATTGGTGCTGGTGGCATCTTGTGGCACTTATTTTTGCAGATTGGAAGAAATTTAGCAGTTACATGTTTTGTTGATTTAATATTTTCTACAGTTTTTTTTAAATCTTAATTGTTGGGGGGGGGGGGGTGGAAGTAGCTGATCTTGCCTATAGAGCAAAATAGTCTAGCACTGGCCTTGCCTACAGTGGAACCCTTTCACATATTCTGCAGCAGGCTTCCTTCCTGCCATCTTGGGCCCCCCTATGGAGGTGAAACGCCAGGGCCAAGTTACAAGTGTGACCTTTTTGTGGTAGTTCTGCCACTGATGTCAGTATTTATTTCAGATACTTATATAGCGCAGCGCTTTACATACATATATATTGTACATTCACATCAGTATCTAACCCTCAAGGGGTGTACATGGGCGGACTGACAACTCATGGGGCCCCCCGGCAATAGGGGATCATGGGGCCCCTGTGTCCTTGCCCAAACTCAAAAAAGCCTATGAAAAAGGTACCAGGGGCATCTCATGGGGCCCCCTACTGACCCCGGGCCCTCGGGCAGTGCCCGAGTTTCCAAATGGTCAGTCCGCCCCTGGGGGTGTACAATCTAAGGTCCCTAACTCACATTCATACATAAACATATTTAGACAGGAGCTAATTCACCTACCAGCATGTCTTTGGAGTGTGGGAGGAAACCGGAGCACCCGGAGGAAACCCACGCAGGCACAGGGAGAACATGCAAACTCCAGGCAGGTGGTGCCGTAGCTGGGAATTGAACCAACGACCCAAGTACTGCCAGGCGGAAGTGCTAACCATTTAGCCATTGTGCTGCCCGTAGGACTCTGAATGGTGTCAGTCAGTACAGCAGTGGACAGTGTCAGTATAGCACTGGACAGGGTCAGTAGGGCAGTGGACAAAGTCAATAGGGCAGTGAATGGGGTCAGTAGTTTTTTCTTTTGTACTATTTTTTACCATTTTATTTTGTACTCTTTTTTACCATTTTTTTATGTTTCACATTTGAGACAGAGAAACGAGATTGAGGACACAGCCCTCAATCTCCATCTCTGCAACCTCAGCTGCACAGAATGAATGGATAGGAATAGCTCTGTACTATGACATAGTTTACTAAGCCTCAGTTATGAATGGACACAGGAGCAATCAGTACCAATCACTCACTGTGTCCATTTAGAAAAGGAAGGGGCCAGTAGATTACATATTTGCTGGCCCCTTCCCCCACTTTCCATCCTAAAAGCATCCCCCACAGCAGCCGGGAGGAAAGGGGAGGAGGGAATCCGGCAGCGCTGTGCAGGGGGGGGGGGGGGACAGGAAAGCACACAGAGGCTCGGGGCAGCAGGACCTGGATAGGGGGAGTTGGTAGGCAGGGGCGGCATATAGTAGAACCAATGCCCTCCATTTTCCTACTAAAGCCTCCTGCAAACCTTTCAGCCTTTACAACCACTTTAAGGTTTGAATATGTATTAGATAGTTTTAATAAATCGAAAAGAAAATGCACTGAGATTTTACAATCAGATTGTATAGTGTATGGCTAGCTTTAGGGAAGAACTGAACTCAAAGAGCTTAACATAACAGTAAAACAACTGTGATTTTCAGAAAGTCAATACTGTTTCTGTCAGGAAACATTCACTTTTAACAAAATAAGCAAATTGGTCTTTTACATGTACTTTTTTTCCCTACTAGTCATTGCAAATTACATCTAGAAGAGTAATTTCCACTTCTATTTTAATTATTCCTTTAAATCATGTATGTATTTTTGGTATCCCTGATCTGCTTTTTCTTTTTGTTTTCATCTTCATTATGTTACCCCTGAGCTTGCTGGTTCCTGTCTTTGTTCTCATTAGTTTCTACATCAGCTAATACACAGAGTTAACATTTCAGTCCAATTGTTCTTCATGCTTGATGCTTTTCTCTGGGGATTGAGGGATTCATAAGAATTAAACAATATTATTTTCCTCTTCCTTGCACTGTACCCCTTCCCACTCCTATTCATTGATCTCGGTTCTGGTACATAGTGTGTTTACCCTGGAGCTGATCAATATCTCCCCTCTAACCACATGTGCTGTGGACCCTGCTCGGAGCCCTGAGCATCACTTTGCATGTATATATGGTATCTGATCATATGTACCTTATAAAGAGGCAGTGGGAGAGAGATGAGAATGGGATGTGGGAAAGGAAAGTAAAAGGCTGGAGGAGGGGGGAATTAAGTGGGAGTTTATATAAAAGAATACAACAAATGAGGAGGTTGTCAGAATGCCAAGTTAAAAAAAATCCTTAGCGTTAACTATTCACAGCAAATAAATAAAGACACATAATAACGTAATGGCTCATGCGGCTCTGCCATGTGATTAATATCTGATTCAAGACCCCAAATTTCATGCTTCCTCCAGGGGCTGCAGTCAGACGTCACCCGCATTATCCCTGGCACACAGAGCTGCCCTATTACCCTCGCCCCACTGGGTATTCAGGGCCCAGGGCCCATTCTGTACTAACACCATCCTTTCTTCTATTCCCCTAAAGGGAATGTCCTGCCTGGATCACAACACTCTGACCCCCTCCTCCTCTTCTTTCCTCTCTGTTGTGTTTCTCAGTGTCATCCTGAGATTTCTTAATTTCCCTCTTCAGTCTTTTTCTTGCGCTCTCCCTCTAACTCCCTCCATCATCTTTTCTTTTTACCATATCTCTCCACATTATTTTTTTTTTTCTGAATAGTCTCCTTATCCTCCCTCCTCTTTCCTCTGGCTGCTACGCTCATTCAATCAAGCCGCGCATTCACATCTCGGGAAGTGGCTATTAACACACAATACATCCTTGGGTCACAATCCCCCCTCCCTTATATCATACACCCACTCCCGTCCATCTGCCCCCTCCTAGCATCACTTCAGCAGCCCCCTAGTATTTCATTCCGCTAACTCCATGCAGCATATTTTGATGAGGGATCTAAACAAAAGCAGTTTTTTTTGTAAAGCGTAACGTACAAAACCATTGCCTGATCAATACACAAGTTCAGTCACTTACTGGTGACCTT